>NW_020837986.1:14461668-14854696 GCF_003676395.1 Aethalodelphis obliquidens | reverse complement strand
TCTCTCTCTCTCTCTCTCTCTCTCTCTCTCTCTCTCTCTCTCTCTCAGTAGTCTCATGCCTCACCCCATGTCCAGTCCCTCAGTAAGTCCTCCAGGTTCTGCTGCAAATGCATCCCAAACCCAGACACTTATCATCCCTCCCTACTATCTCCCTGGCCCATCGTCCATCTCTCACGTCAACAACTGCAGTGACTTCCTTGTTGGTCCCCCTGCTCTTGCCCTTGCCCCTGACAGTCTTTTCACACACAGTCACCACATCATTACTCTCTTCCTTTTAAAGCCCTCAGGAGCTCCTCAGTAGCCCTAGAAACTTCTTCTAAAGCCTGAAGAGCCCTGCAGGACCTGTCCCTTGCCCATCACTTAATCCCTCTGTCCTGTTTTATTCTCTGTCTTATCTTAATCTCCAGCTGATGCATTATACACTCTGATTCCTTTGTCCCTCCACTAGATTATAAGCTCCATGAAGCAGGGGTTTTTTTTTGTTTTTGTTTTTGTTTTTGTTTTTGTTTTTTTGCGTTACGTGGGCCTCTCACTGTTGTGGCCTCTCCCGTTGGGGAGCACAGGCTCCGGACACACAGGCTCAGCGGCCATGGCTCACGGGCCCAGCTGCTCCGCGGCATGTGGGATCTTCCCGGACCGGGGCACGAACCCATGTCCTCTGCATCGGCAGGTGGACTCTCAACCACTGCGCCACCAGGGAAACCCAAGCAGGGTTTTTTTTATGCTTCACCCATGTACCCTGAGTACCTGGCACAGTGCCTGACACATAGTAGGTCCTCAACAAATAACTTGTTGGATGAACCTGTGAAACGGAGATAAGACCTCGCCATCTACTCCCTTCCTCCCAAAGCAGGTTCCCATTCAGCCACAGGGGGGCATCATTCTAAAGGGTGCTATAGCTTCAGGTTCTTCCAGAAAAGACACTTAGGCAGAACAAAAAACAGGTGTGTGTGTGGGGAGGGGGCCCAGGGTGTAAGGGAATGCCCCCTAGCACTTTCCCCACCCTGCCTGGGCTGGACTAGGAAGGTTATTAAGGGCCAATTACCTCCACAGTGAGCACCTGAGATCCTCAATGCCGGGACCAGTTCTTTAGCTTCTACTGATGATAATAGCAGCCACCATAATTTGAGCACTAACTTTGTGCCGGACCTTGTATATACCTTACTTCATGTAGTTTGACAACACCCAAAGGTACCGTGGTAGCCCATTTTGTGGAGGAAAATATTGAGGCCTAGTGCAGTGAAGGGATTTACCTGAAGTCACATACCAAGTAAAAGTCAGAACCAAGACTTTGAATCCCCAGCTGCCTGACTCCAAAGCCACAGCCCTTGACCACCAAGCTCTACGGCTGTGAAAAAGACAGTCCCAAGGACAGCGGTAGGAGGAATGACTGGGACACGTGGGGAGAAGGACAGCAGGAAATCAAGGAGGACTTCTGGGAGGAGGGCACCCTTGAGCTGGGCTGTGAAGGATGTTCATTAACAAGGAGGAAAAGAGTTTTCCTTCCTCAAGAGACAAACCCAAAGGATTTGTGAAGGCGTGGGGCAGGCAGATCTGGCTCTGAACTTAGGTTCCATCTTTTACCAGGTATGACGTTGGACAAGTCCCTGGAGCCAGTGCCAGGGGCCGCATCTTGTCCCTACTGAGGGACAACACTAAGTTCCCCTCTGGACTTGCGGGATGAGAGAAGACTAAGGAAACCAAGAATGGACTCCAGAACCCTGGGGTCAAGCCCTTCCTCCTCAACTCAACTCCTTCTCTCTGCTCTGCAGTTTTCCCATCTGTAAAATGGGCTCTCAGCAGAATTATTGTATTGTTAGTAACAATTACTGTATGCTAGTAACACTGTTTCCCAAACCTGTGAGCGCCTGTGTCCCCGGATCAGCCAGTACTGTTAGTTTTGACAACACCACTCAGCCTCCAGGGCAGATTTGGGACACCTCAACTCCCTGAAAGCGATGGGGTGTATCCAAAGATTTCAGACTGATAAGATGGCAGTTCAGCTTGCAACCTCTCTCCCCGGCCCAGGGGTTTGTCCTTTTCTGGATGATTTTCAAACAGGAACTTGGAGGGCAAGGCCCCAATCAGCAGAGACACCAAAGGCTCTTAGCGGGTGGGACCACGTGACCCCATGGAAATGGGATGGCTTTCCTTCCAGGCAGACCAGACAGGTCCCCAAATCCCCAGTTGTGGCCAGAATTCAAGAGAGACTTTGGTCATCTGAACACTCTCAGCTCACCAGCCAGATGACAGAGATCTAAAGTTGGCAGGGGCAGGGGGGAATGTTGGGGGGTGAGAGTTATTGCAAAGGCCAGACAATTATCTAAACCAAATTCCTGAAGCCCCAAGGGCACAGGTAGAAGTGATCAAGAGATAAAGTGCCCAGTGCCCTGAGCTGGACTTGGATCTGAATCTTGCCACACCCCTTACTGGCCGTATCCTCTATCAGAGCTTTAATGTCCTCATTTCTAAAGGAAGATAATGATTATATCTGCCTCAGAGGGTTACTGTGAGAATTAAATCCAATAACGTGTATAGGCACACACTCGTTAAGTGTTAGTTGTTACCTGCATCAGGGCAGAAAGCAGATAAGCCGTGACCTCAGACCTCAGCTTGCTAAGCGCAGCTGAGATCTTGAGCCCAAGGAAACACATTTTCTGAAATCTAGGTTTCTTGCAGATTTAGGAGATTAAAACAAGTGAGAAATATAGCCCACAGTAGCCATCAGTCAACAAGGGTTGGTAAGCACCGCCGGGGTTCCTTGAAGGTTTCACCCCATGTACAGTCTACAGGGGAGAGGGATAGTCATTAAAGGACACTGAGGAAGGTGAGGAGCAAGACAGACCCCGGGAGCTTGTCACAGGTAGACATGGCCTGTCAGGGAGCCAGAGAGCCTTCTCCAAGGAGAGGACTTTGGTGCTGACAGCTGGACGTGGTGCAGGATTCAGCCAAGTGATCAGAGAGCTGGTGAAGAATGTTTCAGGAGGAGGGAGCAGAAGGTGCAAAGGCCAGGAAGCCCCAGAGTGTGTAGTGCATTCTGGGAGCCAAGTGAGGTACGCACACATGAATGAATGAATAGCTTTGAATCAGTCTTTGTAATATAAGATTCTAAATGGATTTAACCAGATGGTTAAGTAAATTATGGCGCATTCACACAGTGAATACAATGCAGCCATTTATAAAGCAAGAGTGCTCGTGCATGAAAAGGAATGTTCTCCAAGACACCTTATAAGTCATTTCCAAGAATAGGGCTTACCGTGTTCCAGACACTGTTCTCAGCACTTCACAAGTTTTAACCCATGATCTTCACACCAACCCCATTAGGGAGAGAAGAAAGAGAAACATGGAGTGTAGATTACTTGCCCAAGGTCATGCAGCCAGTAGGTGGAGGAGGCAGGATGTGAACATGAGGACCTGATTCCAGAATGTCTGCTGGACCATTTCCCACCCTCCCTTGGAACGTGTAGTTTGCTTCTGTAGGGGAGGCAAAACTTTACCTCTACCCGTCTTAGGTTTTTAGCTAGGACTCTAACAAATAGATTAACAAGAGAAAAACAGTTTATTAATGCGTGCAGTGCACATCACA
This sequence comes from Aethalodelphis obliquidens, assembly GCF_003676395.1. Classification (NCBI taxonomy): domain Eukaryota; kingdom Metazoa; phylum Chordata; class Mammalia; order Artiodactyla; family Delphinidae; genus Aethalodelphis; species Aethalodelphis obliquidens. Next base: position 14,851,110 of record NW_020837986.1, on the reverse strand, counting down.
CAGAAGAAACCTAACAAATAGTACAGTAGCTCATCCTACATATGAACGAGTTCTGTTCCGAGAGCACATTTGTAAGTCCACTTTGTTCGTTAAGTCCAACAGGTTAGCTTAGTTACCCAACTAACACAATTGCCTGTATAGTACTTTAATAGGTTTATACTTGTCACACAAATAATACATAAAAACAAACACAAAAAATAAAGAGAACATTTTTAATCTTACAGTACAGTACCTTAAAAGTACAGTAGTACAGTACAACAGCTGGCATACATACAGGGGCTGGCATCTAGTGAACAGGCAAGAAGAGTCACTGACTGGAGGAGGGAGAGGAGGTGGGAGATGGTAGAGCTGAAGGATCGTCAGCAATAAGAGACGGAGGGCAAGCTGCAATTTCACTCACACGTGACGCTGATGGCACAGGTTCTGGTTCCTTGCTGTATTCAATTCTATCTAACCTCTTGAAAAAAACGATCCAGTGATGTCTGGGTACTAGCTCTTTTTTTCTCATCATAGATGACATGGTAGCACTGGATTGCATTCTGAACCGCTTCGTGTACCGTTCTACATTCGGGTCCTGTGCCTCAAAAACTAACAGTGTCTCCTCAGATAAAGAAAATCCCCTTGCCATTTCCCACCTCATGAATCTCTTCGGTTCTTCAGTTACTTCTTCTCCCTCTTGTCTCTCTTGGTCCTTTCTCTGGGCCTCCAATTCCATCAAGTCTTCATTAGTAAGCCCCTCGTGTTGCACAGCAAGGAGTTCAGTGAAGTCGTCCTCCTGCAGATCTAGCTCCAGCTTCTCGCTGAGGGTCACTAAGTGGATGAAGACCTCTTTGGACTCCTCATCCACCTTCTCAAATCCACAAAAATCATGAACAAACTGTGGGCAAAGGTTCTTCCAAACCCCATTCATGGTGATGGCCATAAACACATGCCAAGCAAAGTCAATGTTTTTATGGCCTTGTAGATGTTATAGTCTTTCCAAAATTGTCAAAATGTTGTTCCTGAATTGTCACTCGCCTTTACAGCCTGACGAAAAGTGTGATGTAAATAATGTCTTGAAAGTCGCTATAACTCCCTTGTCCGTAGGTTGGATAAGCGACATAGTATTTGACTTTGACATTGGGATGAAAGTCGTCCATGAATGGGGGGTGGCCTGGAGCACTGTCGAGCAGCAAAAGAATGTTGAATGGGACGTCCTTCTCCAAGCAATATTTCTCTACCTCTGGGATAAAGTGGTGGAAAAACCAGTCCTGGAAAATGGCCTCTGTAACCCATGCATTGAAGTTACTCTTCCACCCAACAGGAAGAGAGCCCTTGGGTATGTCTTTAAGGGCTCTTGGGTTCTCTGAATGATAAACTAAGAGAGACTTCAGCTTCATATCACCAGAAGCATTGCCACCAAACAACAGAGTTAGCCTATCCTTTGCTGCTTTATAACCTGGCATCAACTTTTCCTCCTTACTGATGTAACTTCAGTCTGACATCCTCTTCCCGTACAGTCCTGTCTCATGCACATTAAAAACCTACTCAGGTAAAACCACGCCTCCATCAATAATTTCTCAAAGCATTTCAGGAAATTCCCTGGCAGCTACCGTATCTGCGCTCTCTGCCTCGCCACTTAGTTTTATGTTTTGAAGGTTGGCTCTAGGCTTGAACTGATGAACCCAGCCATGGCTGACAGTAAAAGATGCACCCTCTGATTTCTTCACTGTGTTTCTTCTTCAAGTCTTCATAAGGGCTTTTAGCTTTCTCTTGAATCAGCATTAAGCTGCATGGGACTTGACACTGGTGCTGATCCTGCATCCACAGACTGAGAAGTTTCTCCACCTTCTCCATCACTTTTCTACGCTTCTTCAATATTTTTGTTGACATCATTGGCACAGCAGACTTCACATGTTCCATGATCTTGTCCTTGTTCTTTAGAATCCTGGCAATGGTTGAACGATTCATGTTACAAGAACAAGCAACGACTACCATCTTTTCGCCTCGCTCCATTCTCTCAATTATTTTCACTTTTGTTTCCATCGTTATAGCTTGGTTCTTCTTATTAGTACCAGCTACATCACTGCTGGTTTTATGCTTGCTTCCAGACATCTTGGACTTGAAATAAAGATACTGTACAGGGACTTCCCTGGTGGTCCAGTGGTTAAGAATCCACCTTCCAATGCAGGGGACACAGGTTCGAGCCCTGGTAGGGGAACTAAGATCCCACAAGCCACGGGGCAACTAAGCCTGCGCGCCGCAACTACCGAGCCTGCGCACTCTGGAGCCTGCGCACCACAATTAGAGAAGCCCGCACACTGCAATGAAGAACCTGTGTACCGAAACGAAGACCCAGCACAGCCAAAAAAAGAAAAAAGATACTGTACTACTATACTCTATACAGTACTGTACAGTAAAGTACACAAAAGTACAACCACTTGTAGAGGATGCACACACATGACAATGTATGCCAGACATGTGAACGCACATTTGCATCTTTGAAAGTTCAAAACTTGAAGGTTCGTATGTAGGGAACTTACTATAATTCAAAATGGCAGCTTAGAATTCCAGGATCTTCAACAAAGAACAGTAAGTTTGTAGAGAAATGACAGGACAGAGGAAAGCAGTTTTAGTCTTCCAAAGATGGCAGATTGTGGGAAAGTAAATAAATGGGAGGGAACAAATGGAAGAAGGTTTGTTCGCAGATTCCTCTGGTGTCATCTCTGGGCTGAAAAGTCTGTCTCTAATAAAAGGAGAATATCCTGCCTTTAGGGGGGAAAATGGGGGAAGCTGCTTCTGGGTTTGCTGCTCCTTGATTGTCTTCAGTTTAAAATAATTTTTATGTCAAAGAGGCACATTTTGGGATGACATATTCTGCTTTCCTTCATTTCCATCCATATAAAATAAAATTGATACAAATATGTATTTGCTTGTATCTGTATAGACACCACACACACGCTGGAAAGACACACCAAATGGTGATTGTGGGGAGAGGAGGCACCTGTGTGGCTCAGGGACAGAGTAGGAGGACTTATGTTACACTGTTTTTGTTTTTGTTTTTTTTAAACTTTAGAATTTTGAACTGTGCACTTTTATTGTCTATTAAAGGTCATGCTGGCTGGGGGAAGGGAATGGATTGGTAACACATACACTGTGGATGAGAGTGTAAATTGTTAGGATCACCTTGGAAAACAAATTCTCCTAGGTGTGTACCCAAGAGAAATGAGCACATTTGTCTAAAAAAGGCATTTCAATAGCCCCAAACTGGAAATGTTGACATGAAACAAATAGACTGCCAGATATTTCTCCAGCAAAGATAGATTTATTCAGGATCAGCAGAGAATTGCAACTCAGGGTCTGCAACCATGGTGAGCCACGTGCAAGTCCCTGCACTGCAAGGAAAGGAGATCGCTTTTATAGAGGGGAAAAGGAAGTTGGAGGGCTGTAGTAAACAAAGAGTCAATGGCTTTTCATTGGCTGAGTCCTTGCCAGGAGAGAAGAGGAGTACTTCTTCTTCCTGTTGGGCTCTGCTGTCATTGCAGGGTGTGAGAGCTCCCCCTACTGGTCTCCCCACTCTGTTTAATTGCGGTTTCTGTTTATTAATTTTTTTACAGAAACAGCCAACGTTTCCATTAACGGTAGAATATATAAATAAACGTGGTATGTTTACACAGTGGAATATTCTGAACAGTGCAAGGGAACCGATGACTGCTACCTGCAAATAACTGATGAATTTCACAAACATAAAGTTAATCAAAATAATCCAGACACAAAAGAGCAAATACCCCATGATTGCATTTATATAAAACTAATCTGTGGTGTTGGAAGTCAGGATAGAGGGTACCCTTGGGAAAAGAAAAGGAGCCAAGGAAAGGGCCCAAGGGGACTTCTTACTTAGAGGCTCGTCATATGCTATTTCTTGTTTGGGTGATGGTTTCTCAAGTGTATTCAGTTTGTGAAAATTCATCAAGATGCACACTTTTCATTTTGAAATTGTCTATATGTATGTTACACATGAGTAAACGACTTTAAAATGAAAAAGAGAAAAGCATGGAGGAGTTTGCAATCGGCAGGGTGGGAGATGAGAGAGTGATGGAACCAGGCCTGCGGAGCTGGCAGTGGGGTAGGGAGAAGTGGGTGATTTGAGGGGTGGGGAGGGAGTAGGATTTTCTCAGTTGGTGAAGGGGGCATGAGAAGCCAGGAGGGCGCCCCGCTTCTGGCCGCTGCTTGTGGTGGTGCCACCAGAGACATGGAGAAGCTGGTGGGAGACACAGGCCTTGCCTGCGAGATGTGCAGGAAAAACGTCATGCAGAGAAGTGGCTGGAGGGGTCTGGATTCACAAGAAAGATCTGGAATCTTTCATTTCACAAAGCCCAACCTGGAGCTCAATCCAGGAGGAATTCTACTCACTGGGAGCCTATCTGGTCGAGAGAAACACAGCCTTGTGCCTCTGAGATTTGTCACTGGAGCCCTGGTGGCTTTATGGAACCTGGCAGGTCTAGCTGGTTGGGGGCAGAGTGGGGACAGATCCTGCCTTTCTCAGTGGTCAGGGCTCTGGAGCTGGGCCTCAGGAAGGTCAGTGAATGAGAAGGGGTGGAATAGATGTCCTCCGGGGCCACAGCCCTTTGCTTTAGGAGAAGTTAGGTCAAGGGCGGGCTGAGTTATAGTAACAGCGGGCCATTGCCAGGTGGTTCTGGTGTGGGCCACCGGGGCCCATCTGTACCACAATCAAGGGGGTGGACACAGGAAACTGATGTTTCACAAAGAAACTCAATGTAGTCTCTCGATGGAAAGTGAAATATGCTCCCTCCTTAGAGAGGTCGGAGGATCCCACTACAAGGTATCTATTTCCAAGTGGTCACAAGACGAAGCGCTCCAAGCCACATGCACCACTGCCTGCACCACCGTCTTCCACCACTCCTCCCCCGGCAGCCATCACCTTTACCACCATCCCCACAATTATCTGTACCTCCCCCTCCTCCACCATCTCCCCCTCCCCCTCCTTCCTCCATCTCCCCCTCCTCCACCCTCCATTTCCACAACCATCATCCCTATTTCTTCCAAACCTAAGCTATCTGAGAATGCCCCCACTGCACAAGGACGCTTTTTTTAAGGAAATATATTAATAGCTATTTTTTCTGGGTATACCTAATCATTTGAAACATAAAAAAAAAACACAGATAAAGTTACTGGCCTCCATAATCCACTATCACCATCCAAGATAGGGGCAATGTGTCATTTAATGTAGATACTCCCCGACATTTTTCTATAATGACAGCTAATATTCACTGAGTGCTTACTTCCTGCCAAACACTCTTCTGAGTGCTTAAATGAAAATTTTCCACAGCAGAATGAGAAATTAAATCCTGACAACAACATTATGAAGGGTGTACCATTGTCTCCTCAGTTTTGCCGATGATGAAACTGGGGCACAGCGAGGGGGACTGAGGGCCCCCCCAGCCCTGCCCCCCACGCTGGGCCTCCCTGCTGTTCCTCAGATGCACCCAGCACCCTCCCACCTTTGCACATGCTTTTCTCTCTGCCTGGAACACACTCCGCCCAGATCTTTACATGGCCTGTTCTCCACATAGACACATACACACACACACACACACACACACACACACACACACACACACTGTATTCAGGTCTCTTCAAACGTCACCTCCTGGAAGTGGCCTCCTCGACCCCCAACTTCAACCAGCTTCGTTTTGCTTCATAACAATTTCCTCCACCTGCCACATTAATCATCCATTCAGCGTATATTTATTGAGGCCCTACTGTGTGCCGGGCACAGTTCTGTGCACTGGGGCTGCAGCAGGGAAAAGACAGACACAAGCTCCACCCGCGCAGAACTGATGTCTGTGGGGGAAACAGACATTACACATAGGTGAGTGGTAAGCAGAGCACAGGAGGGACCCGAAGTGTGTGCTGTGGGGAAGCAGGGAAGGGGAGATCAAGTTGCACTTTTAAGTGGTGAGCTCAGGGGGAAGCCTCACTGATAAGGTGACATTTGAGCAGAGGGCTGAAGGAGGCAAGGGGGCGAGTCATGCAGGTACCTGGAGGAAGAATGTTCCAGGTCCAGGGAACAGCAGTGGGAGGGCTTAGGCAGGAACAGCTTATGAGCACCAGGAGAGCAGGGACTTTGCTCTGCTCACAGCTGAATCCACAGCACCCAGCACAGCGCCTGGCACATGGTAGGCGCTCAGTAAATGCTCTCTGGATGGCTGAGCACTTTCTATACCCCAGGCACAGTTCTAAGTGCACCGTACACCTTTTCCCATTGGTTCCTAACAGCTGGCCTATTTCTTGGCTCCATGTATGAGCTGTGTGGCTTGGGCAGCTTCTTAACTTTTCTGAGCCTCAGTCCTCTCGCCTGTAAAGTGGGACGAATCATAGAGCCCGCCTTTGAGAGATGTTGCTGGGATGAAATGAGTTAATATAATAGGAACTGTTCAATAATTGTTAGCAATTATTATTGTGGTTTTTGTTAGCATCACTAGGCTCTGTAGGGAGGCAGAAGAAGTAGTCACTATTTCCTCCGTCAACGAGGTGGCAGCTGAGTTAGGAAGTCGGGAAGGACACCTAGGAGATGACCCTGTGTCACAGAAGTCTTTCAGGGCAGACGGAGAGATCAGTGGGGGCAGAGAAGGCATTCGAGAGAAAGCAGGCCTTGAGCCAGGACTCAAAGAGGCGGTGGGATTTGAAGAGGCGGGAGATGGGGAGAAAAGACCCCCCAGGCGAGAGTCATGTACAAACAGAGGTGCGGAGGTGGGACTGAGCACCCAGGCCCAAGTGTGCCTCTCGCTCCTTCCTCTTGTTGCTTAGAGGAGGCCATGCGTTCCTGATGGCGCCCCCAGATGCCTCTCCTGCCCTGGGGACTGTGAGCATGAGGCTGTGGTGACATCCAGACAGAGGAGACTTGTCACCAAAGTATTAAATGAGGCTTCATCCACCCCTGAACCTGGTTGAGCCCCAGTAGGGTGGCAGAGTGGAGCCCAGCCTGGCCAGAGCCACTTGGCCCTGGTGAAGACGGTGCAGCCCAGGTGTGATGGTCATTTTGCGCCACCTTTCTGCTCTGTCACATTCATCAACACCTCTACTGCCAAGTCCAGTGGCCACTGCTCTGAGCCTTTGTCCTCCTGGGAGCCTCCACATAGGGCCCACTGGCCCCTTGGGGCTTCTAGGCTACCCCACTCTCACGCACCTGGCCCCTCCCAGCCTCCTTTGCTAGATTCTCCGGGGGGTGGGGGGTGCCTGAGCACTTTTCAACTTTCTATCACTACAAGATGCTCCAGCCTCATCCTGTATATTTCTACCCTCATTTGAGAATCAACTATTTATCCAAGGAGCCCCAATTTCTTTTATTGGAGAATGGTATTAGAAACCAAGATCCGGGTGTTAGGTATGCTCTTTGCTCTTTGGGTGTCCTTCTTTTAGGCCATCTCAGCTAACAGAGCAAAGAAATACATGCATGCATACTAACCCATAATATACACATACCTATGAATGTTTCTATCGGTAACCATCTGTATCTATATTAAATTAAACATGAGTTTCTACTGAAGCCTCTTTTTTATAAGGTCTATTACCTTGCTGAGATTTTTTCTATTCTCCCCGCCTTGTTTCTGTCATTGATTACTGAAACATTTTTATGATGGCTGCTTTAAAGTCCTTGTCAGATAATTCTAACATCGGATTCAACTCAGTGTTGGAGTCAGTTGCTTGTCTAGTATGTTCGGAAACTCTGGGTCCTAGTTATAGTCTTTATTTTAGCAGCCAATCACCCTGTTTAGGCTGAACGTGCAGGTCCTGGACTACTTTTGCAGGCTGTGGTTCAGTTTCATTTTCAGAGCCTCTGGTGGTATTATTTTATTCTGCTTGGTTTATCTGGTGCTCCCGGGTTTCCCAGTGGCCTCAGCTTATGCTGCCAAGAGGGTGGAAGGGGTTTCCTTGGGCCTGGCCGCTGTGTGTCTCTTGCTGGGGAGGGAAGTGTCAGACCTGCTGTGGTTGCTTGCTGTGGCAGGATCCCTCCTGCCTGCTCCACCTGCTCACCCCATGTCTCCCTGTGGGGAAGCGGGGTGCTTCCCCTGCGTGATTATTGTTAGTGGGACTCCCCATCAACCCCCCTTGCCAGTGGTGTTGGGATCACCTGATGTTGGCAGAGGGGCTCCCCTTTCATCCAGGGCTGCCTACCTGGGCTGCCTTCTGTTGGGCTGCCTTCTGTTGCTAGGTTGGGGGTCGGGAAATGATAGGTCCAGGTCGCCTTCCTCTGTTGGGTAGGGGGACATAAGGTGCCCTGCCTCTGTGTTGTTCCTCCAGTGCTGGGGTTCCAAACCGGTTCACCTTCCTCTACTACCTGTCAGAGTTGCTCCTCTGGTTGCCCCTTGCTTTATGGTCTTCCTCAACAGGCAGGAGCAGGGAGAAATGGGTCAATGTCAACTTGTCCGACCACAAGTCTGGTAAGCACATATTTAAGGCTATTGATTTGTGTGGCCGAACTGCTTTCTTGCAAGGCCATTCTAATATATATGTCCCCACAAACGATGCATGAGAGTGCCTACTGTTCTCCTGTCACAGAGAAGGAAACTGGCACTCAGAGTAAGGTCACCTGCCCAGTGTCACACAGGAGCACAGAAGCAATGCGGAGTCCTGCCCAAACCCTGCGTTCTTCCCCTGACACCCCAACATGCTCAGCACCCTCCCCAGTGCTCCGGGAAGCTCACAGCCGGCCAGGAGAGCACACCCCAGTCTAAGTTCTAGGCCCGGTTCTTTACTGACGAGCTGGGTTAAGAAGACCCTGGGCTATCGGAGAACTTGCTGACATGATGGAGAGGACATGCGTGCGATTTGGACACCCCATGGGAATTCAGCCAGTGTGGGTGCCCTTACCCAAGTTCCCCATCAGGAGCTCACAAAGAGCAGACATCGTATCACTACCAGCTACCCAGCAGGGCACCCAGAGTGTGGGAGTCAGAGGACTAGGAGCCATGGCTCTGCCACCACAAGCCTCCTCTAATCACAGAGAACGTGCAAAACCCAAGGGCTGTGGTTGAATTGTATCACGCGCACGTTTAACTGTCAGGGATTGAACTCATACACAAAGCAGAGAGAGAGAGAGAGGAAGAGGGAGAAGGAGAGGGAGGGAGAGATACTACTCAGCAGTAAAAGGCTAACTCAGCAGGAAAAAAAACTTGCTGAACAACAGAAAATAGAATGGTGGTTGCCAGGGACTGGGGAGAGGGGAGAACAGGGAGTTTTGTTTAATGGGTGCAGAGTTTCAGTTTTACAAAAAAGTTCTGGAGGTGGATGTGGATAATGGTTGCACAACAATGTGAACGTAAGTAATGCCACTGAAGTGTACACTTAAAACTGGTTAAAATGGTAAATTTTATGTTATGTATATTTTACCACAACTAAAAATAAATTTCAGGGCTTCCCTGGTGGCACAGTGGTTGAGAGTCCGCCTGCCGATGCAGGGGACACGGGTTCGTGCCCTGGTCCGGGCAGATCCCACATGCCACGGAGCAGCTGGGCCCGTAAGCCATGGCCGCTGAGCCTGCGCGTCCGGAGCCTGTGCTCCGCAACGGGAGAGGCCACAACAGTGAGAGGCCCGCATACCGCAAATAAATAAATAAATTTCAAAAAAATTTTTAAACTTACTCCTGAGGCACATGACAACATGAACAAATCTCAAAGATGTTATGTTGAAACAAAGAATACAGTGTTATCCACTATACATTTAAACTAATTAAAATTAAATAGAATAAAAGATTCAGTCTTCAGTTACACTTGCCACATTTTAAGTGCCTAATAACCATATGTGGCCAGTGTATACTGTAAATGTGTGTGTGTATGTGTGTGTGTGTATCAGTTATAGAACATTTCCATCATTGCAGAAAGCTCTATGGAATAGTGCTGTTCTAGAACTAATCTGCAGGCATAAAAATCAGAGCAGTGATTGCCTCTTGTGGGGTGGTTGACAGGAAAGTGGCCATAAGGGAACTTTCGAAGGAGATGGCAATGGTCCATATCTTGTTTGGGGTGTTGGCTACAACTGTGTATACATTTTTCAAAACTCTATCTGTACACTTAAGATCAGTGCATTTTACTATACTAATTCATAAAGACAGTGGAGAATTCCCCAAATGGGCATCAGGAGAGAGGCAGGTTCCGTCCCTCACCTCTTAGAGGGAGGGAATTTATGCACTGGGGGTGACCGGGTCTGCCTTTCACACAAACACAGTAGACTTGTCTGGAGCTCATCCAAGGAAAAGGCGGCTGAAGGATAAAGCGGTCCTGGAGGACTCAGTGAGAGCCAGACACCTCCAACAGGGCAGTCTCCGAGGAACTGTCAAGAGTGATGTCCACTTTCTGCAACTTGTGTCTTTCACAGAGAGTTTGGAAATTAACTGTGGACCAAACTTCGGCTCTCCTGTCATCGACAGCAGCCCACACTGGCTGAGGAATGTCCCTAAGCCCTTCCCAAGAGTGTTCGGGCACCACTGGGCTTTTTAGAGGGGTGAACACGTTCTGCCTCTTCCTCTGTTGCCCCCATCTCACCACCAACAGAGGGGAGGCCTCAATGCATACCATTTCCCCCACCCCCTCACCGATCACTTATACTTCATTCAGCAACTCACATTTGAGCCTCTACTATGTGCCAGGAACTGTTCTAGAGTCACAGATCGTTACAGCCTTCCTGGGCCTTGGCGGTCATCTAGACAAACCCCTTCTCTTTACAGAAGCCCACAGAGGGGGATGGACTTACCCAAGTCACACGTCAAGTCACTGGCAGTGCTGGATCTAGAACCCAGCACTCCCCCCCGCCTGCCCACAGCTCTTCCCACTTCACGCTGAAAACTTTCACAGGGATCCTTGTTCCCTGTGAAGGGCTCGTATTTGTAGGGAAATGCTCTGTGCTGGTGCCCCGACAGCATTGCACGCATCCACCTAGACCACAGAGGAAAGGCTTAACCACAGCTGACCTAAGCCTTGGTGGAACCCGCGAGATCTGCCGGAACGTGGGAAGTCAGGCAGTCTTGTGAGGAGCTGCCACGAGGCCCGTTCTGCTGTCTTGGCTACCCTGGTTCTGATGAGGTGGGGCTTCCGCGCGCCCTCCTCCCCGCAGGGTACAGCTCAGGCTGTAAAACCCCATCGGTCCTGGTGCACGTCGTCTGGCCCCTTTCATTTCAAAGTCATCCTGTGGACAAGGGAGGCAGGGAGCTGACAGCACGGCTGATCTTGCTTCTGCTGCTTATGTAAATGATAAACAACTGCCATCCATCAGGGCTTGATGTGCTCCCATCTGCTACATCCACGCTAACCTAACACTTGGAATCTATTAGCCTGTCTGACCATATTACTTTCAGGTCAGCATGGCTGTCCCCTCTGAGGAGCATCTGTGGCACATCCCTCATCCTGGGTTGTCCCTGCCCACCAGCCTGGGGACCCACATTAGGATCCCGTGATTCAGAAGCCTGAGCATTTTTCAGACTACCACATGTAGCAAAGTCGATCTACTTAACAATAATTTTCTAGAAGCACACCATGCTCCCCAAGCCAAATAATGGTCCCAAGTGGGTTCTCCACACCCACTCCACCTCCATTAGTGCCACCATGGCGGAGGGGAGCATTTGTTTTCTCCACTGTGGCTCCACGGTGCACGGGAAGCAGCGGAGCTGTTGGGGCCAGACAGACCTGGGCACGTTTCTGGCCTTATGTGATGTATTAGTTTCCTGAGGCTGTGGTAGCAAATGGCCACAGACTTGGTGGCTTGAAACAACAGGAATTTATTCTCTCAGTTCTGGAGGCCAGAAGTCCAAAATCAGTATCACTGGGGTAAAACCAAGGTGTCGACAGGGCCATGCTTCTTCTGGAGGCTCTAGGGGAGAAACTGTTCTTTGGCTCTTCCAGCTTCTGGTGGCTGTTAATCCTTGGCTTGTGATGGCATCACTCCAGTTTTCAAAGCCAGCATCTTCAAATCTCTCAGCTCCATGATCCCATCCCCTTCGTGTGTGTGTGTGTGTGTGTGTGTGTGTGTGTGTGTGTGTGTGTGTGAAGTCTCCCTCTGCTTGCCTCTCACATATGTGTGATTACATTTAGGGCCCACCCTGATAATCCAGGATAATCTCCCCATCTCAAGAACATTAGCCTAACCTGCAAACGTTCTGTTTTCATGTAAGGTAACATTTACAGTTTCCAGGCATTACGACCTGATTTCTTTGGGAGGCCACTTTTCAGGCTACCTATAGGCAACTTACCCAATGTCACTAAGCCTCAGCTTTCCTTTTGGTAAAAGTGATATTGGGATGGGGATTGTATAAACCACTATATGCAAAGCACCTATCAATGCATTTCTTGCAATCAGGTCAGCTACCTGTTGCCTTGCTAGAGGGGAAGAAAGATTCCACTATGGGAGAAGCGTGGGGGTCCCTAAGGGTGGGAGGCAGGTGGGTAGACATCTATGCGTCCTGGCTTACTCACAAATCTTGGGGAGGGCAGTGTTAGTTAGGATAAGGGGGAAATCAAAAGCACCGGAGAAAAGTCACACCAGGAAGTAAAGCCCTACATCTTAGGTGAGGCATACAATGTTTCCTGAAGTTTCCCACACATCTGGTCGGGCTGGGGCCCTGCTGCTATGTAGTAACTGTTTTGGAGGTATTTCAGTATTTGAATAATCATTGAGATCTTTGTGGCAGATTGTACATCCCAAAAGGTCCAGAACAAGATCCCCCATCTGACATCCACCATCCACATCCATTCTTCTTAATGATGTGACTTTGACACTCCTCCCATTGAGAAGTGGGGTCTAATTTCCCTTTCCTTTAATCTGAGGAAGGGGGTTAACTATGGAGTAAGTAATGTGATGTGAGTTCCAAGATTAGGTCATAAAATGTGATATAGCTTCCACCTGGTTCTCTTGGGACACTCCCTATAGGAACCCAGCCACCATGCTGTGAGGAAGCCAAACAACCATATAGAAAGTCCACACATAGGTATTCTGGCTGTCATGGATTGAGTATCCGTGTCCTCTCTGAAATTCATATGTTGAAGCCCTAACCCCTGATGTGATGGTGTTTGGAGGGGGCCCCCGGGAGGTAATTAGGTTTAGATGAGGTTATGAGGGTGGAGCCCCCACGAAAGGATTAATGCCTTATTAAAAAAGGAGGAGACACCAGAGCTTCCTCTCTCCACCATGTGAGGATACAGCAGAAAGGCAGCTGTCTGCAAGCCAGGAAGAGGGCCCTCACCAAGAACAGAATTGGCTAGCACCTTGATCTTAGATCTCCCAGCCTCCAGAACTATGAGAAATAAATGTCTTTTAAGCCACCCGGTCTATGGTATTTTGTTACGGTAGCTCAGGCTGACTAAGACCCTGGCCAAGAGACCAAGCTGAGATCCCAGCAACAGTCTACATCAACTACCAGACATATGAGTGAGTGAACCTTTTGATGATTTCAGCCTCAGCCTTCAAGCTGCCCCAGATGACAATGCATGGAACACAGACTAGCTTTCCCCATCAAGCCCTGCTCAAATTGGACTGCATTCGGGGTCAAGAGACAACCAGAAACATCTTTAGCCATAGATGCCCAGAGGAACATCAGACTGGCCACCTCTCCATGGGTACTACACATGAACACCCAAGGCAGCACCCCCTGCCTCTAGTTCCAAGAGGATCTTAAGCCTTTACCTTCCCAGACACCATCTTGGGAAGGGGGATAGGGAGGCAAGAAATAGCTTTGAGGAGTTGTCTCAATATTTACCCCCAGGCTGATTGTTTTAAATAAAAAGAAATGGTTCTGTTGTTGTTGTTATTTTTTATTACCATTTTTAATGAGGACTTTCCATACCAGCCACATTTATCCAGTTTAACATTTTTTTTGAAAATAATTTCAAACTTACAAAAAAGTTGCAAAATTGGTATGAAGACTTCACATTATAGTCATTCAGATTCCCCAACTGTTAACATTTTACACTTGCTTTATCACTCTCCCTCTCTGTCTCTGGAAAAAGCTCTTTCTAGAATCAAACAGGACTGGGTCTGGCTCAGGTAGGACAGAGTAAGCACGCTGCACTTTATTTATTCCAATGAATGCAACTATAAAACCCATACAAAATGCAGAGAGTAGCTATTTAAGAACTCTGAAGAATAAGTAGTAGCAGGTAGATTGAGGAACCAGACCAGAATTTGAGGTACTACCAATCCAGCCGTGAGTTAACCATTTTTTTCTTCCAGTACTTCCCAGCCTGGGCTCAGTGCAGCTTGAAAACTAGAAGTATAGGAATTCCCTGAAGGTCCAGTGGTTAGGACTCTACACTTTCACTGCCAAGGGCCCAGGTTTGATCCCTGGTCAGAGAACTAAGATCCCACAAGCCTCGCTGCACAACCAAAAACAAACAAACAAACAGAAGACTGGAAGTATACACCAGGGCAGATAGAGAAGCTCTAGGAGAAGCCCTCTAATTCTGATTTGAGGAGCAAGAAAAAGTCTCCTAATTCTCAGCATAAGGGCAATCTCCCAGCTTTTTCTTTCTTTTTTCTGTTCACGTTCACTGCAGCCCCCAGGAAATCCTATGATGAGGGTGGCAGCTAAAGCAACAGCAACGATGGCCTGTACCTGTAGGAGGCTAAAACTCTGAAAGATGGGAACCTTCCTCTCCAGTCAGAGGAGCGATGGCCCCAAGAGCACAGGGCAAACTCCTGCTGCTTTTTCTTTCTCTCTCTTCACTCACTGCTTGGTCCTGAATACAGGTGCAGTCATGGGAATTGACTGACATAACAGGGTAAATAACATCCCAGACTTCTGGTTAGAGGACCAAAAAGGGAAGCCCCAGTGAACCAAACATTATTGAGGCGATCACAGGGAAGAGTTCAGGAAAGCTACCCAATAGCATTGTTTATGAACTTCTGGGCTCCTCCCCCTGTTTTGCATGTGTGAGTTAAGTACTAAACAGCTCACACGGACTTTGAGAATTTATTACAGGATAAACTACTGCCCAAGTCCCAGATAGACCACTGAGTGGTGCATACCCGGGAAAGATCCAAATGACATTGGAAAGGCTCTGGAAATAAAAATAACATTAAAGCCACAGAAGGCTGGTTGAAATTCACAGCCTAAGCCCAATCTGGTCAATTTCCTGCTAAAACAGAAATATCAACATTCTTTATAGGATTTTTAAAAGACTCAAGTATTATAATATGATATTCAAAATGTCCAGGGTATATTCCAAATCACTTCACATATGAAGAAACACGGAAATCTCAAATTTTATGGGAAGACAATCAACAGATGCCAATGCTGAGACAACACAGCTGTTGGAATTATCTGACAAAGTCTTTAAAGCAGCTACTATAAAAATGCTTCAGCAAGTACAGCAAACCATCTAGAAACAAATAGAAAGATAGAAAGTTTAAACAAATAAATAGAACATATAAAGAACAAAATGGAAATCTTAGAACTGAAAAATAAAAATAACCAAAGATTTTAAAACTCCTTGGATGGGTGTGTAGCAGAATAGAGATGGCAGAGAAACAAGTCAGTGAAGACAGAAAAATAAAAATTATCCAATCTGAACATCAAAGAGAAAAAAGATTGGAAAAATGAACAGAATTTCAGGGACCTGTAGGACAATTCCAGAAGAGCTGATGATTGTTGTCATCAGAATCTGAGAAGAACAGGAGAAATAGAGTGGTACAGAAAAAAATTTTTAAAGAAATAATGGCTGAAAACTTTTCATATTTGTTGAAAGATATAAACACACGGTCAAGGAGCCGAATGAAACACAAACAAGATAAACCCAAAGAAATCTAAGCCCCGTTTTTCAGATTTTGGAGCTGCAAGGAAGGAATCACTTACCCTGTCATCAGGGATGCTTACACTTTGAGATTCAAATTACTCCCTGTCTCCTTTATAAACCATAAAAATAATACACACACAGAGTAAAAATAAAGTCAATCAGTTATGAATGATATTAAAGGAAAAGTGAAATCTCCTGTTCTTTCTCCCAGTCCCACCTCTTAGGGTCACTCACTATTTCTAAGTTCTTCTGGTTGCTAAATAGGTGATTTTAAAAGATTTGAACACTTAACATTTTTATTAACTAATAACCAGGCTTAAAATAACAACTAACAAATTAACAATTTTGTTGTTAATCGACAATAACATATTAAGTCACGTAAGAAAATAAACCACATTTTTGTGGAAAAATTAATAACTAAGGCTATAGATTATGAACATAGAGTCAAAACCAATTTGGAAACGAACTCTTCCAGTTATTATAAAAATCTTACAAATGTTTAATAAGTGTCCCTTGTGTTGCACAGCATGTATCAGTTCTGGGGTTCAATTCACCTCAGGCCTACCCAGTACATCAACACTGGTGGCTCAAATGGGCACCACATGTTTTCTTTCCTTTCCTCAAAGCAGTGAAGAAGAGGTGGTACAAACATGAGGTCCTTGGTGAATCCCCACAGGAAAAGGTAAACAAAGTCTTATATTGGACCCAAGAACTCTGCAGTCTGACTTTCTCTAGGTAGTGGTACAGTGAAGAGGGTATGCGTGGCATAGTGTCCTGGCAACTGCTGGGATCTCCCTTTTAAACTTTGTCTCTTAATATTCATTTTTCTCTTCTTCAGTAGGCACAGAATGCCTGATTTTCCGTTGGGCAAATGGCCACCCAAAATGAAGATTATATTCCTCAGCCTTCCATGCAGCTACATTTGGCCATACAATAGGTTGTTGCTAATGAGGTGTAAGAGGAAGAGATGTATGTAACTTCTAGGTCATGCACTTAAAGAGAAGGGGATATGCCGTCATATTCCACCTTTCCCCCTTTCCACTGGTTGGAATGCAAATATGTTGGAGAGCCGTCTTGGACTATGCGTATGACAGCAGGATCTTAAGAATGGAGAAGCACAAGTAGAAAGAGCACGGGTTCCTGGACAGCCTGTGAAGCCAAGCTGTCCTACCTGCCTCTAGACTGTTATAAGAGAGAGACACCAACTTCTGCCTCATTTCAGCCAGTTAATTTGGTTTCCGTTACAGCCCATATCCTAAATAATGCGAAAATTGCCAAAGCAGTCACAAGGCTCCCTGAGATTCTAGGGAAAGAGGGGACACAGATGCTGAGAAGAGTGTTAAAGAACTTTGGGGCCATGTTTAAAACACCTCAGGAGCACATGCAGGGATGTGGACTGGTCCACATCTGTCTCCCTCAGGTCCTAGACTGTGTCACAATGCTCCTTCTGGCTGCAATGCCTCTACCTGTTCCTTCTGCCTCACCTGCCCCAACACACACACAGCTGGTCAACACGTTCCGACCTAGACTAAACCTGGCTACCCCAGGGAAGCATGTCACCACAGTCCACGTTAAGTCAGGCATCTCTATTATATGTCCCTCAGAGCACAATGCCATGAAGCGCTCTCACAGTACTTACAGATTTGAAACTTTACATTTACCTGCGTGGTTGATTGTCTCTTCCTCGCGAGTCTGTTAAGTTCTGTAAGGTCAAGTACGGAGTTTCCTTTACCCACGTTTCCCCAGCACCTAACACAGTGCATGGCACAGAGTAGGTGCTCAATAAGAATATATGTATGCAAGCTGTGAATGGATGAATGAATGAATGAATGAATGAATTCGGACAAGAGAGGACAGGCTTCATGCAGGGCAGTGTAAATGCTGACGCCTCCTCCAAATCAGAAAAACAGAACTCAGAATCGTGACCCACTGATTGAATGCTATCGCGAACGCACATTTGCTCGGACCTCTCACAACCATCCTTTTCACAGGGTAGGTGTGGACTTATCAGTCCCCCGGTCAGTAACTGGTAACTGGCCAACCCCCAATTCTGATTTCCATTTCTCGGATGCGGAAACTGGGCTAGAGATGCCTGCCCGGCTGGAAAAACGGAGAAAGGAAAGGTGAGGGAAGAAGCCCGGCCCCCCGGAACGACTGCATCCGGAGGCCTCGGGGCTTCCGGGCTTCCGGCCCCCCGGCCCCGCGGCCCGGACTCCGGGGACGTGCGCGCCGTGTGGGGCGCGCACGCAGGGCGGGGCTGCGGGGGCGCGCGCGTGCGCAGCCGTTCCGCGGAGGGACGAGGCACAGCCGCGGAACCGCCGCCAGATTCGCTCTCTGTCCACGCCGCCTGTCGCGCCGGCCGTCGCGCCGCCCGCCCGCCCCGCGTCCGCCGCCGCCGCCGCCGCCATGGGAGTGCAGGTGGAGACCATCTCCCCCGGAGACGGTGAGTAGGTGCGCCCAGCGGCCTCGGAGTGCCCCGGCTGCCGCGCGCATCCGCTCACCGCGCCCGTCTGTCTCCTCAGGGCGCACCTTCCCGAAGCGCGGCCAGACCTGCGTGGTGCACTACACGGGTGAGTCGGCGGGCCCGCGGGATGGGGTTGGGGGGCGGCCAGCGCGGCCTGGGGGCAAAGGCCCGGGGCGTGGCGGCGGCGGGCCCGCGTGGCCCGAGGCCGAGGCCTGGGCGGTGGCAGCGCCCCCGAGGGGACAGCGTCGGGCCTGCGGAACCCCGGACGGTCTGAGCCGGCGTGTGCGAGCGCTGACCGCGCGCCCGACGTTATCCTGCACTTCGAAAGCGGTTCTGTGCCTCAAATGCTGCCGTTTTGCCCACAGCGCGGATGGGGAAACAGAGGCTTGGGGAGGCGAAGTCACTTTTCCAAGTCACACGCTCAGGAATGGGCAGAGCACTGGCCAAGGACCATCAGAGAGGATTTATATCATTTCTGTGTCCCGGTTGACACCGTATCCCCGCTTCCTCCCCGCCCTTCGATGGAGATAAGAAGGGCGAAGTAATTCTCAGTCCGTGGGAATTCAGCCTCTTCCCGAGGATCTCGACCCTGCGCTGCGGGTGGGGAGACGTCCCACTTTCTAAGTCATTGCTCTGGCCCAGCCCGGCCTTGGAAGAACCAGATCTGAACGGTCTTTTTCCTCTTCTTACTTTTGAGCCACTTCACAAATCCATGCCTCAGTGGCAGTGATGGCCCAGGCTGACAGAACATGTAATTTAGCCCCCCCAACCCTTCTAAGAGTAGAGACCTATCCCCATTCTAAAAATAAGGAAACTGAGGCCCAGTTAGGGAAACAGACAGTACTGTAAGCCAAAGGAAATATTAGACTCTCAGCCACAATTCTAACATGACAGTCATATGCCTTGAGACCATCTTTTACTCCATGCCCTTACAAGGTCCTCCTGGGTTGTACTTGGTGGGGGAAGGGAGGGAGGAGGCTGAACAGGCGGAGACTTCTTAGCTGTAGGGGTGTGCTGGTGATTGGTGTAGCCCCAGCTGTTCATATGAACAACCTTCCCTCCCTTTCCTCCTTCCCCTTTCTCCGCTTTCCCACCCTTTCCTCTGTTCCTCCTCCTCCTTCCTCTGTTTCTTCTCCTTCCCTCCCTTTTCCTCCTCCTCCTGGGTAGTCTTCTGTAGGCAGTTCTGACCCCGCTGCTCAGGGATTAGCTCTACCCTTCTCTTCCAGATCATGGGGGGAGCCCCCTGTTGAGGGAAATGACTTTCTTTGGGAAGGAAAAAAAAGCAACTAACATTCCCTCCTCCCGTGCTCTTTTATTTCTCTGGCTTTTTTATTTCTCTGGCCCTTCTCCATGTGTAGAAAAGGGGGCCGGGGGTGGAGGGAGTTAGGGACTTGAACTTTTAAAAAGGCTACCAAAGGAGGAGGTACTGAAACCTGTCTTCACGGGAAGATCTCGTGCCTGCAAACGAAGCTGGAAAGTGGTTTTGATGTTTTAAATGGCTGTCTTTGTGGACCACAGTCAGCACCTAGGAGGTCCGCTGGAGGAGAACCTGCCAGTTTGGTTGTTTTTGATCTGCAGGATGAGAAGGGTAACAGTTGCCTTTTACAGTGCTGGGTGAGTGGGCAGTTCATTCAGTTCCCACAGACAACTGGGGCAGAGACTGGGACTCAGAGAGATGATGAGGTGACTTCTGACCCCTTCCCCCAGTTTGTAGGTAGACACATTAGGATAATTGTCTACACCTGTCCCACTCCCAAGTCTGTGCCTCTTGTCCTTGAATCACCCATCTTCTGGTGCTGATGGTAGGACTGGACACCCACATGTAGGCAGAACAACATTTCACTGTGCCTCTTGGTGAAGTGTCCCCGCACAGCATGTCTGGAGCCTTTTCCTAAGAGAACAGATGGTCGTGGGACCCAGAGCACCATCAGGGCTCCCATTGCCTCTTCTCCAAGTCTGTGTTTTCCTCGAGGGCGGCACCCACCCACACGCTCCCAGAACAGCAGCAGGACCCTGGCATGCATTAGGACAAAAGCTTTCTTTTTTATTTCATTTTTGATAAGCCCTACAGAGACGCCCTGGTGAGAAGCCAGCTCTGCCTCTCACACTCACAGAATAGGCTGTTCTTGGGCAGGCGGCTTTGTTGCTGTGGGTCTTTGCCACCAGCCTCCCAGAAAGAACCCATTTGAGACCTGTGGGGGCATGAGAGGAATGGGTAGGCGCTTTGAGATTTCATCTAGAGCAGTTATGGCTTTTAAGGCACTGGGAACAGAATCCATCTCGAGGGAACATGGTGGGGAGTATCATAAAAATCTGGGGGTCCTCAAAGGCAAGAGGCCCACTGGACCTCGAGAACGGAGAAATTCTCATGATGCTCCTACTTTTCATCTGTGTTTTTCTCTACCTGCCTGCCTCAGTAGTCTCCTGTTACAGCTCTCTGTTTTCCTGCTTCTCCCAAGTTGTAGATGGTGGACGTTCCTGCCTGCCCACCCAGCCTCCTCCCACCCCCGTGCCCCGTTTCTGTCTTCTTTTGCAGATCTAGCTCAGATTGCTTGGCTGTGTGGCTCCAGTGGTTACAGTTCCTAGGAGGGAGAATCTCATTGACCCAGGTTCAGGTCGGGTGAATACTCTAGATCCAGTCCGCTCTGGTCAGGTGTCTGCTACAGCTGATTTGGGGGCAGCTTCTAAGAATCAGCATTGGAAGTAAGGAAGCCAAAATCTTCTCTCAATCACCAGAGATGTGATCATCACAGACTGACTTTGACCACATGGATGTTTTAAATGCTACTGGTGGCTGCCAGTTGTATCCTGGATGCTACTCTCTGGGCTCCCTCTGATACCTTCTGTGGCCTCTAGCAGAGCACAGCATGGGCACCGCCCCAAAAAAGGCCTGTGCCGCCTCATCGTAGTGCCAGAAGGGAAAATGCAAACTGTACTGTCACCAGCCAAGCACCTCCTAGTAGCATGACAGGCAGGCATTGAGGTGGGAGGAAGGAGGTGGAATGGTGATCTGCCAGATATGTGCCTTGAGGATCAAGTGGATCCTCATGGCTCTCTCCTTGCCTCCGGTAGCTTCGTCATCTTTATAGTTGAGCTTGTCCTGACACACAGCAAGGCTTACGTCCCTTTTACTCACATCAGCAGGCCACATGCCTGCCATTGTCAGAGCAGCCTCAAGCAGATTGAAGAATTCTGTTTTTATAGTTGACATCTTGTCCTTGGGATCGGGTTTAAGGTGTCTATAGCCTGGCTTCTGACTGAGGAAAACCAAGGGTCTCTTGGCTTCATCTCCTCAGGAGGTCCACTTGGAGGGACGATGCAGCTCCCAGGGCAGGTGTGGTCCCTTTCCTGCAGCCCCCTCCCCAGCCCAGCCCCTTTCTTTTCTTTAGCCTCTGTCTCCCCTCTCCTCTGCTTTACTCCACCTACTCCCCTGCTGGGTGTTTCTTGGCTGATGATCTGATGTCTGGAGGAAGGCTCGCCCCCAGCAGAGACTGCTCAGATGGATTCTGCGATGTGTGGCGGCTTCAGGCAGACAGGCTGTAACTGTTTGGGCGGGGCCACAACAGGACCCTTTTCCTTCCTATAGCAGATTGAGCAACAGAAACCAGCCAGGCACAGGGACACAGCCAGTGAACTAAACAAAGACCTGATCTGGTGGGGATGAGAGTAATAGCACGAAGGTGTGACACATCAGGTGGTGAGAAGCTCTGTGGAGAGAGATTAAAGCAGAGGACCTGGGAAGGGGATTTGCTGCTTTTAGTGAGGGTGGTTGGAAGAGGCCTCTGACAAAATGACATGTTAATATTTGCCCGAAGGAAGCTGGGGAGTGAGCAGTGTGGCTGTCTAGGGAAGAGTGTTCCAGGCAGAGGGAGGAGCTACTGCAGAGGCCCTGAGGCTGGAGCATGCTTGGTGTATGAGAGGGACAGTGAGGAGGCCAGCATGGCTGGAGTGGATTGTGTGAGGGAGAAAGTGGCAGGAGATGAGGTGATGGTGGGGCCTTGTAGGTTATTATCAAAACACTGGCTTTCTCTCTGAGATGAACCATTAGAGGGTTGTGAGCTGATTTGGGCTTTAACAGGACACACTGCATTCTGGCTACTATGTGGGCTCTTGGTGGCAAGTGCAGAAACAGGGCCCCGGTTGTGTCCTGGGTGTATAGAGTGTGCAGAGGTTGTACCAGGTGGACAGTGATCCCCAAAGAAGATGTGAGTCCTTTGCTGGGTTCAGATCTTAGCTTGGGTGAATTGATCTGCTTTTCTCAGCTTCCATGTGCCATCTGTAAAATGGGAGTAACAGTGCCTGCTATGAGGAGTTGCTGGGGGCAGGTGCATTCTGGGATGGGCAGCAGCAACAGTGACGCTGTTATTGCACATAATCTCATTAAAGGTCCCTGCGTCTTAGGCACTAAGTGGTGTATTGTCCCTGCAGTTTAGCATTGGCAGAGTTGGATAGGCTGAGACCTTATCACCCTTCCATTTCACAGATGGGGAAATAGGTAATTATAAAAAAGAGATGAATCTGAGTGAGGATTCACCTCAAAACAGGCCTACACATTGCCTACAGAATATATTGGCTAAGAAAGCTGCAGTTGTTCTCTTCAATTTGGGGACCAAGGGAGGTTTTTAGTGTTTGTTGTTGTTTCTTGGTGGGTATGAGAGGGGCAGGGTTGGGCTACATCAGCTTGGCTGTGTGAGCAAGTTAAGGTGTCAGTCCTTTTTCTCCTCAAGTTTCCTTAACATAACTGGATTTTAACATTTTGAAAATAGACCTTGCTATGGAAGCATTATTTTCTTTCCTCTGGGACTGTGATTACCAAAAAACAGAATCACACGGATGCCGAGCTCTCTTCTTCCACAGGTGAGAGCAGAAGAAGGCTCACTTTAAGTGAACCAAAGACCTCATAGTATTGTTGCATCTACGTGCAACTCTTATTTGTGAAGTTGTCAGACATAGAGAAAAATCAAAAAAGAATAATAGGGCTTCGCTAGTGGCGCAGTGGTTGGGAGTCCGCCTGCCGATGCAGGGGACACGGGTTCGTGCTCCGGTGCGGGAGGATCCCACGTGCCGCGGAGCGGCTGGGCCCGTGAGCCGTGGCCGCTGGGCCTGCGCGTCTGGAGCCTGTGCTCCGCAACGGGAGAGGCCACAGCAGTGAGAGGCCCGCGTACCACAAAAAAAAAAAAAAAAAAAAAAAGAATATTAAATACCATGTGCTCACTACCTAGATTCCACGATGGTTGACATTTTGTCATATTTGCCATTTCTGTCTACTTATAGGTATATGTAGGTAGATATCTATGTCGGGTTTTTTGCTGAGCCATGTAAGTTGGAGACATCATGATACTTCTCCTCTAAGTTCTTGAGCGTGCTGTAAGAATGAGAGTATTCTCCCTATCCTGCTACTGGTCACATCTGAGAAAATTTTAAATGATTCAGTAGTATCTAAAGCCAAATTCATATTGAATCTACCCCAGTTGTCTTCAAAGTGAAAACCAGAATTCACTTGAGGTTCAGTTGGGTATTATGTCTATAGTAACAATCTAGAAGAGTCTTTATACCTCACACTCCTTTTCCAAAGAGAGAAGGCTTATTATCTTATAGAATACCCCATGTCCGTCTCATTGTTTTCTCTTGGCTGTTGTCTAACTCCTTCCACTGCCTTGATTTCCAGTAAACTAGGGGTTGAAATGTCTAAATAGTTTCTGGTTAAAACATTTTAACGTGAAGACTTCTTACAGAATGTTGTGCACTTTGTACTCAGCACACCGTGGGGAACATCACTATTTGTAATGCTAAATTTGATCTTTTTTATGAAGGTGCATTTTACCCTTTGCAATTAGTGGGCCGTCTGTGAAGTGCTTGGACATCCTCCATGTGCTCTGCTCCTCATCAACCTTTCACCTACTGGGTTTTACATCAATTGATGATTCTTACCAGAAGAAACTATTTCATTGGCATTTACAAAGTGGTAATTTAAAATTTTTTCTTCATATCTTCTACATTTATTAACTACCATTCTACTATTACACAGGGTAAAACTTAATTCTTTAATCACCAATCACCAAGGTCAGGAGTTGGCTTTATAGTCATCCCCCATGGTGACAAGGGACTTCCCCCCTCTGTTTGTTTGTTTTTAGTATACTAGGAGCTCATATTTTACTTGGAGCCTTAAAATCATAGATATTCATTATTCTTTTTGGTGCTCACATTGCCCCAAAATTGGCCAGTAGGAGCCCCTTCAGGCAGGCTCCAGTACCTTTTTGACATGCTCCCACTATTTTTAATCATTTCCTTGTTTTACTTCTCTGATACTGGCATCAGTCACCTCTGCAAAGAGCTCTGGTTCCTTTCAGTGGGTCTCATAGACTTTTTTTTTTTTTCATTAACAACTTTATTGGGTATAATTTATACCATAAAAATTTTAACTTGAACATGTTTGGTGGTTAAAAACTGATTTTTATAAAGTACTGATTGAGTTCATTGTATCTATAAACTCATTTGTCTGCCTTGGAGTTTTCTTTAAAAATAGTACTGTCACCTGCTATTTCCCATGGAAAAGGCCAGGGGTGTTTTGGATAACTTAGGCATGTATTATCCAGTTCTCCCTTTGGTGCTCATGGCAGTACTTGTTGATTCATATTTCTGTTTTTCCTATTTTTTTTTTACCTACTGAGGAACTCAACTGAGTCCTTGCATTTCTTCTCTCAGGCCCCTTTAACTTTGGCCTGATAAATTCTAGCAGTATAAAGAGCAGGAGGAGGAAAGGGAGAGAAAAGGGGGAATAATCAGCTCCTGGATGCTGCTGTCTCTGCTCTCATTGCCTTTACTTTTCCCTTCCCAGGAGCTCAGGCCATCCTGGCCTGCATTCAGTTCCCCAAACACACCAAGCTTTCCCCCCAGGAAGGTCTCTGCCCCTGTGCTTAGGTGCAGCCACACTGCCCCCACTTCCCACCACGTGGCAGGCTCTTCTTGCAGCTTAAGTGACACCCCCTCAGTGGGTCTCCCCTGACCCTTGACTAATGTGTGTCTTCACACATGCACACACACTCACGCCTCTGTCTCCAGCAAGGCTCCCGTCCTTTGCTTTCCCCACAGTCAGGCTGTGTGTAGTTATATCTGCCCTTTCCTCAGGAGACGGCAGGCTGCAGGAGGCCAGACCCACACAAGTGGTGTTCTCCAGGTTCTCTCCCCGTTGGTGCCTGGCGTGGAGTAGGTACTCAGTGACCATTTTGAGTGGTCAGTTAGGACCTGGCATTAGACTCCAGCTGGAGTGTGGAAAGCCCACATTCCTGTTATGATTGGTATCATACTTCTGTTGCCTTTGGGTTAGAATAAGAAAGAGAATATTTACAACATTTTGGACTTTGCCCAATCCCTGTGGATTGATACAGTTGTAACCACTCCTTCCTCTCTCACCCACACACACAGGTCAGCACACCAAACCTTTCCCTCAGTCATTCAACAAATGTATTAGGAGCTGGGCAGGGGGGGAAGCCTCAACCTTGCCCTGGAGGTGCCTACATTGTAGGGAGTGCCTTCCCTTGTGCTTAACATTATAAGGGAAGTGCCTTGAGCAGCCCACACTTGGGGCCAGAAGTGCGACATGGTCTTGGATGTGTGTGGCTCAGGGGCTTGCCAAGTGTGTGCAAGGCCTGGTAGGGGCAAAGGTGCCTTTGATTTTTCTACAAGTGTTGTTGACCATCTGTTATATGCAAGGCACTGTTCTGGGAACCAGGAATATAGGCGTGAAGAAGACAGAGTCCCTGCCTTCATAGATCTTAAACTGTAATGGGAAAGACAGATGATAAATAGGATTAATAAGCAAACATTGGACATTAGCCAGTAGTGCTGAGGGAACAGGAGAAGGTTGAAACTTTAGATAGAACAATGAAGGTGACATTTGAACAAAGACCTGAAGGAGGTAAGGGAGTAATCCGTGTGACTGGGTAAGAGCATTTTAGGCAGAGGAAACAGCAAGCTCAGAGGCCCTATGGTGGGAGTATTCCTGGTGTGTGTATACAGAACATAAGAAAACAGTGTTCTCGAGTGGAGAAGTGTGAGAGGAATCAGAGATGAAGTCAGAGAGGTGGTGCTGTGGGGTGGCAGCTCCTACAGGGCCTTGTAGGCCATTTTAAGGACTTCAGCTTCTATTCTGAGTGAAACGAAGAACTAGGGGAGGGTTTTGAACACAAGGGTAATAGGGTCTGACCTGTATTTTAAAAGAATGTCACTCTGGCTGCCATGTCAAATTTAAACTGTAGGAGAGCAAGGGCAGAAACAGGGAGACCAGCAGGGACTTACTGTAGTAATCTGGAGCCAGCCTCCAGGATTCATGCCTTGAACCATTGTACCTGACAGCTCCTGCCTCTGTGTTTTCTAGAAAACAGAAAAAAGAAAAAATTCAAGATCATGCATATTTCTACCATTTCCAGATAGCCACTGTTAAGTAGTGTTTCCTTTTGTGCATCTCTTCCCTACCCGTATGAGACATAATGTGGCAGTCTTCTTATATTGTGATGAAATAGAAAATGGAAAGGCATGCCCACCAGAGCTTGCATTCTGGTTTGCATCCTGCAATTCTGTGCATGGGCCCTCCTTTGAAAATACACTTTTGGTCATAGAACCTAAAGGAATTTAACCAAAGGTTAGAAGCATTTTCAGAAAACAGATAAGAAATGTTCTTGCACTTTGTGTGATGGGGAAGCAGAAGCTGGTTCTCTCTTTGGGTCGGAATTTGACTTGTGATCATAGCACGTGCATGGGGTTCTCAGAATTCCAGTTCAGGAAGGCTATCCTGAGTTCAACTGCAGAGGCCTGGAAGTGGAACAAAGACATAGCTTTGAATTAATGCCTCATTGTGTAGAATCTCACCCATCATGATTGGGACAAGGGGATAGTTGATATTTTAATCATAAAAGTGACTTGGTTCCTCTAAACATTTTATTTAAATCCAAACATAAATCATTTACTAAAGGGCCGTGTCTTTCTTTTAGGGTGGGTCTTCTGGTGGAGTTTCCTATCAAGGTTCTTGCAAAAACTAATTTTGGCTTCTTTAAAGTAGAGCAAGGACTGTTGTGAGGTCATCTAAGTGCCAAACCTTTCCAGGTTTTTAAGACTTCTTTCTCTGAACATACATTTAGTCTCATCCACACACAGTTATTCACTAGCAATATTTTTTAGTGAATTGCCTTATTGAGTATTTCCAAAATATCAGCTAGGACTGTACTTTTTCTGTTCACACTCATATTTCATTTATTTACACACTATTTAGTTATATTATCTATCTTCAGTAAGTATAACTGACATAAATGGATTTGGGAATAAACATAGCTGATTGACCCTTGGAAAGCATAAAACTCACATGGGAAAGATGGAGTGAGGATGAGCTAGAGACTGGGGCATGAAGGAGCTTTCACAGCCCGAGGCTGTGCAGGCTGTGGTTTCTATAAGAGTCTCTGGCCAGGCAGCTCAGTAAACGGTAGTTGAGAGAGCTTCTGTATATAGTAAGGAGGAAGGGAGGCAGCTCAGCCTAGGTCAGTGTGCCCATCTGTGCCTAGGTCAGTACATCCATTTGGGGATGTTCCAAGTAGCTTCAAAGGCAAATCTTCAGAAAAATTGGTGATTTTCAGTTTGGTTCCCCCACCACCATTCAACCATTGCACTTTTTTGTACTCAAGAAACTACCTGGTATTGAGTTAAAAGTAGAAGTCCTTTCTCTGTCTCCCAACTGTAAAGTGGCAAGAATTTTAATATAGTTTGGGAAGTTTGGGGTTTGG
Source organism: Aethalodelphis obliquidens (assembly GCF_003676395.1). Classification (NCBI taxonomy): domain Eukaryota; kingdom Metazoa; phylum Chordata; class Mammalia; order Artiodactyla; family Delphinidae; genus Aethalodelphis; species Aethalodelphis obliquidens. The sequence goes on along the minus strand of NW_020837986.1, from coordinate 14,823,090 downwards.
GATATTCTGTTTTGTTGTTGTTGTCATTGTTTGGTTTAGGTTTGGGTTTTTTGTTTTTTAGTTTTAAAACTTGCCATATTTGGGGCCCTGTAGAATGCTGCCTGTGAAAACCACCTGCAGAAATTCATCAGCTACTGAAAACCACATTGTGAGTCATGAGCTTTAACTACAACAAGTGGTGAGGCCATAGCTTCAGTGCCTTCTTAAGTCATCTTCCTTTACCCGGTAGAGGGTGTTTGCGGACTGTTCCTTCCACAAAGCAGGGTGCCCTAGAGGTGGCTCCTTTTCTGTTGGATTGTAAGTGAAATGATAAGCTAGGGGTGCTCCTTGGGTCTTGTCTTTTTTTTTTTTTTTAACATTTTTTGTTTATTTTATTATTTATTTTTTATTTTTAAATTTTTTTCTACTTTTTGGCTGCGCAGCATGTGGGATATTCGTTCCCTGACCAGGGATCCAACCTGGGCCCTTGGCAATGAGAGACATAAGGACTTCAGCTTCTATTCTGAGTGAAATGAACTAGGGGAGGGTTTTGAACACAAGGGTAATAGGGTCTGACCTGTATTTTAAAAGAATGTCACTCTGGCTGCCATGTCAAATTTAAACTGTAGGAGAGCAAGGGCAGAAACAGGGAGACCAGCAGGGACTTACTGTAGTAATCTGGAGCCAGCCTCCAGGATTCATGCCTTGAACCATTGTACCTGACAGCTCCTGCCTCTGTGTTTTCTGGAAAACAGAAAAAATAGGATTAATAAGCAAACATTGGACATGAATAAGAGAGCAATGAGAGCCTGGAGTCCTAACCACTGGACAGGCAGGGAATTCCCTGGCCTTGGGTCTTAACCACTGCTTCTATGACATGGGCTGAGCATCAGAGACACAGTCCGAGGGACCTTTGCACAGGAGCTGCTGGCCAAGTCTGCCTCTGCTGGTTCACTTGGAGCAAGAAAGAACCCTCCCTAACAGATGAGCAGCAGAAAGAGCCAAGCCGTGGGAGGAGTGCTGGGGGGAGAGGACCTGGAGACTTCCCCACGCTCATGCGCACACGCCCTCTGTTTTTTTAAAGCCCTCCTGCTCCCTCTCCAGGGATTTGAGTCTAGTTCTTCCCCCAAAGAACAGCTAAAACCGTTTGGGAGGAGACCCAGGCGAAGGTGATGTCAGCTGCCTTGCGGCCAGAGGCTGCGTTAACAGTCCCGCAGGCAGCCATAGCTTTCACTCCTTTCATGGCCTTGTGCATTTAACTGGAGACCCCCCAGGTTTTCACATTTTTCTTACTGACTAGTAAATTAAAAGTGCAAACTGCCATTCTGGGACTACCGCTCAGATTCTTCTCACCATATAGGGAAGAGGTCCAGAAATGGAAGCCTCACGCTTGTCCTGCTAGTTCTTAAAAATCATGCAAATGAAGCAAATTGAAAAGTGCTCATGAGTGCCAGTGTTGTGAGTGCCAGGGGTTGAGCTGAGTGCCACAGGGACATAGAACTCTGAGTCCCGGTCTGTGACCTTGAGCTGCGTTCAGTCAGGAGAGACAAGAATTCTTGAAATCCAGAATACTTGGCTATCCTAGGCAATTTCTGGGTCATGAGGTATAGATTTGTGTGGAATCAGAAGTGGAATCAGTCAGTTCTGCAGATAGAAGGTCATGCTGGTGATCCAGGTTTTTGCTAAGAGTGGCTGTCACGTCTGAACTGTAACCTCAGTTGCCTTCTCTCAGCAGAGCGTGCTTTCTCTAGGAAATTACAGTGCTAACTTGGCAGGTGGTTTCACTGTTCAAGGGCTCCAGGTCCTGGCACGGAGATGTCCAGAGTTAAAATGGGAACAACTGCTGAGGCTTGACTTGCTGCCTGCTTTACCTGCTCCTTCCCAGACAGAGGAAGCACCTGCCATCCACTGCCAGGTTGGGTGTAGGAGGTAAACATATGTAGGATTTTAGTAAATCTCACTTTTTTCCCTTTCTCCCTGTTTTTTTAAAATAACAGTTTTACAGAGGCATAATTGACATGCAGTAAACTGCTGCTACTTAGCGTGTACAGCTTCATAAGTTTTGGTATGTTTCTTTGTTCCTCTTTGAAACCTCCCCCTTCTTCCCATCGCCAACAACCCCTGATATGCTTTTCTGTCAGCATAGGTCAGTTTGCATTTTTCTGAAGTTTTATATAAGTGGAATTATATAGTCTGTACTGTTTTGTCTGGCTTCTTGCACTCAATAATTCATTCGTTTTTAATGCCAAATAATTTTCTGTTGTATGGATATATTTGGTTATCTGTTCATCAGCTGGCAGATGTTTGGGTTGTTCCAATTATTGGCTGTTACAGGTAAGTCTGCTGTGAATGTTTGTGTATATAAGTCTTTTTGTATAGCCATAAGTGTCATTTCTCTAAATATCCAGGAGTAGAATGGCTGGGTCAGATGGGAGGTGTATGTTTAACTTAAATGGCCAAACTGTTTTACAAAGTGGTTGTTCTGTTTTAAGTTGCCACCAGCCATGTGTGAGAATTCCAGTTCCTCCACATCCTCACCAGTACATACATGATATGATGAGTCTTCTTAGTTGTACTCATTCTAATCGGTAGTAGTCATACCTCCTAGTGGTTTTAACTTGCGTTTTTGTAATGATGATAAGGTTGAACATCTTCATGTGCTTACTTGCCATTTCTTTATCTTTTTCAGTGAAATCTATTCAAATCTTTTGCCCTTTTTTAATTAAGTTGTTTTCTTGTTGAGTTTTGAGGGCTCTTTATATATTCTGGAAACAAGTCCTTTATGAGATACATGCTTCATAAAGATTTTCTCCCAGTCTGTGGCTTGACTTTTCATTCTCTTAAAAGTATTTTTTAAAGTGAAGAAGTTTTCATTTTTGATGAAGTTCATTTTATCCTTTATGGATTGTGCTTTTTAACCTCATATCTAAGAAATCTTTGCCTAACCCACAGTCACAAAGATTATTTCCCTATGTTTTCATCTAGAAGTTTTATAGTGTTCATTTAGAGTTGATTTTTAGTTGATATTTGATTATGATGTGAAGTTGATCCAGGTTTTTACTTTTTGCCTACGGATATCCAGTTGTTCTAAAAGCCCACTGTAGTTTTCATCTCAGGCATTGTAGTTTTCATCCCTGGAAGTTTGACTTAAATCTTATTGTCCTTCTCTGCTAATTCTAACCTCTGTATCAGTTCTGAGTTGTTTTCAATTGATTGATTAGTTGCATTGTGGGTTGTGTTTTCCTGCCTCTTTGCATGCTTGGTAATCTTTGGATGCTAGACGTTGTGAATTTTATGTTTTGGGGTGCTGCATATTTTTATTCCTAAAAATATTCTTGAGCTTTGTACTGGGAAACACTTAAGTTACTTGGAAATAGTTTGATCCTTTGGGGTCTTGCTTTTTTTTTTTTTTTTTTTTTTTTTAATTCTTCCTTTCTTCCTTCATTTTTTGGCCGCACCACGCGGCATGCGGGATCTTAGTTCCCCATCAGGGATCAAACTCATGCCCCCTTCAGTGGAAGCACGGAGTCTTAATCACTGGCCTATCAGGGAAGTCCCTGGGGTCTTGCTTTTACGATTTGTTAGGGGGCTCCCGAGCAGTGCTCAGTTTGGGGCTGATTATTCCTCACTGATGAGGCAATATCTTCCTGGGTTTCCTACCCAGTGCCTCATGAACCATTACTTTCTTCAGTCTGGCTGATGGGAACAGACACTGATCCCAGCCCTGTGTAAGCTCTGAGCACTGTTTCTTCTAAACCTTTGGATGCTCTTCCAGGCCTTGAGAAGCTTCCTCAAACACATGCATTGATTAGTACTTACTATACCGAATACCCAAGGGGGACCCTCTGTATACCTCTGGGGGTCTTCCTCTACAGCTCTCTCCTCCCTGGTACTTGTCCTGTGGACTTGAGCTCCGTCCCACTTTCTTCTCCCTGGAAACTCCCAAGGATATAAGCTGGGGCAGTCATAGGGATCGCCTTGTTAGTTTCCCATCTCTCAGGGATCACAGTTTTTCATTGCAGTGTCCAGTGTCTTAAGTGTTTTAACTATTGTCAGGGTTGTTTCTCTCTCTTCATTTCATTTCGCTTATTTTCTTTTGTTAGTTTGTTGTCTTTTTGTTTTTGTTTTAATTTTTGGTTGTTTAGTTAGGAGGGTAAATCTGATCCCTTTTCCTCCATCTTGGCCAAAACTGCTGGTTTCGATGTTACAGCTTCTCTTATGTTCTGCATTCAGTACCGACAAACCTAATTCCCACTCCAGAAAGCATTGTATGCACATTCATTCCTGCTTCTTAATGGACATTGCTTCCTCTCTTGCATCACCTCCTTCCTCACCCTGCAAATTATAGCCACATAGAAGGTGGTCTCTTCCTCCGCGTTGGAGAAGCCTTTTTTCTAGCACCTCCTGGCCCCTTTAGCCTTTGCCAGTTGTGTGACATCCTGCTCAGATCTTTGGATATCGTTTACCCTTTGGACTTAGATTATAGGAAATTCCCTCTTCACATATAAGGAACCCATTACCAACACCACCACCTAACCGTCACTGTGAAGATTTCTTCTCCGAGGAAGTAGGTGAGATTGACAGAGGATGACCATGCTCTCAAGTTCTGGAGAGAGGCTCATGTCCTCTTCCCAGGGACAACAGCTCATCTGAAATAGGGTAGGAGAATAAGGATCCTTGGCAAAGCTCCTGCTTAAAGCCCCTTTACTTAGAAATCCTGTATCTTGGCTTTAATGTTTTCTTTTTGCCCCTCAGTGTCCCAGAAAAGCTTAAGGGGGACATTTTCCCAGACCCACAGTCTCTGCACTGAAGAGCATCCACTTCTCCAGTTTGGCTCAGCAGCAGGTAGAGGCTGAGTCTCACCTGTGCCTCCAGCCTGGTACCAGTCAGACAGTTGAAACATCTCACCTTCAGGCAAAGCAGGATGGATGCATGTAACATCTAGAAGTTGCTTGGCAATACGTTTGATCAGGAATAAAAGGAAAGTGTAGGGAGTCTGTCTCAGTACCCAGTGGTTTTTATTGCAGTTAAAATACGATCTTGCTCTGATTGGGTGCATGTTCAAATTTGGTAGGAAATAGTATAATTCTTTTGTAGGTATACTGTATTTTTTTAAACTGTGAGTTGCAACCCATTAATGTATCATGAAATAAATCTAGGCAGTCAAAATCAGCAGTCTTTTTAAAAATGAGAAGTGCATGCCACATAGTAACTTACATGTAAATTTTGCTTCATTTATACACATTTATGTGTGTACTGGTTCCTGCAATAACACACTGGTCTGTCGTCACAGTGATAGCTCTTACTGATGTGGGTTGTTGAGTTCCATTTCTTTGTTACTTCTCTCATGGCAGCGCTGCAGTGGGGTGTACTAAGTAAATGTCAAATAAAATATTTACCTCATTCCAATTAGGTTACTTTCAGTTGCAAGTAACTAGAAATCTGACTTAAGGCAAAGCAGATTTTTAATCACCTCAGAATGCAGGTCTTAAAGGAGGTGGTTTGGGGCTGGTTCAGAGCAATGGGACTACCATTCTGGGGTTCCTGGCTGACTTTGTGGTTACAAGGTGGCTGCCATGGCTCCAGACATCACATCCTTACATGACAGCATGCAACAGGAAGGGAGGGCAGGAGCTTTCCTCCTGGATGTGTTTCTTTTTTTAACCAATGAGGCAGGTCTTTCCTGCAAGATTCTAGTAGATTTCACAGTTGGTCCAAGTGCCCATACTGGCCCATACAGCCACCTCACACCAACTCTGGCATAGGAGGAAGGCTTGGATTGATTCCAGTTCGTCTCCTGGGCCAGGCTGTTGCTGCTCCTGGAAATTTGATGTTGTTAGAATGGGGGGTGGGGGTGCTGCGTCTGGGTTTTCCAAAGGTCTGGAATGTGCTACAGCCTGTGTTTCAGGTGCCCCTCTGGGCAGGTTTTCTCTTTGAGTTTTGTCCAGCCAGCCTTTGCAGATAGTCAGGACTTAGAGGCCAGGGACCACCCTCCCATCCTCGGCTCTTTCCCACGTGGCTTCCTCACCTAGTAGTTACCTGTCTACCGTGGTTGCTCAGGAAGCCCTGGGGCTCTACTCAGGGTCTGCTCTAAAGAGCATAGAGCAGGAAGAGACTAGTTCTGGTCTTCAGTCTCCTCTCACCCTTAATGGCTGAGTTCAGTTGGGGTGGGTTCAGTGTATGAAGAACCTGAAATGGGTTAAAGGGAACGTCCGTAGTATTATGGAAAGTGGAGACCTAGTCTTCTCCCAGTTTCTCATTTATAAAAAACTATTCAAGTCCTGCCGTTTATCATTCCTTTTATCAGGTAGTGATTGTGTTCTGGTAAAGGAGGAGCTACATGCACACCCCAGCTTGTTAGTTCTGGGGTGCCAGTTCCTGGCTCTGCACTGACTTGGCATGGGTAGATCTCCATCCTCCCGTCTCCCTCTCAGCCCTCAGCTCCAGGCTTCAGGCAGTGTCAGCACCCACTCTGCGCCCAGGACATCTGTCTCTCCCTCCTATTCTGTTAGGACAGCAGTTCCTTCCCGCCTCCCCCACCCCGTTTCCTATTTTGTCAAAATACAGAAAGTCTGGTGGCTGTGGTAAAGCTGTCAATTGGTCTCTGCTTCCCCATTCCACCTACCAGTGTTGACATTGTTTTTTAGGCTGGGATTTCCCTCCACCTCTGAAAACATACAAACACAACAGACTTCTGTGTTTTGCTGGGTCTTCTGAGTGTTGCTTAATTTAGAACCATGGTGGCTGCCCAGTCTCCGCCTCCAATGAAATCAGCTTTGTGTTAGTTACATGTCAGCAACTGGCTGGCCCCTTCCAGTCTAGGATCCTGGTGTGAGTTTTCAGGACCTCAGTGACAGCTATCACAATTGGCTGATACTGGCTTCCGGAGAAACCAATGTGATGGTCTTTTTGGAGCAAGGAGTTGCAGGTGTCTATTCGTCTTTTGTCGTGGCACTCACCCTCTGGCATCTCCATCTCTGGAATGCCCCCATTTAGTTGAGGTTGCCATTATGGGTTGTCTCGCTTCTGGGAAGCTGGAATAGTAGAATGAACATGGTTTTTGGATTTATAGCCTAGCTTTACAAGTTCACTTCTCTCTGCCTCCGTTCTGTGAAATGGGGACAGTGCTGTGGGAAGGATTGAATAAGTTCATATGTGGAGAGTGCCTAGCCCAGTCTCTGACTCGTAGTAGAAACACTGCCCACAGTTCAGAGTCGTTAGCAGTTCACTGGTGAAAGGTTTTTGGTGTCTTCCAATGCCACTTCTCTGATTCTCCGACACCAACTGGTATCCTCCAGTTCAGTTAAGTTCTGACACTACCCACATCTCTGTAAAAGGTGACGAATGAATTGAGGAAGGAATATGGCTTCTTGCACATGGAGTGACTTTGAGCTGTTCTGTGTGCCTAAAGGGCCCACAGTTACTCTGTCTGGGAGGAAACCCACAGGGTGCTGGGAATTCCTGCTAGGAGTGTGTCCACTTCCCCATTCTCCAGAACAAGGTAGACTACTGCCTGCCTCTGTATCAACTTACTGCTTGGAGCTGGGGAAGAGCGTTCACAAGCCTGGAGTAGAAGGACTACCCCAGCTCCTCAGAGGCCCACTGAGGACACAGGAAATCCTCCTAGGACACCCTGCCAGGCCCTCCAGTGCTGGCCCGTGGGACTGGCACTCTGATGCTGACTCTGACTTGCCTCATGTCGTTACTCCTCGTTGCTCATGTTACAACTGCCCTTTTCCACAGGGATGCTTGAAGATGGAAAGAAATTCGATTCCTCCCGGGACAGAAACAAGCCGTTTAAGTTTGTGCTGGGTAAGCAGGAGGTGATCCGAGGCTGGGAAGAAGGGGTTGCCCAGGTATGCTCTCCGTTGTTTCTTTGTGTTTCCTAGTGTCTATTTCTTAAATTACGTTTATAGGTGGGAAAAATTTCACTCCTAGCTCTGTCACCCAAATAACTCCTTTTATTAATGTTTCTTGTAGAATTTCTTTAAGTGCCCCCCCTTTTTTCTCTTAGACACACACACACATTGTTCTGTGCTTTGCTTTTTCACTTAATCCATATCTGATACTTTATATACCAGGATATAAAAGAGGAGGAAGCTCTCCTCCTCATAGAGCTACACAGTGTAGGCAGACCTCAGAGATATTGCAGGTTCAGTTCCAGACCACCACAATAAAGCAAATCTTGCAATAAAACAAGTCACGTGAAGTTTTTGGTTTCCGAGGGCATATTAAAGTTATGTTTACACTGTACTATAGTCTGTTAAGTGTGCAATAGCATCATGTCTAAAAAAACAATGGACAGTTTACCTTTGAACAATGTGGGGGTAGGGGCATCCCTCCCCCGCCCCCTGAACAGTTGAAAATCCACGTATAACTTTACAGTCGGCCCTCTGTGTCTGCAGTTCCTCATCCAGGGACTCAGCCAACCACGGATCACGTAGTATTTAGTATTGAAAAAAATTCACGTGTAAGTGGACCCACATAGTTCAAACCCGTGTTGTTCAAGGGTCAACTGTACATACCTTAATTTAAAAATACTTTATTGCACAAAAATGCTAACCATCATCTGAGCCTTCAACAAGTCATAATCTTTTTGCAGTAGTAACATCAAAGATCACAGATCGCCATCCAAATAATAATAATGAAAAGGTTGGAAATACTGAGTGAATTACCAAAATGTGGCAGACATGAAGTGAGCAAATGCTATGGAAAAAATGGCACCAGTAGCTTTACTCAACAGAGGGTTGCCACAAACCTTCAATCTGTAAAAAACACAGTATCTGTGAAGCACAGTAAAATGAGGTATGCCTGGATTCCCTGGATTCCCTTGGGTGTGCTGTAATTTATTTGACAAGTACCCTATTGATGGCCATTTGGGTCATTTCCAGTATTTCGATATTGTAAACAATACTTCAGTGACTAATCTTGAATGGACTTTATTTTACATTTGTGCAAGTGTTGCCATAGGCAGATTCTTAAAAGTGGAGTGAGTGGTTCAGTGGCTGTGCGCACTGGATTTTGACCTACTGCCAGGTTGCCATCTGTGGGGATTACACTGAGTTGCCACCAGCGGGCTGTGAAGGTGCCTGCTCCTCCCAGGCCCTCCAGCACAGTGTGTTGTTAAAAACTTTTGGCTTCAGGACAATATAATGAGTGAAAAATGTTATCTCGGTATCATTTTAATTTGTGTTTGTCTTACTATTGACCATGTTGTGTCGGACCACTTCTGAGAGGTCAGACTCATGGAGAAAGTCATTTTGCTTGTCTTAAGTGTGTTTCTTCACCTCTCACCTCCCAATTTGTGTAAACAGCTTTTGTTCTGCCAACTCTTCAAAATTCCCAGTAGATAGTAGGGGACCCAGGGTTGCCAAATTTCAGTTGGATTTTATCCTTCCACTAAGCCCAGGAATTTTCTTCTTGGCACTAACCAGGTAAAGGGATGTTTACGGTGGCATAAGACCCAGCGAGCTTTATAATAGGCCCTGCCACGATGGATAAATTAGTCTATTTCCTCTCACCAAAGAGAATTGGAGATTTAACCAGTGTGGAGAGAAGGATTTGTCTTTCTCTTTTCCAGAATACACTTTGCTCTACTTCCTCTATAAAATATCACTGATTTATCTCCAAATAAACTGCTTAACTTTCAGAAACTTTAAGCTATCCTATTCCCAGGTGTCTAGATTTTTGTTCCAGCATGACTGAGGGTTGGCAGTACAAAAAGGAGAGGATCTTTGTGGCTTACTTCCCTTTGGAAACCTCTTCAACTATACCTTTCTGTCCCGTCCTGTTCCCACCCCAGAAGTCTGGCAGGCTCTTGCGTCTGTAGCCCATCCCCCATCTCCCATGCCAACCATTGTCCACCCCACAACTCATCTTCTGTGGCTGTTCCAGCACTGGAACAATCATTGTGTTGTGTGTTCCAGGAGCCATAGCTGCCACCAAGATAGTGTTACCAGTCTATTTCACATCCCAGGCTTGGCGAGGCATGGTGGGGTGTTGGGGAGATGCCCAGTCTCCCCCTGCACCCAGGGTTCTTTGGGTCAGTCACAGCTCTGTTACTTGTGAGAAGTCTGGGTGGTCTGAGACCTACGTAGAGCATCTTCTTTTAAATGCCTCTGTAGAATATTTATTTAGCAACTAAGTTAAAAGCACAGGAAGAAGGGAGGTTGTCTTGTGCCCCTTTTCCTATTCTCTTGATGTTGTGTTCTGGTTTTCTGTGTTTACAGGTCTGCAATCCTGCCACATGTACTATTTTGGCAGCTTGCTTTTTTCATCTAACGATGTGTCTTGGACGTCTTTCCATGTTAGTATAATTAAGGCCACTGTATTCTTTCTGTTGGCTAACCCGTGGTGCACATGTGCTGTGAAACCACTCCCCTTGCAGTGGGCATTTGGGTTGCTAGCAGATTCTGGAAGTGGAATTGCTGGGTAAAAGGATATGATTGTTTTGAATTTTATTAGATTAAGCCATATGCTTTCAACTATCCTTACTACCTTGGTCCAACATGTCCCAGTTTCTGAAGGGAGCTGTAGGAAGTAAGCCTGAAGCTTTCTCTTCAGTCACCATCTCTTGTTCTGGGTCAGAGAGCCAGGAACGCACACATGGAGACTTAAAAAAGATAGGTAAAGGGTGGGAATAGAGCAGAGAACCTGTTCACTGTTCAGAAAATAAGTACTTAAGCTTGTGTATTTGATTAGAAAATGAAAAACTACAAATACATTTTAATAAGTGAAAAATTTCCCTCCACCCTCTGTTCTCCCCATAGAGAAATGATGGTATTATTTGTGTCCTTCCAAAGATGTTTTCTGTTTATGCAGGCAGGTATAAATATATACTTTCCTCTTTTCCACACAGTTGGTAGCATGCTGCTTTGTACAGTGTAGTTTGTACCCCAGAAAATCATACTGTTCCTTTTTAGTTTTTCTGTATTTCTGAATACAAGTATAAATCTAGAAAGTATAGAAAAGTATACTGCCTCAAATATTACTTTCTGTGTGTTTTCTTTTAAAGCAAAGTTTTGATCAAAGCACTCCTTTTTGAAGAGTATAGATGCCTCTAGTGACAGGCCACTGAAGGATTAGGTGGTGACACTTCTAGAGTGATGGCTGCCCAGAGTCAGATCGGTAGGACCTGGACAGAAAGCTTGAGAGCCTGATGGTTCTGGGAGGCGAGAGGGAATTTTATCTGCTGTCGGCTACCTTGGAGCCAGATATAGGGCTCATCCAGCCTGATCGCCTACCTCCACATCCCATAGAGGGTGTGCCCGCTGCCCAGGCAGCCGTGCAGTCACTGGAATGTCCTAGTCACACCGTCCTGGCAGGTAACCACAGCTCTGCTTCTTAAGGAGATATTTGGGGGGTGCCTTAGCTCATTCATTCTTCCTTGCTCTTTTCACAGATGAGTGTGGGTCAGAGAGCCAAGCTGACTATCTCCCCAGACTATGCCTATGGCGCCACTGGGCACCCAGGCATCATCCCACCAAATGCCACTCTCGTCTTTGATGTGGAGCTTCTAAAACTGGAATGACAGGAATGGCCTCCTCCCTGATCTCCCCATTCTTGGGTAAGGATCTTAGTGCTGAAGGACCTTCCTTTAACTCCCTTTGCTCCTCCCAAGTCAGGCACAGTGTTTGATGAGCATCGGAGAGAACCAAAAATGCCATGGGTTTTTTTCCCTTTACATTCTTCCTCTATTGGCTATCCTTTCAGTTTTAAGTGTACACCTTGGAAAGGAATGGCATGTGCTCTTGAAAGAACTCGTGGGGATGGGGAGCTGATGGTAGCTGTTTAAATTAAGTATTTTTATATGTAGCCTATAAACTAAAACTGAGTTGGGAAATATAGGCCAAATTTTTAGTGCCAGCATTTTAGTTCTTTAGAGGTAAGATTGGGATGACTGACTTGGTTTGCCCTGCCTAGTTTCTGCAGCTCCCTCATCCATACAGTCTGTGGTTACTGCCTGTTAGAGGATATGAGAGAGGCATTACCACCTGGGCCACCTGCCTCGGGGAGCAAGCCCAGGACACACGAGGACAGACAGCAGGCCAGCTTGTTATCAGTGGTTGAAAGGTGAGGCCTAAGGATGCTTATGAAGTGTAAAGGATGCTCTCAGTCTAGGAGAGGCTCTTAGGGACCTAAGCCTTTCTATGCAACAGGTGAGGAGACTGAGGCCCAGAGAGAGAGAGGTCTTACTCAAGGTCACATCCAGACAGTGGCAAATTAGGACAGAACCCTTTTCTGCATCTCCTTCCTGGACCTTTTTTTCCTTCCTCTACCCTCATTTCTAGGCAACCAAACTCAATATCCTAATGGCGTCTAACTTTTCATGTGGGTATTAGAATCATAAAACACATGAATGTCTGTCATCTTCTTTCCACATGGCCCCAGACCTCTGCATTTGCTCCCCTCCCGCCCCTGGAACCAGAGGGTCACAGCCAGGGGCTGGGTGAGAATGCTTTTGTTTGAAAATGGTAGCAAGTGGCAGCCAGCCTGTTATGGAGTACCTTTGTCCTACTATGGACTTTTTAAAATAGAGGAGCCTTTTTTATTATTAGCTATTTCCTCCCAGTGGTTTGATCCCTAAACACCTGGGTCATCCAGGCCTGGTCAGGTTTGAGGACGCTGGCTGCTCCACTTGTCATTCCTGCCGGGAGGGAATTCTGACACTTTATAGAGCCTCTGTCTGCCCAGAGGTCTACACCTAGTCCTCACCCTGGAAAGCTGAGTCCTTTGAACATAATGTACTTGAGGAAGCCTTGGAGTTACCCTGATTTGGGAACAGGCTTTCTGGAAATCTGGAAGGACAGAGGAAGGGGAGAAAAAGGGGAGAGAGGGCTGAATGGCTATGAGTCACCCTGGCCTAAGCCTCCCCACACACTGCCAAAGCACAGCTCAGAGCTTCTCGAAAGGGTCTTGAGGGAAAGCCCAAGGGCAAACCCAGAAAGTTACAGGTTCGAGTGAGTGAATGAAGACTGCAGACATTTTCTCGGTCTGTTCAACATGAGGAAAACGAGCTTCGGGCTGTGCACATTAAAGCCCCTGGGAAGCTTTAAAGACTCTCTTGATGCTCAGGCTACCCCCCAGACCAGTTAACCGCCACCACTGGGAGTGGGGTCCAAGTGTTCAGGTTTTTTAAAGCCCCCAGGTGATTCCTATATGCAGCCAGGTTGGAGACTCATTGATAATGGGAAACTGTATTGTCAGCTGCATTGGTGGACTTTGCCTCTCCTGCTATCCTCAGCAACAGAAATGTGACCTTAGGTTTAAAAAAACACAAGCAAGGTGAGCAGAAAGAGGCTGCTCACCTGGGAATCCAGCCCGAGCCCAGTGGGCCCTCCCCAGCTGGAGCAGAAGGGGCGAGGGCCAAGTCAGACCTCACAGCTGTTAGGGAAGGGACTTGGTGTGGCAGCAGCCTGTGGCTGTCCCTACTGCACCCAAAAAGCACTGAGTTGCTGGAACTCACCAACTTTCTGTCCCCAACAGATGTGCCATGGAAGGATCTGGCGCCTCCAGATGCGCACAGCGAGTCCGTACGGAGCTTTTCCTGATGTTCCACTACACTCTTTGTATAAACATCTTCCCTGACTGAATGTGTTCTGTCACCGGCTTTGCTCTTCCCCTTTCTCCTCGTATGTGTGTTGACCTGAACTATATGCCATAAACCTCAAGTTACCCATTTTAGTTTGTTTTCGTTTTGGGGTGAAGATTGAGTTTCAGTCCTTTGGATCTAGGTTTCCAGTTAAGTACTAGTCAAGTATTAACAGCACAAATAATGGGTTAACTTTAGAATAGGAATTGGTGTTGGGGGGAGTGCAAGAATCTTTATTTTATTTTATTTTTTTTTGGATGAAAGTTTTATCTATTATATATTAAACATTCTTGCTGCTGCGCTGCAAAGCCATAGCAGATTTGAGGCGCTTTTGAGGGCCGAATTATTCTCCAAGTTGAGAGATGTCCTCGGGTTGAATTAAAAGCCCTACCCAAAACTAAAGTGGGAAGGGGAGAGCCTTTGCCTCCACTGCCCCACCCCCACCCTCCCCTTAACCCTCTGCCTTTTGAAAGCAGATCATTTTCACTGAGATGTTGGACACTACAGGTGTGTGTCACCGGGCCAGCAGGGACCTCTGAAGCCTTCTTCATGGCCTGGCTTTTTTTTTTTTTTTTTTTTTTCCATCCTGTGGTTTTTCTAATGGATATTTAGGACTTTTGTAATCTCATAGCTATCCAGGCCCCACTTCCTAAATTTTAAGAACTTTAATCGAAAGTTAAATTGAAGGTGCTGTTTGTAGACACTTAACACCCATGAAAGCCCAGCCATCATGACAAATCCCTGAGTGTTGTCTTAAGAAAATGATGCTGGTCATCACAGCTTCAGCATCTCCTGTTTTTTGATGCTCAGCTCCCCCTGCTGATCTCAGAGTTTCCTGGCTTCTCCTTCCTCCCTCTCACCCTCTGCTGTCCTGTGTAGTGATTTGGTGAGAGAAATTGCTGCCTTCTCGCCCACCCCCACCCCACCCCCTGCACTACATATGAGTTTCAAGTTTTATTATTGCAATAAAAGTGCTTTATGCTGGCTTTTCTCAGCTCTGTGTGATGGTGGTTACTTTCAGGTGCCTCCCCCTGCCCTTTGGTGCAAGGGGATGGGGTTGGGGCGTGGCAGTGGGGGTGCAGTGCTGGAGGCTGTGTCTTAGCAGAAGAACTGCAGCAGGAACGTCCTTCCCCATTGCCCTCTTGGGAGATGGGATGGGGGGCAGTAGATCTGCATCTTCACCCATGGAGGGAACTTTGTGGAGTTCAGGCTGGGGTCGTCAGGGAGCCCCACCCCCTTGCCCATCATCAGATGTTCATTAAATGTGTGGTCTGGGTAGAGTTCTATGCTGGGTTCTCTGTGGTTGCCAAGAAGTCGGGGATGCAACCAGCAGCAGAACCGAGCCACCACCCATTTGGGGATGTGTTACCAGCAAATTGATGAAACGTTATGAAGGGGAAGATTTGGGTTTTAAATACGTGTTCCTTGGTGACACTTGGTGTGGAGGCTTTTTGTCACGTGGACGGTTTGGTTGCAGTAGCTTCCCTGGCCCTACCCTGTATATGCTACTCATATTCCCCTCCTCTGGTCACGGACACCAAAAATTGTGGTGTCCCACACCTTTCTAGACACCTTCCACAATTTCCCTGGTTGAGAGCCTTTGATTTTAAATAGAGAGATGGTTTAAAGACTTGCTTAATGATTTTCCAAATCCATCCTTTTATTAATTTAAGTCACCAGAGTATCATTTCAGGGTTATGTCTTATTTTCCCCAAAATTCTTTTATAAAAATTGCCAAGCAACAAATAAAAGATTTTTCTCATGAATATCCATATACCCACCACCTAGATTCTGCCATAAACATGTTACTGTACACCTGTTTATCACATATTTATTCATCCCTCTGTCCCTTTATGTTACATTTCAGAATAAACAGCAGACATCGCTACAATTTCCCCTAAATAGATACCATTAGAATTTAATATTTGTTTACACTTTCGTACCCTAAAACCCTATCAAAATAAAGAAAATCATCTCAGAAAGTTCCCTTATGCCCTTTCCCAGTCAGTCCCCAGCCCACCCCCAGAGGCAACAGTTGTTTTGCTTTTTCTACCATAATGTTGCCTGTTACAGAATTTAATTTCAGTATAATCTTAAATGCTATGTCTTCCTTCACTCAGACACATAGGGAAGCTTTTAGTTCTCACTGAACTTAAAAGTTCAAAGAAATCGTCTGGATCAGGGTCAGGTATCTGACAGGCAGAACCATGGGCCCCAAAGATGCACACATCCTGATTCCCAGAGCCTGTGAGTACCTTACATGGCAAAAGAGATTTTGCAGATGTCATTACATTAAGGACCTTGATGTGGGGAGACTGTCATGGATTACATTGGTGGGTCTAGTGTAATCACAAGGGTCCTTAAATGAGTCAGAGATGTGAGGACGGAAAGACATCTGAAGGTGCCATGCTGCTGCCTTTGACGATGGAGGAAGGGGCCACAAGCCAAGGAATGCTGGCAGTCTCTAGGAGCTGGACAAGGTAAGGAGAAGAATCCTCCCCTAGGGCCTGAAAGAACCAACCCTGCCAACACTTGGATTTTAGCCCTGTGAGAGCCATTTTGGACTTCTGACCTCCAGAACTGTAAGATGATAAATCTGTGTTATTTTAAGCCACTAAGTTTGTGGCGATTTGTTACAGTGGCAATTTGAGCAAGAGGAAACTGGTACAGAGTCTTTGTTTCTTTTAATGTATAACAGAACAGAAAAATAACAAATCAGGATTTTTTTAAAATCTCCAGGATTCTACAGCTCTAACAAATCAGACTTCAGTTTTTTTCTGCTTCTTCCCCTCTAGTTCTTGCCCTAGGCACCTGCCATTTTTAGTTTTAGTCACACAGCCTAGTATAAATTTTGCATTCTGGTTTTTTCTCCGCTGAATGTTTTTGATTAAGAATATTTGTTCTTGTTGCTGTAAGGTCTTTATAACTATCTTAAGAGGGCTGTAAATAAAATCAAATGAATACACTAAATTTAACTGCCTTTTTTTTTTGTCCATGGCTTGCAGGATCTTAGTTCCCCGACCAGGGTTTGAACCTGGGCCCCGGCAGTGAAAGCGCCAAGTCCTAACCACTGGACCGCCAGGGAATTTCCCTTAACCACCTTGTTAAAGGACAAATGTTTTTAGGAAGTAAAATCATGACTCAAATACAAAATGAACATGTTAAAGACTTTAGTTAACTCATTAATTAATGAGAGAACCAGTAAGACGTTTTAATAATAAGTCCAGTAGGAATGCTGAAATGAATTTGCTTAATATATACAAAACTGGCAAAATTGGCCAGTATCCACAGACAATCAGTTAAATTCCACTGGATGAAATCTGCATTTCTCTGCACAAGAATCGTCTGCATTATCAGTTTCCCTCAATGTACGTCATTGTAAGGTAGCTTAAAGAGAGTGAAAGGTGGAGACAACCCAGAAGGGTGGAGGGTGGATGGGTAAATGGAACACCCAGTAACTGGGGAGGGAGGGAAGCTCTTTCAAAGTCTTTCACGTTTCCTGACACCCTATTGTTGGTTACTTAGGTTATTTCCAATCTTTTGCTTTTATTAAAAAGTCAGTATACATCTTTAAACATGTAGTTTTTTTCTTTCCTAAATATCTTGATTCTATAGGATAAAACACTAGAAGGAGGGCTGTAGGGTCAAAAGATTTTTATGACTTTCAGTTCGTGTTGCCAAGTTGTATAAGCCTCTTCCCACACACCGAAAACAAACCCCACCTACGTCGCATGGCAGAAAATGGGTTGTCTCTTCCATGGTCTCCTTAAAAAACAAGCACTTTCTTTTTCGAGACACCCACCCACCCATCCACCCACCCACTTTTCCCTCATGGTCCTTGCTCAGAATTAAATCTGTGGAGAATTGACTGATCTGGACCAGAGATACATCACCCCTTCCCCAGTGCTGGCTCCCCTGAAGCCCAGCGCCTCTGAGCCCCAGAACGGTATCCAGGATCTACTGACTTTATTTTCCTTTTCTTCGTTTTTGTTTTATTTTTGAGAAGCATGACAGTTATATTCACAGTCCTAAGATTCAGGAGAACTCTAATTCTGCTTCTGACCTTTGCTACAGCTTAGGCACTGAACTACCCTGTTTCTGAGTGTTTCCATTTGTTGAATGGATTCGGGGTGGGGGCTGGGGCATGCATGGTAGGTCAGAGTGACCAGGTGAACTTTAAGATAACTTCCAGCTCTAAAACTGTAATTATCATGTGGCCACACACCTCCCCTGCCCCCCAATAACCAGGATGACAGTTTTGACTACAAAAAAGCGTTCTACTGACCCCTGTTTGTTCCAGGAAAGGGATGGCCACACACCCTCTGCCCCTTCCTCTTTTGAAATGTCCCGAAACTGCCTGGCCCCTTGCAGCTAACCGAGGATGGCCAAATGTACTTGACCGGTTAGTCTGTCCCTCGTTCCACAAATCCTGCCTTACGGGAACGTTTTCCAATGAGATACCGCGTCGGTATTTCCTTTTTATTCAATAAAATATACTCCCTGACACCTTTGAACTGCTGCTGAAGCAAAGGTGACAGCAAAAGAGTTCCCATGCTGCAAGTTTCTGAATAAACAGGCTTTATTAACTTTATCTTGAACTTAGATTTGTCTTTGACACATGTGGGATGTGTGTCTGTAAGAATTCTGCCCTCAGCATGCACCTGCTTCCTGGATAAATGTGGGTTCACTTTGGTTGACAGCCTTGGACTGAACCGTGTTCTTAGGAACCACCGAGAAAGCAGAGTTGAGGGATTCTTGTTCAGCTCTCTAATTAAATTCAGTGAATTAATAAGAGACAGCTGACAGCAAAAATGCATTAAAATTAAAATGCCAAGGGCAGCACTCCCCTGGCTTCTGCCCAGAGTGGGTCTTCTGAGTTCCCCGAGTTCCCTACATGCATCGGGCAGATTGATTACAAACCATCAGAAGCCAGGCTTTGCAGCAGCTGCCCTTTAGAGTACACGGGAAAACAGCTGTCAGCTTTTATTAGGAAGGTGGAAATATTTGCTAGTGAGTGTGTAGGTCTGATATATTGTTGGATCTGTCTGCCAAATGCCACTGTAGTTTTTCCTAGTTTAGAATTAATTTGTATATTTCTCAAAGCAATAGATTCCCAAGATTTAGGGAAATAAATTCAGTTAACCACAGAGTATATATATTATGGTATGCCATCCCTGTGATCAGTGCTGTTCTAGGTGTTAGAAGTGAGTACAGGATAGGAAAGAGAAAGGTGCCACCCGCAAGGACCTTCCGTTCTAGTGGAGTTCCAAAACATGCACAAATAAATAATGTCAGGTATCCAGAGTGTGATGGCAGTGAGGAGAGTGGCGAAGTAGCCAGCTGAAGGCTGGGAGGAAAACTGTTCTAGGATAATGGAACAGCACATAAACGAACAACCACCTCAGCTCAGGGAAACCACAGAACTGTGAGACTTAAGACCCGGGTTTTAAAGTGGTTTATTTCACAGCCATGGATAATTGAAACGGGGGTAAGGAGGGAAGCACACACCAAGGAGCTGGCTGTTGGGGTTGCTTCAGCCAGAGATGAAGGAGGCCTTGACCCGACTGGTAGGAGCGAGGGTAGTAAGGAAGCGGTCAGGTTCAGGACACACTTTATCAGTGTGATTTTCAGGCTGGACCGTGAGGGAAGGAGTCCTCCTTTCCTGCCTGGCCCTTACCCCAGCCAGTCCATAGAGACAACTAGTTCAAACTCCTCACTCTCTCTTCTACAGTTACCACCATGTTGCACCAATTGCTTATACTGTTGTTGTTGTTGAAGAATATAAGATTAAAGTAAATCTTTGGAAAGAGCCTGCTTAATCAAGAAACAGAATCTCAGAGACACAAGGGAAATTATTGACAGATGTGACCACCTAAAAATGAAATAAAGAACAAAACTTCTGCATCATAAAGAATACCATAAGCAAGAGAGCCATAATGGAGAGAAAATTTTTGCAAAATATAACAAAAACCTCATACCCTAAATATATAAATAATTCTAAAGAAAAAGGCAATTTAGTAGAAAATAACATTAAGCTACTCTAAGAATTTTACATTACATTGCTGTGTCTCGACCTATCACTTTTAGATATCTTCTCATGTGGCCTCTTGTCCTCCAGTAGACATGCCCAGGCCTCTTCACGGCATGGTGGTCTCAGCTCCACCCTGCACTAATGTGATGGGGGGGGGGCAGGGGGACACCCCTCCCCCCCACACACACTCCACATTGTGCTATGGACAGTGCAGGGTGGAGCCCTGTCATTCTCCATGCTCTTCACTAAGCAAAGGTGACAAAGGGGCAGCACCCACCCCCTCACAGCCAGAGTGTGTGGGGAGGGTTACAGAGAAGGGGGAGCTGCAGAAAGAGATTCTTTCAGTTGGTGTATGAAGTCCTGGGCACACACTAAAGTGTCTTATGCGTGAAACCCACCAGAATTAACATACTGAAATCGTTGAGAACTGAACTGTGAAGTGGAATACTGCGTGGTTTCAGATTGGCCTCTGGGTAGCACACAAGCGAGGCAGACCAAAATAGCCCTGAATTTGTAACTAAATTGACCTTCAAACACACAGACCACAAAAGTGAGCCGTGATATGCATTCTGAACTGAAACAGGTTGAATGCATGCTAAAATGGAAGGTTTTAAAAGGGAACAGAGTCTTGTAACATAATACCCAAAAAGTCCAGGATAAAATCAAATATTACCAGTCTGAACTGGAATGAGAAAAGGCAATTAACAGATGCCAATATCAAGATGACACAGATGTTGGGGTCATCTGACAAGGATTTTAAAGCAGCCATCATAAGAAAAAAGGAAGAGGGGAGGGGGAGAAAGGAAAAGGAAAAGGATAAGGATCAACAAGCAACTATTAACACCCTTGAAACAGAAATACAAGATATAAAGGAAAACCAAATGGAAATTTTAGAACTAAAAAATACAAAAATAAAAAACTCGTTGGATGGACACAGTGGCAGAATGGAGATGACAGAGGAAAGAAGCAGTGAACCTGAAGATGTACCAATACAAATTATATAACCTGAACAAAGAAATAATAGATAAGAAAAACAAACAGAACTTTAGGAGCCTGTGGAACAATACCCAATCCGCCAATACTTACGTCATTGGAGTCCCAGAGGAGAAGAGAAAGAGTGCAGTGCAGAAAACATACAAACAAATAATAACTGGAAAATCCCCAAATTTGGCAAAAGAACATAATAACCTTCAGATTTAAGAAGCTGAGTGAACCCCAAACTGAGAAGACATAACAGTCCAAAAATAGTATGCACTAAAAGCCAAATTCATAGAGACAGACAGTAGAATGGTGGATTCCAGGGGCTGGAGATGGAGGAAACTGGGAGATACTGGTCAAAGGGTACGAACTTCCAGTTGTAAGATGAATAAATTTTGAGATCTAAAGTACTGCATGGTGACTATAGTTAACAATACTGTATTATGTACTTGAAAGTTACTAAGAATGTTTTCACCACAAAAAAAGAAATGGTAGTTCTGTGAAGTGATGGAGGTATTAACTAATGCTACTGTGGTAATCATTTTGCAATACATAAGTGTATCAAATCATCACATTGTATACCTTAAACTTACACAATGTTATACATCAACTATATCTCAATAAAGCTGGAAAAAATGCAAAGTGGAAAAAATCTAGAACAGAATATCTATGAATTGTGGGACATTTACAAAAGGTATAACATACACATAATGAGAAAACGAGAAGAAGAGAGAAAGAAGCAGAAGACATATCTGAAGTAGTAATGACTTACCATTTTCCAAAATTAATGATAGACACCAGTCTACAAAGCCAGGAAGCTCAAAAAATACCAAGCAGGATAAATACCAAAAAATCTACAACTAAGCATGTCATATTCAAACTACAGGAAACCAAAGACAAGAGAAAACCTTGAAAGAAGCCATAGGGTCGGGGGGACATCTTACTTGCAGAGGAACAAGGATGAAAATTACACTGGACTTTCTCATCAGAAACCATGCAAACAAGAATAGAGTGGAGTGAGATATCCAAGTGCTGAAAGAAAATAACCACCAACCTAGAATGTTGTATCCAGCAAAATTATTCAAAAATGGAAAAACAAATTCTTTCTCAAACAAAAAAGTGAAGGAATTTGTGCTAAGTAGACCTGCCTTGCAAGAAATGTTAAAAGAAGTTCTTCAGAGAGAAGGAAAATGATACAGGTTGGAAACTCAGATCTACCTAAGGAAGGAAGAGTATCAGAGAAGGAAGAAATGAAGGTAAAATAAAATCTCTGTTGCTTGTATACCTACCTAATCTTAGAGATAATCATTTGTCCAAAGTAATAATAGCAAGAATGAACTGGGTGATTATAGCATATGGAAAGTGAAATGAATGGCAGCAATGTTACAAGGGATGAGAGGGAGGAATTGGGAATACACTGTTATAAGGCACCTGTACTGTATACCCATGAAGTGGTATAGTGTTATTTGAAAGTGGACTTATAAAAAAATATCAAATCATTATGTTATACACCTTTCAGGTAATACAATGTTATATGTCAGTTGTACCTCACTAATTAAAAACATAAAAGAAAGTGGACTTAGATTAGTTGCAAACATATATTGCACACTCTACGGAAACCGTTAACAACTTTTTTAAAGACGTAATTGAGAGGAGAAAATGGAATCATAAAATTAAAACCCAGAGAAAGTCAGGAAAAGAGGGGACTTTTTTTTTTTTTTTTTTTTTTTTACGGTACGCGGGCCTCTCACTGCTGTGGCCTCTCCCGTTGTGGAGCACAAGCTCCGGACGCACAGGCTCAGCGGCCACGGCTCACGGGCACAGCCGCTCCGCGGCATGTGGGATCCTCCCGGACCGGGGCACGAACCCGTGTCCCCTGCATCGGCAGGCGGACTCTCAACCACTGCGCCACCAGGGAAGCCCGAGGGGACATTTTTAAAAGAAAAAAGAAAACAAAGAAAAGCCGAATGAATAGAAAACAGTTACAAAACAGTAATAGCAATAATTACTTTAAATGTGAATGGTTTAAATACACTAACTAAAAGATCAATTCAAATCCATTGTCAGCGTGTATGAAAAAAACAAGACCCAACTATGTTTTCTACAGGAAACCCACTTTATAAAGACACACATGGATTAAAAAGTAAAGGGATGGAGAAGGATATACCATGCCAACATCAATCAAAGGAAATCTGGAGTAGCTATATTAATTTCAGACAAAGCAGACCAGAGCAAGGAAAATTATCAGGGATAGAGAGGGGCATTACATAATGATGGAGTCATTCTATAAGAAGCAATAAAAATCCTTAATTTGTATGCACTTAACAACAGAGCAAGAAAGAATATGCAAGGCAAAAACTGATAGGACTGTAAAGAGAAACAGATGAGTCCACTGTTAGAGTTGGAGATATCAACACCTCTCAATCAGTAATTGACAGATCCAGCAGGCAGAAAATCAGTAAGGATATAGTTGAACTGAATAGCACCAATGATCGACTAGATCTTACTGATGTTTACAAAATACTTAACAGCAGCGGAATTCACATCCTTGTGAAGTTCACATGGAACATTCACCAAGACAGACTACATTCTGGGCCATAAACACACCTTAAAATTTTGAAAGAATAGAAATCATACAAAGTTTGCTTATAGACCACAATGGAATTAGTTAGAAATCAATAACAGAAAGACAACTAGAAAATCTCAAACTATTTAGAGATTAAACAATATACTTCTAAATCGCACATGGCTCAAAGAAGTCTTGAGAAATTTTAAAATATTTTGAGCTAAACGAAAGTGCAAATACAATTATCAAATTTGGGGGATGCAGTAAAAGCAGTGCTTAGGGGGAAATTTATAACATTAAATACATACTTTAGAAAAGACTATTGATTAATCTTTTTGCTTAATTATTGATTAAGCAATTATCTGAGCTTCCACCTCAGTAAATGAAAGAAGAGTAATATAGGCAGAAGAAAAGAGATAATACAAAATTAGACTAGAAATCAATGAAATTGAAAACAGGAAATCAACAGAGATCAATGAAACCAAAACTGGTTCTTTGAAAAAAAAAATCAAGAAAAAGGAAAGAAAACACAAATTACAAATATCAGAAATGAAGGAGGGGTCACGTTTATTGATCATGTGGACATTGAAAGGATAGGAGAGGAATATTATGAATAGCTTTATGCCTACAAATTTGATAACAGGTGAAATGGACCAATTCCTTAAAAAACAAAAACTACCAAAACTTATAAAAAGAGAAATAGATAATCTGAATAGACCTATATCTATTAAAGAAATTGAATCAATAATTAATAACCTCACAAAACAAAAAGCACAAGGCACAGATGGTTTCACTGGCTAATTCTACCAGACATTTAAGGAATAAATGATATCAGTTCTCTATAATCTCTTCCAGAAAATACTTATAGAAGCAGAGGGAATACTTCCTAACTCACTCTGTGAGGCCAGTGTTACCCCAATACTAAAAGCAGATTAAGACATTTATAAGAAAGGAATATTACAGACCTATATCTCTCATAAACACAGATGCAAAGATCCTCAAAAAAATCATCAAATTGAATCCAACAATGTATGGGAAATTATACAGCATGACCAAGTGAGATTTATTCTAGGTATGGAAATCTGGTTCACCATTCAAAAATCAGTTATTATAATCCCTCACATCGATAGGCTGAAGGAGAAAAATCATATGATCATATCAATAGATGCAGAAAAAGCACTTGACAAAATTTAACACCCATTAATGATAAAAACTCAGCGACCTAGGAATCATAGGGAACGTTCTCAAACACTGATAAAGGGTATTTACAATAATCCTACAGTTAGCATCATACTTAGTGGTGAGAAACTGGATGCTTTCCTCCTAAGATTAGGAAGCAAAGATGTCCTCTCTCACCACTCCTATTCAGCATCATACTGGACATCCTAGCTAATGCAATAAGTAAAAGAAAGGTATACAGATTGGCAAGAAAGAAATAAAACTGTGCACAGATGACATGATTATCTATTTATAAAATCATAAAGACTTGACCAAAAAAACTAGAAATAATAAATGATTATAGCAAGGTCACAGGATATAAAATTAATATGTAAAAATGGATTGCTTTCCTATATGCCAGCAATGAACAGTTGGAATTTGAAATTAGAAACACAATACCATTTACATTAGCACCAAAAGTGATTAAATACTTAGGCATAAATCTAACAAAATATGTACAGGGTCTACATGAGGAAAGTTATAAAACTCTGATGAAAGAAAGAAATAAATGGAGAGATATTCCCTGTACACGGATAAAAAGATTCAATATTTTTAAGGTGTAAGTTCTCCCCAGTTCAATCTATAGATTCAACACAATCTGAATAAAAACCCTAGTAAATTTTTTTGTTGACATTGACAAACTGATTCTAAGTATATATGAAAAGGCAGAAGATCCAGAACGGGCAGCACAATACTAAAGAAAAGTCACAGGATTGACACCACCTGACTCTGAAGCCTTATTATAAAGCCACAGTAATCAAGACAGTGTGGATTGCTGAAGGAATAGACAGACTGATCAATGGAACAGAATAAATAGCCCAGAGATAGACCCACGCAAATACAGGCAACTGATCGTTGACAAAGGAGCAAAGGCAATTCAATAAGGGAAAGGATAGTCTTTTTAACAAATGGTGCTAGAAGTCTTTTTAACAAATGGTGCTAGAATAATTTGACATCCATAGGCAAAAAAAGTGAAGCTAGACATAGCCTTTAAATTTACTACAGAAGTAAATTCAAAATGGATCTTAGACCTAAATGTAAAATGCAACACTATAAAACTTATAGAAGATAAATTAGAGCAAATCCAAGTGAACTTGGGTTTGATGATGAATTTTAAATTCAGTACCAAAAGCACAATCCATAGAAGAAAAATTGATTACACTGGACTTTATTAAAAGTAAAAACTTCTGCTCTGTGTTAGAATGTTAAGAGATTGAAGAGGTACGTCACAGATTGGGAGAAGTTATTTGCAAAACACATATCTGATAAAGGACTGGTATCCAAAATATACAAAGAACATTTTAAACTCAACAGTAAGGAAACAAACAACCCAATTCAAAAATGGGCAGAACTTCTGAACAGACACCTCACCAAAGAAAATGTACAGGTGCAGAATAAGCATGTGAAAAATTGCTCAACATCATATGTCATTAGGGGATTGCAAATTAAAATGAGATATCACTCCATACCTTTTGGAATGGCTAAAATCCACAAAACTGACAATACTAAATGCTGACAAGGATACAGACCAAAAAGAACGCTTATTCATTGCTGATGCAAATGCAAAACAGTACAGCCACTTTGGAAGACGATTAGCAGTTTCTTACAAAACTAACATATTCTTACCATACGATCCAGCAATTGTGCTCCTAGGTGTTACCCAACTGAATTGAAAACATGTCTACACAAAAAACTGCACATGCATGTTTATAGCAGCTTTATTCATAATCTCCTAAAACTGGAAGCAACCAAAATGTCCTTCCGTTGGTGAAAGGATAAACAAACTTTAGTAACAAACCTTGGTATCCATTCCTTTTGAGGAACTACCTATATTACTATATTGGTTCTCCTGGAATTCGAGGGAATGTGAATGTGAAAGACCTTGTGGCATAGCAAGCACTCAGCCTTGTTCTCTGCTCTGGAAGGATCGTAACCACTCAGAGAAAGTAGCAACAACTGCCAGGTCCTGCAGGGAAAGGGAGAAGCCCAGCCACCACCTGCTGCATCTGCTCTTGCCCCTGTGGCCACCTTGCTTCCATGAGATCTGTACCCTTGGCTAAATCCTTTTGATATTAGGGTGTGCATTTGAGTGTGTATTCTCTTCCAGGCAGCCTGGTATCCCCACGGCCATCAGATTAAAAGTGGAAAGGGAGCAGAGGTTCGGAGCAGGGAATGAGGCTGCCTCTTAACCAACTTCCCCTGCAGCACAGCCTACAAGAAAGGAGATGGCCGAGTGACAGGATTGAAAGAGGAGGTCATTTGGGGCCCCAGTCCGGGGCTGTAGGGCCTCTGCAACAGCTGGACACTGGGAGGACATTTCTGTACAGGCTGGGAAAGAGGTGGCCACAGTGGCAACCATGAGGCAACTCCAGTAGCAGGGGTCACTGGCAGTTGGGGGCATCCAGGGCACTGGAGATCAGCAGCTTCACGTGAGGGGGGCATTACAGCGCATTGAAGGCCTACGGATAGCTAGGCAGCTGAGGCAGGACGGGTAACAGCGAGCGAGCCTGCGCCAGCGTGGGTTCGACTCCTAGAGGGGTGTCCAGGGCTGGAGCAGGCGTGCATTTGTCACTTGCTTCTGCCCCTAGGCCCGACCTCTCCATCACCCAGGCTGAGTAAAGCAGGGGAGGGATAACCCATCCCGTTGGAAGCACAGAGAGGGTGTGACTTCTTAAAGACACACAGCTTGTTATAAGGAGTTAGGCCTGGGACTCAAGAGGCGATGGCTCCCTGTTCTGGTCTCCCTCCCTCCTTCCCTCATTCACCCCTCTCTGGGGGTGCCCAATGGTTAAAGCTTGTGTTGATCATCAAAATGACACTTACTAGGGAATGAGCACAGTGGAGGGCCAAGGGTGGGCAAGGGGAGGCTGTGCAGTGCAGGCAATGAGCGGGGTGTTATCTGTGGAGTTTAGAAGCAATAATGAAACCACTGAAAGTCGCCTGCTTTTTATTATCACCCTGCACTGGCAATTCTAACCGAAGTCAGTGCTTAAATTTCTCCTCCTGGTAAAAATTTTTTGTTAGTCTAGGTTCTAAATAGTCACTGTAGTTACTGTTAAGTTTTAATAATAGGCTATTAATACATTTTAAAACTACTTTTCCTGTAATAAACATTGTGTTCTGCATGGAAGCTAATGCAGAGAACTTCATCATACACTTGGCTCCCAACACACCCAGATTCAACTACAGGCATCTGTTTCAAGTTTGGTAACATTTTGTAACGGTTAAACTCAACTCCAGACACAGCTGGTGCTCCCTCCGGTGTTCTGCACACCCCCGCACCTGAACAGCAAGTGAATAAGCAGTTGACAGCGCTGTGACCGTGAGGAGCAGAAACGGAGCCCGAATGACCTCACGCCATCGCTCCATGTACAGATCACACTCCAAACTTCTCGGATTCACTTTTTTTGGAAGCATTTCTTAATGTGTTGTTTTTTGTAAAAAAAAAAAAAACAAAACAATAAAACATTAATATGACTTAAAAGTATTAATTCATTACTGTTTTCCTTTTTTTTGTACTATAATACTGTATTTGTTGATTTAGTTCATTATTTTTCACTGCCACAATTATATAAATGTGAAGTCTAATAAAAACATTTTCACACTGAATTTCTTTTCTGTACATTGTTCTTATTATTTATTTTATTTTGTGATTATTAATGACAATAACTATGTTGCATACAGGAGGGGGTAGTGAGAAAACAGCTGATCATGAAGGCTAATTCCTAGTCAGGCTGTGCTCAGCCCTGACCTCACCTGAAATTTCCCATCAACCCCATGAGATGGGCTTTTGTAGCCCATTTTACAGGTGAGGAAACTGAGGTTCAGAGAGAGGGGGAAAGAACCCAGGATTACACAGGTAATAAGTGGCAGGAAGAGGATTCAAATCCAAGCTTGGCCTGACTCCAGAGGCCATGTCTGAAATGCCAGCAAGTATTGAGACCCTGCCAGAGAAATGAACAGGGACGTGGACTGGGGTGGTCAGGCAGGGCTTCTTGGAGGATGTGGTGCCAGGAGGGTCTATGGGGAGCAGTGAAGCATGAGGACCATGTGAGGAGTCAGAGAACAGGGGTTCCAGCCTGAACCTAGGTCACTCCCTGGCCATATGGCCTTGGACAAGTCCCTGGGCCTTGGTGTTTCCTCTCTGGAGTTTACAAAGGCCCAGGATTCACGAATCAGGCTGAGACAGTGGTCTGGACAGTGAGCTTGGCTGGTGAGCGAGTATGATCTTTCCCTGCCCCGGCTAAGAACTGGACCCGCAAGCCCTCCCTGGCCCACCCCACCCCAAACCTCTGGGGTTAGGAGCCCCGCTACTGGCTGGAAGTCCAGATGGCATTAGTTACAGACATAAGGCTGGGTACTGGACAGGCCTGGCTTTGAGTCCCAGATCCACCACCTCCTTCTCAGATGAGTGACCTTGGACTTGACACTTCTTGTCCCTGTTCTTAGTGTCCTAAACCTTAAAGTAGATCATATTGATCTCAAAGAGCAGTTGTGAGAATGAAACAAAATAATAATACCTGATATTTATTGGGCAATTCTGATATGCCAAAACTTCTCTAAGAGTTTTACATTGATTTTTATCATTAAACCTTCCCAATGACCCTGTGAAACTATTATTCTCATTTACAGATGTGGCAGTTGTGGAAGAGGGTGATGTCACTTGTCCAAGGTCCCACCTCGTTCTGCTTAGCTCAGTGCCTGTCCCACAGCAAACGTCTCATAGTTATGATAGTAACTACAGTAGTTCTGACACATGGGTCCCACACACACATTTCACTGGTTCTGGAATGAGGATGTGTCCCACAACTGATGTCCAAGGAACATGCCAGCCAGCAGGCAGAGGGGGAGTTTGGTGTCCTCACTGTCTGCTTCCAGTTGCTCGGGTGGCTGAGATCCAACCTGATGGAATTTTACCAGATTGGATCCTTAATTATCACTTAAAGTGACTTCTAAAGTGATGCCACATGGAAATAAAAGGTTACTGAGTGTTCAAAAGGCTATCATCAGGCAGGCAAAATAAAGATTGCGGATTCATCCAAAGAATGTGAAGCACTTTGATCAAGTCACCAAAGTGACTGTGATGTGCAATTTTAGAACTAAAAACATACTACTCTCCATTTTTAAAGGGCACACCTAATATGCTTTTTTTCACCGAGAAGTTATTAAATACTGTAGATATATTTTTCTTAAAAAAAATCTTACAATTGATGGTGTCATAGAATCAAGTAAACCCCAAAATGGTCATGATTCTTTAGGTTGTGAGCACCAGAAGATCCACTTCAAACTGGTTTAAGTGAAAAAGGTATTTTATTGGCTCTTGGACAAGGAAAACCTAAGGGTAGGCAGTAGGCTTCAGGCACAGCTGGACTGGAGGGCTCAGGCTACGGCGCCAAGCCCTGACGCCCCAGTCCCCAGCTCTGTCTGCTCTGCAAAGGCTCCATTCCCAGCAGAGGCAACTCCAGCCGCCAGCCCTCCCAGGTTTGATGCTTCCATTCTTCTCAACATTTGGGACAAGTCCTAAGCCCGACTGCTGGTGACGGGAACAGGGCTGCATGACTACCCCCTGGACAGTTCACCGGAGCCTCGGGGAATGGAACTCGGGTGTCGGCCTGGCCTGGTCACTCTCATCCCCTTGTAGTCAGGGGTAGACTCAACTCCACCCACTGCACGAGGCTGAGGTGGGAGGAGGAAGGCTTCCCCTGAAGAAAATTGGGGGTTGATACCATAAGAAGGGATAGTGGATGCTGGGTGACCCCCAAATTACAGCCTTTGGAAGATAATAATTGGTGATGAAAGGAAGGTTCAGAGAGGTGACTTGTACCAGATCATACACCTGGGCAGCTCAGGTGGCCCCAGAAAGGGAAAGTGCTGTTGTCAGACCACCTGTCAGAGTGGGAAGAGTCCTTGGAGGTCCCTGGTGTGGTAGGGATGGGAAGCTAGAGGCCCAGAGAGGGAGAATGATTGGTCCAAAGCCATACAGCAGCCCCCGACGGGGATAAAACCAGAGCACAGATCTCAGGTATCCTGGTTCCCCATCCAGTGCTCCCAGCTGACCTTGTGAGGGCAAGAAGGCTTCGGGAGGGGGGTCTCCAGCTGGTCCATCATGTTTGGAGGAGAAGCCCCATCAGCCTCTTTGGGAAAAGGGCTTTCTCCCAGCAGATGTAGTGGAGTGGCTTTAACAGTCCCCCGCCTCATCCCTGCTGCACCTGGGGATCCCAGTCTGTCTCAGTTGGGAGTAAGAGGTGCCCTAGATTCTCACGTGCCTTCCCAGTCGGCGGTGCCACTTTGACGCCTTAATCTCGTATAAAATGCAAGTCCCAGCCCGGCGCCTCCACCTGCTCCAGCTACCCAGGCCTTCTGCAGATTCTGGAGCCACCACCGCTGGCCAGGCTGGGTCTTCCCGTGTCTCCCGCGGCGCTGGGAAGGGCCAGTCTTCACCCAACCGGATCCTACGAAACCTGCAGTGTTTCCTCACCTTGTGTTCAACGCTGGGAACCGGGCAAGCACGAACCCACCAGCCTGCTGTCTCGGGAAACTCTCTGTGGGAGGAGCTTGGGTGCAGCAGTCTAATTGGGGTGGGAAAGAGGCCGGTCTTAAAGTTTCATTTGCATAATAAACACGTCATTTTATCTAGACGGTGCGTCTTTTTAGGTGGTGGAGGTGCTTCTGATGGAGATTAGGAGGTTCTTAAGCACCCACGAGCCCACCCCTGGCTGCCACCAATTTAAGTTAGAGGAAGCAAACCTAACTCAATGATAGGGCACCAGTGGTGGAAACGCAGGCGCCTCAAATGGTGGGAGGGACGTAGGGGGTGGGGGCTGGGTGCATGGACATCTCCCCAGGATGTTAGGACTTTAAACAAGGCTGAGGACTATATTTATGACATAGAAAGCTGTTAATGCTTTAAGTGAAAAAAGGAAATTTACGAGAAAATGTGGGGGTGGGGTAGGGTGTATAGAGTTTATGGTGGTTAAGGGCATAGGATCTAGAGCCACACTGACTAGGTTCAAATCTCGCTTTCACCTCTTACTTACCTTGGACATTTTATTTAAACTCTCTGTGCCTCAATTTCTTCATCTGTGAAATGGGGCTAAATAGGGATAAGGTGCGGATTCCTCTAAAGCGTTGAAAGCAGGTCCTGGCATACAGTGAGTGCTCAAAAGATGTTAGTCGTTAATCTCATTAGTCTCCTGCGCAGGCACCTCGTTCCCACAGTCTTTGTGGCCGCCAGGCCCCAGCCCGCCCCACCCCTGCTCCGGAAACCAGCAGCCCCGCTGCAGCCGCTGCCCATTGTTCCGTCTTCCTGCTCAGCCCTGCTCTGGGAACCCCGCGGGGCAGCTCCAGCCGGCTGGGGGCGCATCCGGGATGAGGGGCCCGCCCCCGCGCCCCGCCCCGTGTGGCGCTCCGCCAGGCCCCTCCCGCCTTGAGCGCCGTGGGTTGGAGCACTGGACTGCGAGTCCCGAGGCCTTGGTCCTACTCACCCCAGTTTCCTCTCTGGAAAAATCGAAAACAGCGGAGGTGCTCAACTCACAGGGTTGCCTGAGGGTTCAATGAGATCACATGTGCAGAAGGCCGAGCCCCACGCCTGGCTTCCCACCCTGGGCACGGCTGTACTCGCAGGTGCTGTCTCTCTGGGGTGGGCTCGCCAGGGCGCAAGGGGGACCGGTTCAGTCCTAGTGTCTGGGCCTGAGTGGAGTTCTTAGATCACGCTGCCTCTCCTCATCCCACCCGCTCCACCTCTCGCCCAGCACAGGCCAAAAGTGGGTGAAAGAGCTGGGCAGCTTTACCAGGCTGACAGCCAGAAGAGATAGGACCTGGAGTCCCTGCATCCTGGCTCTGCTATGGAATTGCTGTGTGACCTTGGGCAAGACCTTCGCCTCTCTGTGCTCCAGTTTCTATCCTCCAATGGCTGTAGAACCCTGGCTGTACCACTGGCTGGCTGGGTTACTGTGGGAAAGCTGAGCCCTCCAGGACTCAGTTTGTCCTATCTGCCACGTGGCCTGCACACCTAGATGAACGGGATAACTCCAGATCTCGGGAAGTTTCTTTCTTGTCTTTCTGCCACCCTGTCCCCCATTTCTCCGCTCAGAGGAGGAGCCGCGCCACCACACTGGGGCTGGCCATTTGAGGCTTCTGGAAGTGAACATACAAGCCTTATTGGCGTGTCTCTCTGTGCTGGGCAGGACCAGGATCCGGGTTTTTTTTGTTTGTTTGTTTTTTGCAATACACGGGCCTCTCACTGTCGTGGCCTCTCCCGTTGCGGAGCACAGGCTCCGGACACGCAGGCTTAGCGGCCATGGCTCACGGGCCCAGCCACTCTGCGACATGTGGGATCTTCCCGGACCGGGGCACGAACCCGTGTCCCCTGCATTGGCAGGCGGACTCTCAACCACTGCGCCACCAGGGAAGCCCAGGATCCGGTTTTTGATATGCTTTCTCACCATCCTCTGCCCAGGAAGCAGAGCAGGCCTCCATGTCCACCGGTTGGCTTTGATGTGACATGGACAGCACAGAGCAGCATGTTGACTGACCGCTGTGCAGGAGTGAGCCTCCTGTCATCAGAGGGAGTTTGCTCAAAACCTGAGGAGTGGGAAGGAACTGGGGCTTACATCACATCTCACCTTCAAAGCCTCACCCTATTCTGAGAGTAGCCTCCTGCTGCCTTCATGCACCCAGAGGACTTCCCTGGCGGTTATGTACACTCCACCCTCTGTCATCACGCTGCCTTCCCTCTCCTGCTCCCCTCTTTTTGCTCCCCCATCTTGTGGACTGCCGCAGGAACCCCCAAATCTTCTCTTCCTGTTATACAGAAAAATTGATCTGTTCCCAGTTTCGATAGGGACAGTTGTGGGGGCTTGGATGCCCCCATAATCTCCATCAACTCCCCCCAAACCATCCCATATAAACAAGGTCACCCCCAAAGAAATCTTAAGAATATTTTGTGCTTTTTAAGCACAATTTTTAAAATAAGCCCCTTCCAACCTGCCTCCCCCAAGCTGCATTTCGCCAAGCTTCTGCTGTCAAATTTTCCCACACGAGTTCATCAAAGGGCTCAGAGGGCAGAGGGCCTTCCACTGAAAAGTTATTTCCTTCCGTGGAAGGCTGCTGGGAGCAGAAAGGCGCATTTCCCCATGTTACTCGTGTATTTTAATTAATCCTCACTAAAATCTGCCGGATGGGAAATACTATTCCAGTTTTGCAGAAGAGGAACCTGGCTCCTGGCTGGATTGGAAGGCCTGTCTGGCATGACAACCCCAGGCTCTGGGGTGTCAGATGTCTTTCTTCTCTTCAGCCCCCTCACGCCAGGTGGGTCCCCACTGGGCTCAGTGCAGCACCACCTCACCCCCAAGACAGAGCTGCTCCCTCTGCCCCTGCACAGGTGACCACAGCTGCCTGGCAGACACCCCAGACAGAGGCCTGAGGTGGTCCTTAGGGTCATGCTCCATTTATTTCCCAGGCTCTGCCCTCCAGGCATGTGAGTAGGCGCTTCCTGTCCCCTTGTGACCGAGTGGGGTCATATGTCCAGCCCTGGCCGATGAGGTGTGAGGAGAAGTGACTTGTGTCACATCAGGCTGGAGCATTCAGTTGCCAGGTGGAGACCCTCTTCCTCCGCTGTGGCTTCGCACAGCCTTTGAGGTGGTGGCCGCCCCATGGCCTGGGCCCTGGGGGGAGCCCCGCCAGCCCTCCGTCGACGTGCAGGTGCCTGGGAAGTAACTTCATGTTGGGAGCCGCTAAGACTTGGGTTATTTGTTATTATTGCAGAACGACCTCGCCTCCCTTGACGAGTACGGATCTCTGGAAAGGAAAGCCAAGATGGAGCTGAGAAACGGCGTGGAGGACGTCCTGTCTCTGGAGACCTGTTTCGTATTCTTTTATGGGATGGCCCATCAGCTGCAGCCACAGAGGAGACAGAGGAGAGGCTCAGGAAAACAAAGGTTCTTCTACGCACAGGTCCTAGAGACAGGAGGCATGTGTGCCACATGTGGAAAAACCCAGGGTGCTCAGGAGGGGCAGGGGAGAATGCTTAGGCCACAGCCTTTATTGGGGTTTCCATGAGAAAGACAAGACAGGGCAGGGTGAACAGTTTGGGCTAGACTGGTCTGAATAATTATAGTGGGCTCTGGGCTGTAGGGGTCTTTAGCTGCTGGGCCCCTGGCCCTGGGGTGTTTAAGGCAGAGGAGTATGGCCTCCTGGGGTGCACAGCCTGGTGGAGGTCTGGCTCAGCATGTGTGATGCCAAAAGCCCAGGCTGGATACCTGTGGTGTCTCGGCCCAGCAGGGACCAGGTGGCGCTGAGGTGGCCCTTTGTTGGACCTTAGCACATCTTGACATGAGTGATTGAGATTGCTTGTTGCCTATGCAGTACCCACGCTTCCATTGTCCTTTGTAACAGAGCCCCAGTATTACCTGGCAACATGCCCAGCCTCGCATGCCACTGCGTGGCCACGTGATTAGATTCTTGCCGCCTAAGTAAGTTGAAGTCCACTTGGACTTCTTGGTGGGCTTCCTACAGGAGCTGACTCAGCTGGAGGTCCTTCTGCCTCCTCCTTCCTGCTACTAGAAACATAGCTGTCGAGGCTGCAGCCCCAGCAGCTGTCTTGGGTGGTACAGGTGGTTGACGGTGAGTGTGAAAATTGTGAAGACTGGGATATCTAATGAAGGTGTCATATCTAATGAGTGTCAATATCTAATGAAGGTGTCATAAAATCTCTTATAAAAATTGACTGTCCAGGAAGATGGGCCACAATTCCCATGTGGCTTTTGTACCCAGCTAGCAAAGCCCTACTGTATCAAGTAAGTCACAGAAGGGGCTGGAAGAGATATCTCTGGGTGGGCTGAAGGCACTGGGGACATTTCTCCAGCCCTGGAGGAGGGCAGTTCTTTGGCAGAGCAACTCAAACAGCTGGAGAAGCAGGGCTTTGATCGTATATTCTAGGGCTCTCTTCACCTTCCTTCTCCTGCCCAAGTTGCACCAGGGCCCCCGCACTCCCACCCCACAGCCTCCCGCAGAAGCTGGCTCTCTGCCAGGCTAAGGTAGTGGGTGGGGTGTTCCCAGCTGGCTCTCCAAGCCACCTTCAGAAGAGCAGCCGGGCCTCCCCAGGAAATGGGGCAGAGAGTAAGTGAGAGAAGGCCGGTGTGGGGAGACCTCAGACCTACAATGACTGCTTCCTGATCTAGACAAATCCCTCCCCGCAACTTAGGTTCCCCATCTATAAAATGGGATAATAGTACTCACCCTGCCTCCCTCCCAGGGATGCTGAGGGGTCAGCCTGCTGAGCTAGGAGGCGCGCAGGAGGCGGGTGAAAGGCAGGTGTGCAGTCTGGAGGGGTGGGGGGCTGGTCCCAGTCACAGGAAGCAGAAAGCAATGACGTATGTCCTGGTGGTCCCCAGCCCTGGCTCAGGTGTCTGATGGACCCAGGCTCGTTAGCGTGACCTGTCACTCACGCATCTTATGATCCTGGGCCTGAGCTTTCTCATCTGTAAACTGGGCATTATTTCTGTAGCTAAAGATTGAAGCTAACAGATGTGACCCACTCGGCACAGTGCCTGGTGCATGGCAGCCCTCAGCAACTGGTGGGTCTTTGACCGCCCGTTCCTGGTCTCAGCTGGACATCTGCATTCTTACTGGATGCCCTGTTTTCAAGCCACCTTCCCATGTCTGGTGAATTCCCCACCTAATGACACTTCCGACAGAGCAGCCTCAATTTACCAGCACGCTTTGTATAAGGGCTGAGCACAGGACCCAGACTCCCCCAGTCACACCCCCCAGCACAGAGCTTTGAGGGAATCCATGGCCGAAGAGGCAGGGGCACACAGACCCACTTTGGCAGTGCCTACATCCAGTGTCTGGAGTCACCAGGGACAGAGGTTCTGCAGGGACTGGCCAAGATCTGGGTGTCAGCGGGACAGGCTGCCGTGTCAGTGCCTCATGGTGGGGGGCTGAGGGGTGATCTGGCCATGAGACCTCCAGGCTGGGCTCTCTGAGTCTCTCAGAGGTTATGGGCTCCCCAGTAACCTTTAATAAGTTCCCTTCCTGCTTAAGTAACCCGCAGCCGGTTTCTGTTGATGGGTGATCACAAACGCCAGCTGGCTCCCCTCCTCAGGCCCAAATGCTGACACCTTCCCTACCCCAAGCTGCCCGTGTATGTTTAGATGCTCCTCCTGTGCCTTTGGCTGAGAAGCTTGGCTGTAGCAACCAGCTTTCACCAGCAAGTTACAAAGTTAGACCCCGGCCCAGACTAAGGAGGGTACTCAGGCATAGCCACAATTACGGGAGAGCAGCATTTGCAAGGGGAAAGAAGACAGATTCTGGGTTCAAATCCCAGGTCCACGGCTTACCACATGTGATCATGGGCCCACAGCATACCTCTCTGAGCCTCAGTTCCTTTATCTGTCACAACTCCCCAACGGTCATTTTTTGTATGTTTTAGGGGTTTAAAGGAGGTGAGGGATGGAAAGCCCCTTGCCTCATGCTTAGCTCACTGTAGGCATTGGATCTGAGAAGAAGCTGGGTCAGGAAGGAGCAGGACATCCGTTCTCACGTTATAGTTTACATCTCGATCACCTGGAAAGGTAAGTCAAATGCAGAGCCGGATACAGCAAGCCTGGCTGTGCCCCTGGGATCTGTATTTTTAGCAAGTGTTCCCTGCCCAGAGGTCTTTGTTGCAGGTGGCTGGGGTCAGTGCACTTGGAGAAATACAGGATCCAAGTCCAAGAACAGAGGAGGGGAGGGCGCAGATAGCTGGGCCACCACAGCAGTGGGGCCTCTGAGGACCTTAGCTTCCCTCTTGCTGGAAGCTTCTACAGTGACCGTCTGAGGGAGGATCCAACCTGGATTTATGTTCCAGAAAGGATACAAGTAATTTCTGTTTGTTTGATCTTTGATCACATTTAGAACAGTAGTGGATACATTTTTCTCACTTGGATAATGCAAAAATCCAATAATGTGCATATTATAATAGTTCTAATTTAGCTGGCTCTTCCCATGAGCCCCGCAGTACTTTGTCTGTGCTAATAAATACAAAGTGAAATCATTCTCCCCATCTCACAGGTGAGGAAACTGAGGCCCAGAGAGGTAAAGTGACCTGCCCAAGGTCACGTGGCCTAAGCGTAGGGATTTAAGCCCAGGCAGGCTGGGATTCCACAGCCATACAATATGCCGTGGCCCCTTTAGGATATCACTTTGGGGTACTGTAAGGGCATTATAGGTTTAGTCTCTGGCAGGTGCCTGTGCTTCCAAGCAAGGGGCTGGGATCCTGGGCAGGACTAAGTGGGGTGAAGTGTGACGGGGTCAGCCCCCCACCGGGCCTCTGACTCACCAGGGCCCTTGGCCACCACCTGGGAAATCCATGACTCAGCTGCGTGGGGATGGGAAAGGCTCCCGGAGCCCCAGTGGCCCCATTCAGTTCACAGCCAAGGCCTGTTCACACACTCAGGCTGTGTGACCTTGGGCAAGGTGCTCCACTCTCTGAATCTGGGGGCTGCTGGGAACAATGTGAGACTGGGTTCTACCCCATGCCCAGCAGAGTGCCCAGCATGCAGACAGAGCACTTCCTGTTATCATTCAGTGGTACTGATGCAGCTGTGGTGCTGTAACCTGGGTTTTCTACGCCATCCCGGTTCCATGCAGAGGGTAGAAGTGCACAGCTGGTGCTTCTCTCTGCCCAGCAGCCATTCCCCCTTCTTCCCCAAAAAGCACCCCAATTTTCACTTGAACCGATGACTTTTGTTTCTGTAACTTGTAGCTGGACTCATTCCAAGAGGAAGTTGGAAACTTACATTTATTGGGTGCCAGCCATGTCCTAGGCACTGCGCATGATTCATTTAATCCTCAGGACAAGCCTGTAAAGCAGGTACCAACACTCCGTTTGTAGATGTGGAAACCGAAGGTCACAGAGGTTTAGTAACTTGTGCAATGTCACAGATCTGGGACACAGATCCGATGCCCCAGCCCAGCCCATATTTTAAATGAGTCAGCCATTACATTTATAACTGAGATTGACTTTTCTAGGAGGGGCATTCATTCACTCAGTAGATACTTACTGAGAGCCTACTATGTGCCAGGCATGATGCTAGGCCCTATGGATAAGAACCCCACAGACAAGTCCCTGCCCTCAGGGAGTGCCCATTCCAGATGGCACAGAGGTTTCATCTCACAGGCCAAATCCAGGTGGCACTAGCTACCTGCAACATTACTGTGAGAGAATTCTGAGCCACCTCTGGGCTCAGCAGGAGGGGGTAAAGTGGCTGATTACTCAGATCTGTGAAGGGTGCTGTTAGAGAGTTTCCAAGTATATGGTCCATATTGGATACCCATGGTTTAGACTTTTGAAGATTGTTCATACAAATGTATAACAAAGCAGAAACATACCCTGGTCAGAGCACAGGTTCCAGTTTTCATTTTGAAAATAGCCACTGTAGATCTAATAACTAGGCCGTACCCTCAAGGAACTTAGGGTCTAATTTGTAGCCTAAGACAGATGAACAATACAAGATGATTACTATGAAAGAACAGAACGGGACAGCACAGTCTGATCCAGACCTCAGAGGCGGGACAGGCCACGTGGATGGGGGTGACAGGGAGACTTCCTGGAAGACGAGCTCAGTGGGTTTGGCTAGGTGGAATGGGGGCAGGGGGAAGGCATTCTGGGAGAAGCAGCAGCACAGGCAAAGGTATGGAAGTGTGAGGTGGGAGTGGAGAGGATTGTGGCTTGGCTGGGGTAGAAGCACTGGGGGAACAAGGCTGAAATGGTAATGATGGGGCTGGACCGTGAGTGTCAATGTCAGGCCTGGGAATTCAGTTCTGATCCTCACGCTCCCTGCTTCCCCCTCCAGTAGGGAGCCACTGAGGACTTTGGGCAAGGGATGCCAACAAAAAGTACCAAAATGTTCATTGCAACTCTATTTACAATAGCCCAGAGATGGAAACAACCTAACTGTCCATCATCGGATGAATGGATAAAGAAGATGTGGCACATATATACAATGGAATATTACTCAGCCATAAACAGAAACGAAATTGAGCTATTTGTAGTGAGGTGGATGGACCTAGAGTCTGTCCTACAGAGTGAAGTACGTCAGAAAGAGAAAGACAAATACCGTATGCTAACACATATATATGGAATTTAAGAAAAAAAAAATGTCATGAAGAATCTAGGGGTAAGACAGGAATAAAGACACAGACCTACTACAGAATGAACTTGAGGATATGGGGAGGGGGAAGGGTGAGCTGTGACAAAGCGAGAGAGAGGCATGGACATATATACACTACCAAACGTAAGGTAGATAGCCAGTGGGAATCAGCCGCATAGCACAGGGAGATCGTGACCGCCTGGAGGGGTGGGATAGGGAGGGTGGGAGGGAGGGAGATGCAAGAGGGAAGAGATATGGGAACATATGTATATGTATAACTGATTCATTTTGTTATAAAGCAGAAGCTGACACACCATTGTAAAGCAATTATACTCCAATAAAGATGTAAAAAAAATAAAATTAAAATTAAAAAGTACTTAATTGTTGGCTGGAACAGGAGAGAAGTCAGAGGTGGAGGTGGCTGTAACACCAGGGCATGGAGTGAGTGCCCCTGCACGTAGGTGGAGGTGAGGGGATGTGGGTTCTAGTCCCAGATCTGTGCCAATGTGCTGTGCGACCGCAGGCAAGTTCCATACCCTTCTGGAAAAGGCCCCTTTTAGACCTTGGCTGAGTGAACTGAGGTGTGTATGGGGGCAGTGGTGTCACTTGGTTCACTTAGGGTCTCTATTTTCTACTTTTCTTTGGTCTTGAAGACCTGACCTAAGGTGAGTCCATCACTCATGGTTTACCACATGCTTCAGGACCATATGGCTCAGCCCTTGGGTGTGTCCACACCTCAGCTTCAAGTGCATTTGTCTCACAGATGAGAAAACAGAGGCTTGGAGGCACTCTGCAGCTGTGTTACTTGAGAGAAGGACTTTGCCTCTCACTTGCTTCACAGGGATGGCAGGAGCCCCGGAGATAATGACTGTGAAGCACCTGGGGCCGGATCTCGTACTCTGCAGGCCATGAGGGCTCCATTATTGGCCACTGCCTTTCTTGCCATGGTTCCTGCTTCTTGCTGTTGTCTCCAGCGTGGGCCTCTTGGCTGTAAGCCCCTGAGGCTGGCAGTGTCTCCTGCATGGGCTGAACACCAGCTGGGCCCCGGTCAGCATCTGACGCCCAAGGCTAGTGCCCCTCCACCCAGGATCGTCATGGGGACTGTGACGTGGGCCCGCCTGGCCTGCCGAGCAGCCCCGATGCTCACCCCACCCTGGGCGGCTGCCCTGCATCATTCCTCCCAGGACCACCCAGCACGGGGGGCTGCGGCCCTCCCCAGGCACCAGGTGTGACAGGCACCTCTATACATCCAAACCCACCAGGACCTCTGCTAAATTCCTCCCCCTTTTCTGTTTAATTTTATATGATTATTTGGAGGGATAGTCAAAAGTTAAATTTTTTCAAAATTTAAAAGGCACCAAAAAGTACGCTATTCAAAAATCCCCTCCCACCTCAGCACACAGCCCCCTAGTTCTCCTTCCTCAAGACAACCCATCTAAATTCCTTTTTAAAACAATTAACCTTAATTTGATCCCCCCTGATTACAAAAATCATAAACATTCAAAGCAAAAACTAACTTCAAAAGAAAACAAAACAAAATCCCACCACCTTGAAACAGACACAAAAGTACAAACCAAAGCCCCACCCACAATCCCACCATCCGGATTTCCAGCGTTTTAGGATATGCCCTCCCAGACTGTTTTCAGTGCCTATTCACTTTTCAAAAAATGAAGACAAAACACAAGATGGTTATCACGATATTGATTTTTCAATGTCTTGCCGGAACACTTCCTCATGGCTTCTTCCTTAATGACGTTGCCAGCTTTGTGATCTTCCACAGATGCTGCCTTATTTAACTGGCCCTAGCGATGGGCATTTGGGGATTTCTAGATTTCTCTATTATAAGAAACACGGTGGGCCCTGAGACCTCACTGCCTACTTGTTTATTTTCTTGTAACAAATTCCTACAAGAGGAAATGCTGGGTCACAAGGTACAGCCTTTTTTTTTTTTTGCGGTACGCAGGCCTCTCACTGTTGTGGCCTCTCCTGTTGCGGAGCACAGGCTCCGGACGCGCAGGCTCAGCGGCCATGGCTCACGGGCCCAGCCGCTCCGCAGCATGTGGGATCTTCCCAGACCGGGGCACGAACCCGTGTCCCCTGCATCAGCAGGCGGACTCTCAAGCACTGCGCCACCAGGGAAGCCCAGGTACGGCCATTTTTTAAGACCCATCAAACTGCCCTCAGTGAGTTCAGCAGGACTGGTTGTCCAATCCAAATCCGATTTCCTCAAGGCCAAGAAGTCTTGGTTCATCACCCTCTCAACAGGAGCTGTGAGCCCCTAACCCCACCTCCACATCCAGACTACGGCCAAAGTCCTCCTCTGAGCCTGGTGACCTAGGGGCAGGCTGAGTCAGCCGCAGGTCCTTACCTGGGCCCATCCCAGTCCTGGGTGAGTCAGCTGACCAGGGAGCAGGAACCCAGCTGGGACAAGGGCCGCCACCTTCCAGGGAGGGGACCAGACTCCATCAGCAGTGGTTAGACAAGGACGAGCAGCAGCACCTGGCCTGCAGGTAAGAGTGGGGCAAGGGGCCCCTAGAGGTGGGCACAGGGATAAGGGAGACCTGCTCTCACCTGTCTTCTTCCCTCCCTGTCCTGACCCTTCTGGGACTTCCAGGCCTTTTTCTCTCAAAGTGCTTTTCTCTGGCAGTGAAATGTGAACTGGGGCTTCCTCTTCTGAGCCCAGCCCTGGGCCAGGTTCAAGGGCTGGGTGATACTTATCCAGACATCACTAGGGCTCCAGGCTCCTCCTCACTGCCTGGGTCAGTTCTCACGGAGATGGGACCCACACTTTGCTCCTTGAAATGGGCCCCTGGAAAGCCAAAGAGCAACTCCCACAGGGAACTGAGTGGGGGCCTCAGTTTCTGTCACTTACTTCTCTGCCTGAAGCTGTTTCCATTAACAAGCTCCCTACCACGGCAAGGAGAACCTGCTGGGGCAACTGGGCCAGTGGCCTGATCTGAACACTGGTTTCCTCCTGCGGGAACTCCCATGCAGTCAGGGGAACTGAATGAGGCAATGGATATAAAGGGCTGGAACATGCCCTCCACACAGCAAGCCTCAGAAAATGGTGCTTAAGATGGGGCTGCCGTGTGCTGGGCCAGCAC
The DNA here is from genome assembly GCF_003676395.1 of Aethalodelphis obliquidens. NCBI lineage: Eukaryota > Metazoa > Chordata > Mammalia > Artiodactyla > Delphinidae > Aethalodelphis > Aethalodelphis obliquidens. The sequence goes on along the minus strand of NW_020837986.1, from coordinate 14,780,489 downwards.
TGCACTGGCTGCCGTACGTACGGTGGCCCCAACTACTAACAACTGCACCACCATCACTTCTCGCCTGGGCTCGCTGTCCACCCGTGCCCCCTAATCTATCCTCCAGATGAAAGCCAGACCATGTCACTCTGCTGCTCAGAATTCTCCAGGGGCTCCCATCTCATCAGAGTAAATGCCAAGCCCTCGGCATGACCCACTAGACAGGACCTAGTCCCTCTCGCTACCTCTCCAGTCTCCTCTCCTCCTACTTCCCTTATGAACAGCTGACTTCAGTCTCACTGGTCAGACGTTCCCTAAACGGAGGGCAGTGCCTTGCCCTCAGCCTCCATGCTTCTCCCTCCCCACTTAGGCTTTTACTCAAAAGCCACCTGTCACCCCACCCACCCACCCGCTGGCAGTGAGGCTCTTCCGCACCTCCAGGCTCTCCCCTCCACTCTGCTTTATCTTTCTTCCCATCACTTCCCACCACCTAACGTGGCATAAGCACTTATTTAATCCAGCCAGAAAGTGACACTCAAGGACAGATTTTTCTTTTGTTCCCTGCCTTATTACTGGTACTGGGACTTAGGTGCCCAGTAAATGTACTGAATGAACAATAGCTAACGATTACTGCATGCCCTTTATGTACTAGTGCTTTCTGTACGTATCTCTTTTATTTAAGAATCTTTTAATTAATCTCCACAATAACTCTGTGATGCAAGTATTGTTACCCATATTACAAAGGAATGAATGACACGCCGAAGGGACTTGTCCATGCTTGCTCTCCCAAGTCAGAGGCAGCAGTCTGAACCCATCCTGCCTGCCTCCAAGGTCCTTGGCTTCACTCTGCCTCTCCTGCGCCTGGGTTCAGGAGTGTCCGCACTCCTTGAAGAAGTCCACAGCTTTTCTCCAGCAGGTAGTGCAGCCTGAGAGAAGGCGGGGAGTATATGCTGGTGGCTTAGCAACAGCCTCTTCCTTTCCAACTCACCACGTCCCTGGGCTAATTTGGCCTTCCAGGAGCTGTTCCTCTGACACTCTAACCCACGCTTCCCTCCCGCACGCTGTCTTCTGAAGGATGGATGAGTTGTCCACGGGAACAAGTGGGCGTCCCATAGTTTCAGCTCTTTGGAACAAAGTGTTCCAAAGGAGTGTTCTCATTCCGAAGTCCAAAGATGGGGGCTGGCGACCCCTTTTCAGCCCTGCTGGTCTCTGAGGACCTGATTGCTGCTTTGTTGTGGGAGTTGTTATTGCTCAGAATACAGCAGCTCAGGGATGGAAATCCTGGAAAATGCAGTGGGAGAGGAAAATTTCTCTGGGTGAGATAGGTTAGATGGGTTCCTTTCTTTTCAGAGGAGCCAGTTAATTTCGGGAAGTCATCAGCACCGAACTGAGCAAACTCTTCCATGGTCAGACCGCAGGAGCCAGCCTTTCAATCTACCTCATCAGGGCACTGTTTTCACTCCCCTTCTAGGCCAGGGTTTTTCTTCAAAGGACTTTTTGGGGCTTTCTCTTCCCCTTGGGTCTGCTTTTCTACTTCTTTAAGGAACAGTAACTGGATGCCTGCTGTGTAGCAGGCAGTGGGCACAGCACTGGGGCTTCAGAAATGAGCGACATTCCTGACCAAAGAGGGCGATAGGCAAACAAATACAGCTCAGTGGAAATCCAACCCAGGAAATGCAGAAGACCTTGCTCACAATGGGTGCTTAATAAACAGTAGTGGAATGAATGATGAAGAGGCAAATATGAGATTCTGTGGTCTAGAGAAGGGAGGCTTGCCTAACGCTGTGTTTGGTTTTGGGGATTTGGGGGGAAAAGAAGAGGGGTTCACCAGATGAACAAGGTGGTGGTGGCTGGGGGGAGGTGTGAATGGCATTCAAGACAAAGGGAGCAGCACCTGTAAAGGCACAGAGGCATGAACTAGCAGGGTGAGTTTGGAATTAATGAAATGCAGGGTGAGTGTGCAAGAGTGAGGAGGTCACCAGGAGTCAGTGGAGAAGGTACCAGGAGTCACATCATAGAGACTGGAATATCAAGTTGAAGTCTCATATTTTCTCCTGAGGGCAAGAGCTGGGTATGGCTGGAGAGCAGGATTTCTGGCTCAGACCGTGAGGTGCATTTGGTGGTGTCACTGTAGAGGGGCAGCAAAGCTGGGGAAAAATGAATTCAATTTGAATAAACTGCAGGAGGTAGTAAAGATCTGGAAGGCAGCTGGACTCTTGAGCCTGGGCCTCCCTATCCCTGGAGTAACATACTGCACTCTCACCCTGCTGAACCTCCATCCTTCACGGTCCACTAGGCGTCTCCTACCTTCCTCCAGGCCTTCCCCGTTGCCCTAGACTTTTATCCTGCACCCCGCAAACCCAACTGCCTCAATCTCTAAAAATGTGCAGTGGGTCCATTGTTGCTGTGGAAAGTGATCTGCCTGGCCGAACCCAAGACCTCTACCCTGGGGGGCAGGCACTCAGTCATTCTTGGGTGGGATCCCAGAGTAAATCTTCGTGGAGTGGGGCAGGGCACGTGCAGCTCAGCACTAGGACTGGAAGTCAGGGCCGGGCAAGAAACCTGGGATGGTGGGAAGGACGGTGAAGTCACAACGGTATGGCATACTTGGGGATCCGAGGAGCTTCCGAAATCCTAGGGAGCGAGGGAGCTTCCTCTTCATTTTGAGCAACAGGCAGCCCGGAGCGCAGGCGTGTCAACTTTGCCCTCCTCCCTCCCACAGCTGCCTTAGAACGGAATCTTATCAGCCAGCAGGGGGCGGCTCAACCGCATCCTCGCCCCTTCGGGAAGCCGTTAATGGACCAGGGGTCGGGGGCGTGGGGAGGCGAAGGGACACTCGCCCCTTTAAAGCGCGATTTGATCCGCGTAGACTCCAGGCGCGTAAAGAGCGGACGCAGACCCTGACCGAGACTTCCCACCTCTTACTCTGCTGCTTTACCTGTTTGTGTGTGTGTGTGTGTGTGTGTGCGCGCGCGCGCACGCGTGTGGGCGCCAGCCACGAGCGCCTGGAAAAAGCAAGAAGCCGGGTGAGTTTAGCCGGCCAGCAACCCGCGGGGCAAGGAGACCGCCATTTGCCACCCCGCAATCGCAGGATACCCTGGGAAGCGCCCGTATCCACGCTCAGCCCTGTTTGGGTGATACGTATGCGCCCTAGCGATCCCAGCGCGTTCTAGTGGCTCGGCGGGGTTTCTGCGCAGGCGCTGTAACCCATAGCAACCAGGGGAGGTCGCCTCAGGCGGAGTTTGGAGCTACCGGAGCGTCAGGGTGGGGAGTCGTTTGAAGAGCTTTGATCCAAGATCGTTGGCCAGATTGGGAAACTGAGGCCTGCGGTGAAGAACAGGCCCTAGGAACCGTTGGGGCTTTCTCCAGTGCCCGAGTGCTCGGAGTTTTGTGCCTGGCTGCATTCAAAAAGCGGGAAATTGAGGCTGAGGGAGGGGGCGGGTTCGTCTTGAGTGGTGGTTCAGTGTCCCCCCACCCCGGGTTAAAAAAAAATAAACGTGATGCCCTCTCTGTACTATAAAGGAGAAATGAGAGCAATGAAAGTAATTTATAATTAACGAATATGCCCTTCACTCTGTAAAAGCTCAGACTGGGTGACACCTGGTCACGTCTGTACCTAACTTAAAGTGAGAAAGTTTGGATTTAACAGATAGTATTCAACTAAATTTTGCCAAAGTTTACATTCATCATCTTTTGTTTGTTTGGCTGTGTGGGGTATTAGTTCCCCGACCAGGGATGGAACCTTCTTTCCCTGGGTTGGAAGGCGGATTCTTTACCACTGGACCACCAGGGAAGTCTCTGTATGTGGCATCTTGAGTCGAAGGTTAAATGTATTTGTATACAGGCGTGCCATCACTGTGACAGCTACAAACGCAGACACACATGGGTGCGTTCTGGTGACTCACCTGTGCTCAAACGGATTGACAGTGATTTTCCACAATGGTGAACAAAACAATAACTTCCTCGGTTAAGCTGGTGTATACATTTCTGGATAATATATTGTATATTAAAACCAGGCAAAGTTGCATTGTATTTGTATATAAAACAGGTTATAAACAGGTTTTTTGCCTCCATGAAGGTTTGGCAGGGTATTGGAAAGTTGTGCAGGACAGCTTTGTTGGGGTGAGCTGTTCTGTGCATTACAGGAGGTCTGGGTCTCTACTCCCTGCTTCCTAAATGCTGGTAGTGTCCCCTCAGTCATGTGACACCCAAAAATGCCCCCACAAATTTCCAATCTGTTCCTTGGAAAACCACTGATTTATTCAGTCGAGTAGCAATTTTTGCCGGCATCCATGTGCTGGGTGCTGTTTTGGTGGGGAGGCATAGGGTGGTGAACAGGACACAGTCCCCACCCTTCCGAGTTGGGGCCCGGTATGAGGAAATACCCAGATAGTAATCATACAATATGATAAATAACTTGACAGTAGGGGCGGTACAAGTCAGTTTGGGAACACATGAAGACCCGGCCAACTAGCAGGGGGTCCCATGGTCTGAAAAAGCCAACCAGAGGAGAAACATTTGAGCTGAGCCTTGAAAGAGCACCGTGCAGAGAAGGGTGGTGTGCCAAGCAGAGGGATCAGCATGACTGAAACAGATCCAGTGTTGCTAGCACGCAGTGGACACTCCAGTGTTGTGAATGAGTAGATGGATGACTGAATGAGACATGCATATTTGCTGGCAGGGAGCCATTCCCCACTATATCATGAACCGCTAAACCTGCCTCTTGATTCCACCCAGAGCCCAAACCTTAGTTGAGACCCAGAGTAGGTGGCAATGGTGAAAGGGTCCCAGACACAGAGGAAGGGTTGTGTGGTCTTAGCCTGGGAGTGATTTCCAAGAAGTAGATCTCTGATTCTGCTCTCCCAGAGGGCAGCTGCTAAAAATATAACCGGCTCTGCTGCTTTAGTGTTTGAAAAAGCAGGGCAGGGGTGCCTCATTTTCACACCTGTCGTTCATGTGTGATCCTGGTAGCAGGGCATGTTTTTGGCAGATGGTACCTCCTGAGGACTGTCCCGAGATAAAAGTTTCCCAGAGTGTGTGCACAGTAGAGAAGACCACAGACGAAGGGGTCTCTTCCCCCAGCTGATTTAAAGGAGGTCAGGGCCAGTCTCTCTCACCCCCTAGGACAATCCCTGTCCTCTTGAGATGATCATTCCTGCCCCAAAGGCTAAGGCAAAGATCTGCAGCTGCCTGCCTGCAGGAGCCAAGCAGGCAGCGTAAGTCAGCTGGATGGGCACTTCGGGAAGCAAGGAGGTGCGTGCAGCCCCATGTTATGGCAGGCTGCGACTTGGGCCTGGCTGACTGTTGCCGTGTATGATTCCTGCTCTTGCATTGCCAAATAGTGTGATTTTTCTTTTCTGTACAAGTTAGAAGTGAAGAATTTTATATCTCCAGATTTTAAAATGTTGGCACTAATTCAAATGAAAACAAAAAAACAAGCCTGCGAGAGGCGAACAAAACCTGTTGGGACCTCTCATCCTTGTTTCCATCCTAGGAAGGTGCATGTCCATAGGACATCAGAGCTTTACTTTACAAGGAGAAAAGTGGAAGCCCAGGCAGAAATAAATAAATTAAACTCCGACCCCCAACATCTTCTTTAAAAAAAAAACAAAAAAGAAAGCAGGAGAATTAGGCAGGGGGGTGCAAGCAAACGTCTATAGGGTCTCAGTGCCAGTGAGTAAAGCGGTCTTGATGTAAGAGACAGCAGAGGCTGCTGGGGTCTGGGACGCCCGGGAGTCAGCTGCGACTCAGCTGTAGCCACTCAGCAGCGGTCCAGGGTTGCCAGAATGTTGTGTTTTTCAGGAGCAATGTGAAGTTAGATTATTAAAAGCAGCGTCTTGGACTTCCCTGGTCGAGCAGTGGTTGGGAATCTGCCTGCCAATGCAGGGGACATGGGTTCAAGCCCTGGTCCAGGAAGATCCCACAGGCCTCGGAGCAACTAAGCCCGTGTACCACAACTACTGAGCCTGCGCTCTAGAGCCCCTGAGCCACAACTACGGAGCCTGCGTGCCTAGAGCCCGTGCTCTGCAACAAGAGAAGCCACCGCAATGAGAAGCCTGCGCACCACAATGAAAAGTAGGCCCCACTCGCTGCAACTAGAGAAAGCCCGCGTGCAGCAATGAAGACCCAACACAGCCAAAAATAAAATTAATTAATTTTAAAAAAAAAGCAGCGTCTTGAGTTATGCATTTAGGGGGCTAGTTTGAATGTATAAAGCACTTGGCAACAGATTTTTTTTAAAAACATCTTTATTGGAGTATAATTGCTTTACAATGTTTGCATCTGGCCTTTGAGCCACCAGTTCCAATCTTTGGAGGAATCGTAAAGGGAATGTGGGCTTGATTCTGAGAGTGTGGAGCCACTGGGGGTTTTCAGCAGCGCGTGACATTCCAGGCTCATGCAGAAAGGGGCTGGAGAACAACAATAGAGGAGCTAGGACTCATTGGAGATGTTGTGGTACCTGCAGAAGGGCGGGGAGATGGTGGAGGTCTGCAGACAGCATGGGGATTAGGGATGGGATGTGGGAGAGATGGGATTTGACGGCAGATTAGGAGGGATGGGGGAGGTCGTTGGGGAGTGTTAAGGTTGATACAAGGGTCAAGGCAGCAGGTACAGAGGAAGGATGAGGAACAGGGATGGATGAAGATGACCTTAGCCCCTGTGGGTCACTCAGGGGAGATGCCCAGAGGATCTGGACCTGGTCCAGAGAATGTGGGCCCAGTGGGGTGAATAGGACACCTTTGACCCCAAGGAACTGCAGTTCAGGTGGGAAGACAGACTGAGGACGATTGAAGAGTCCAGGGCCGGAGGCTGGCCCAGAGTCTCTTCTGAGGGCAGGGCCGTTGGGAGCAGCAGTGACCTCATTGTCTGAGAAGCCAGGGGGGGGGGGGGGGGCAGAGACATCCAGCTAGTGACGACTGGCCCAACAAAGGCCCGGAGACGTGACAGAGACAATGTGTTAGTGGGTAAACGGAAAAGAATCCAGAAAGACAAACTGCTCCTTCCTCACATTTTAACTAGGAAGGAAATAAAGCATTTCTGTGAGGTAATTTCTTTGAATTTCTTTTGGTACCTTGCTCCGAGGTCCCTGGTTCTCCTCTGGACAGGTAGAAGGCGTTCAGTAAATGTTTATCGTGCTTCCCCCCATTTCCTTCTCCCTCTGGAGCAATGCTCTACTGAGTGTATAAATTCTGCTACAGTCTGTGTGCATGCTTTTAAGAGTTGCCTTTGGTCTTACCTCATTGTGGTCAAGATCAAGAGTCACCAGTGAGACCGGAAGTGGCTGGTATGCAGCAGGAGCTCAAATGCCCAGAGATGGAGAGGCCTGTGGGGGCTGGGGAGGACTTCTAAAGCGCCTGCTGCCTTTCTGTTGTAATATTAATCCCCGCCCACTTGACACTGGACTGAACCCTGCGTAGTTGTGGGATGATGCTGTGCAAACCCCTGACGGTGGCCGGGTATATAGCAGGTACTCACTACCCACCAGCTGGACTGGATCTAGGTCTTGAGTGATCAGACCTCATAAGCCTGTCTGACCTTTGAAACAGGACAGGGAAGGACGTGGCCCCCAATCCTGCTTTGCCTGGTCAGCATGTGCTAGGTGACCCCGGGTCTCAGGTTCTAAAGCCCAGAGTCAGCTGAACATGGTGGGATGGGATTTTTGCGGGGTTGAGAGCACAGGCTTGGGAACCAAACAGTCTTTGGGTCAAATCCCAGCTCCCCCATCTCTAAAATGGGGATAATAATACCTTTGTGACATCTTTCTCGTGCTGAGAGCGCTGAGTGGCACACGTCCGTGCCTCCTCTCAGCCCTCAGCCCTCCTCACCCTCTGTGCCCTGCAGCGTGTTCCAAAGAGCAGCCATGTCCACCCTGTACCCATCTCTGGAGGACCTGAAGGTGGACCAAGCCATGCAGGTAAAGTGCCAGGCTACCAGCCTGGGGTCCCCTGACGGGGCCTTCTGGATTGCGCCAGGGTAGCTAAGGGAGGCTTGTCTTGGGTCAAGTGCTGGGGACCCCTGGGAGTTCCTGACTGGCCCCAGGGCATGCAGGTCCCCACTGCAGGGCCTGCTGGGCAGAGCAGGTGTCCAGAGGCCAAGGCAATGGAATTACAGCAGGTGGAGAAGACCAAGCAGCTGCAGACCGGCCGTCTGGTGCCTGCTCTATCCCAGTGCTTCCTGCATCCAGGTTCGTGTAGAACCCATGCTCTAGGACAAGCTTCCAGAGTAAACCCCGTGGTCGTGGCGTTTGGCCTACTCGGCCCCCAGAAGCCCTTTTCTCCTTCCATCCCACATGAGGTCCTAGTGGGTTTTGAGAACTGGGGGCTTTTCGACTGAAAATCTGCCTTGGCTGCCTCAGGTAGTAAACGAGTGACATTTGGTGGGTCGCGGGCCCCTGGGAGAACCTCCTTCCAGAAGCGTGGACATCTGCAGATGCCATATTTACTCCAAGGGTCATGGACACCCCCCCTCAGGCTGCCAGCATACGTAATGCCCTGACCCCCAGCCTCAGGGAGCCCCAGGCCTCAAGGGCTCTGGGGCTCATGGCCACAGCTGACTGGCCCTCCCCATCCATCCCCAGGCCGAGGCCAGAGCCGTACCCAGGATGCCCGCCCTGCCGGGGCAGGGAACAGACTCCCAGCCTTCAGGTGAGTGAGTGGGCTGGGGTTCTCCTGGCTGAGAGTGACCTCTGCTGGACATTTCCGAGAGCCTGCGTCCTTCCTGCCGCTGAGCCGTGGGCACTATGCAGGTTGACCCTCCCTAGAACCCCCCCTTTGAGGGGGACACTGAGAAACCTGCAGCTTTGTGAGGGCACTGACTGCCCTGACTTGGGGCCACCAAGGAAGGCTGCATGTGGAGACCAGGACGTGTGTGGTAGCCCTGGAGCTGCTCGTGGCCGTCTTGATTCAGGCCCCATGGTAGCAAACTTGAACTCAGGCCCAGCTCTTCTCCTCCTCACCATGCAGTTCCCCAGCGCTGCCCTCGGGTCTGGCCGGTGCCAAATAAAATCAGTTAAATTGAACACCAAAGTGATACATGAGGTACTCAGCATCCCAGGCTGCTCCTGGAGAAAGCAGACCGTCTGAGGGGAGGACCCACAGTGCCAGCGAGCGTTCCTGGGAGTGCAGAGCCAACTCAGGGGTATACTGCATTCTTGGGAGTAAACAGCATCCCCAGGCCCTGTTTCTTAATAAAAATGAGTGACCACCTGGGAGCCAGGCAGGTGTGGCTAATCTCAGGCCCGGAGTAACACCTTTCTTCTTCCTTCCTTCCCTTCCCATCAGTTTTGTACCCAAACCTGGCGGAATTGGAAGGTTATATTGGTCTTTCGTTCTCCAGCCACGAAGTCCAGCAGAACCTGCCTCAGATTCCAGAAGGTGCCAGGGTAGGTATTTGTCTCTTGCCTGATGTGGGCCCTCCTTCTTGGTCTTACCATTTAAACAGACTTGAATCTCCTCTTTCCCCAGCGTTGCTGCGCCTCTGTTTGTTTTTTTTTTGCGGTACGCGGGCCTCTCACTGTTGTGGCCTCTCCCGTTGCAGAGCACAGGCTCCGGACGCGCAGGCTCAGCGGCCATGGCTCACGGGCCCAGCCGCTCCGTGGCATGTGGGATCTTCCGAGGCCGGGGCATGAACCCACGTCCCCTGCATCGGCAGGCGGACTCTCAACCACTGCGCCACCAGGAAAGCCCCTGCGCCTCTGTTTTTTGATGGCACTTAGTATTTTCAGCCTTCATTAAAAGTGCTGTGGGGTTTCGTGGTTTCCTGCGGGCCTTGGGGCTGAAGGGCCACTGCCTGCCCTTTGACCTCTGACCTGCTGGCCTGAGCCTGCTGGAGGAGAAGGGAGGACATTAAACCTGGCCTGAGCCTGGGTGCTTCTACTGAAGGGCTGCCTGTGACTTGACAGCAGCTGCATGGTTAGGCAGAGCCCGGTGGGAAGGGGCTTGTCATCCAGCCCCACTCCCCAAATTAAACAATAATGCTTGATTCCTGCTCTGCATGGCTTCAGGGAGCAAAGGAAATCATAACACTGAAATACTCACTCCTGAAAATGTATTCACCTATAGAATCAGTCCCAAACCCTCTCCCAATCAGCTCCAGCCTCCCTGCGGACCATCTGTCAGCTGTCCTTGTCTGCCAGCCCCTCCCTGGTCCAGTGCAAATCGATTGCACAGTGCAAATGCAAATCTTACTAAGGACGCAGGATTTCATGAAATTGATGGAAATGAGGATGAGAACTGCTACACTGACAAATGAGGATTTCATAGGAAAAATCAGAAAGGATGAGGACATGTGGGACCCTGAGAAAAACTGGTGACACCCTGGGGTGTTTCTCCAAAATGACCCTCTTGACAGTCATGTAGGGAAGTACACACATGAAGCAAAGTAGGTCATGTTGCAGATACTCCAATTTTAATCCATCGATTTAATCCCTCTTTGGCCCAATAATTAGGACAACCTAAATTTTGATAAAAAATGACAGATAGGGCTTCCCTGGTGGCGCAGTGGTTGAGAGTCCACCTGCCGATGCAGGGGACACGGGTTCGTGCCCCGGTCCGGGAAGATCCCACATGCCGTGGAGCGGCTAGGCCCGTGAGCCATGGCCACTGAGCCTGCGTGTCCGGAGCCTGTGCTCCGTGATGGGAGAGGCCACAACAGTGAGAGGCCCACGTACCGTAAAAAAAAAAAAGACAGATAATGCATTTTTATAATTAAAAATTTTTAGTTATTTTATTTCATTTTAACTTTTTATTTTTAAGTAATCATAAATTCATAGGAAGTTGAGAAGATAGAGAAGTCCTTTGTGCTCTTCACTCAGTTTTCCCAGTGGTTCCGTTTTATGTAACTACACTATAACGTCAAAACCAGGCATTTTACATTGGTACAATGTGTGTCTGTTGTTCAATGTCATTTTATCACCTGTAACCACCAGCGCAATCAAGATAGAGAACTATGTTATCACCACAAAGGTATCTCTAGTGTTGCCCCTTCATAATCGTTCCCAGCCTCCCTCTCACCATCCGCAGCCCCTTGGCAACCACTAGCGTGTTTTTGTCCCTATAATTTTGCCATTTCAGAAGGTTATGTAAGTGGAATCACGCAGTGTGTGACTTTTTCAGATGGACTCTTTCCACTCAGCATCATGCCCTGGAGATCCTTCGAGGCTGTTGCCTGTATCAACAGTTCATTCCTTTTTATCGCTGGGTTGTGTTCCATGGTGTGTCTCTACCCCCAGTTTGTTTAACCTCTTGAGGGACATTTTAGTTGTTTCCAGTTTTTGTCTATTATAAACTAAGCTATTATGGATGTGTACAGATTTTTGTACGGATATAAGTTTTTGTTTCTCTGGGATAAATGCCCAGGAGTGCAATTCCTAGGTAGTGTTATAACTGTATGGTTAATTCTTTAAAAAAGGAAGTGCCAAGCTATTTCCAGAATGGCTGTGCTATTTTATTTTCCTGCCAGCAATGCATGAGTGTTTTCAGTTTCTTCACATCCTTGCCAGCATTTGGTATTATCACTGTTTTAAATTTTAATCATTATGGTAGGTGTGTAGCATCGACTTATCATTGTCTTAATTTGCATTTCCCTAACGCTAGTGATGCTGAACATCTTTTCATGTGCTCAGTTACCAGCTGTATATTCTTTTCGGTAAAATGTTTCTTCATATTTTTTGCTCATTTTCTAAATGGACTGTATTTTTAAGTCAACTTTTGAGACTTTATTCTAGAGTCCTTTGTCAGATATTTGATTTGTAAATATTTTCTCCCACTGTGTATCTTCTCCTTTCATCGTATTAAAAGGGTTTCTTGCAGAGCAAAAAGTCTTTAATTATGATGAGGTCCAATTTATTGATTTTTTTCTTTTGTGGATTATGCTTTAGTGTCCTATGAAATTTCACTGAGCCCTAGGTCCTAAAGATTTTCCCTTTTACTTCTAAAACTGCTATAGTTTTATGTTTAAATTTATGGTTGAATTTGAGTTAATTTTTGTATAACCTGTGGAGTCCGTGCTCACATTTTGCCCACGGATGTTCAGTTGCTCCCTCACCATTTGTTGAAAAGACTCTTCTTTCTCCAGTGAATTACTCTTGCACCTCTGTTAAGAAGCAGTTGCCCCTCCTTGTATGAGGCTATTTCTGGATTCTCTCTTCTGCTCCATGATCCATGTGTCTGTCGCTCCCCAATACAACACTGTCTTAATTACTGTAGCGATATAATAAATCTGGAAATTTGGTAGAGTGATTAATCCTGTTTTATTCTTTTTATCAAAGTAGTTTTAGCTATTCTAGTTCCTTTGTCTTTTCATATAAAGTTTAGACTAACCTTGCATGTATCTACAAAACATCTTGTAGAGATTGTGATAAGAATTGCATTAAATCTGTACATCAATCTGGCGACAGTTGACAGCTTTACTATGTTTTCCCAATTCATGAATACAGAATATCTATTTATTTAGATCTTCTTTGATATCTTTTATCAGTGTTTTTTTCATTTCCAGCATACAATTCCTGCATATGTTTTATTAGATTTACACCTAAGTATTTCTTTTTTTTTTTGAGTGATTGTAAGTGGTATTGTATTTTTAATTTTAGCTTCCACATGTTCATTGTTAGTATTTAGAAGTACAATTGATTTTTTTGTATATGTTGGTCTTGTATCCTGTGACCTTGTTGAACTCACTTATGAGTTCTAGGAGTTTACTTGTAGATTCCTTGGAATTTTCTAGTGAAGTATCATCTCATCTGCAAATAGTGACCATTTTATGTCTTCTTTTCCAATCTATATGCCTTTTTTTCCTTTTCTTGCCTTATTGCTCTGGCTAGTTTTTCCATTACTGTATTTAATAGTAGTGGTGAGAGTGGACATCCTGACCTTGTTCCAGAACTTAGGGGGGAAAGCACTCACTCATTTTGGTACTTTTACCTTAATTTTTTTCAAGGCAGAGATCAACTTGAGCCCATTTCCCCCCATCGTTCACTATTTTCTGTGGAACTTTTATTTTTAAGTGGATTTTAAAGGGCTCTTCTCCTGACCCCAGTTTGCCTTGGAAAACGAGGACCCCTTTCCTATTTACCTGTCCTCTCTTCTCTCCCTACTTTCCCGGCTGTTTTTCAGGGGTGCGGACTTTGACGCCCCCTAGTGGCGTCATTGAGCCATGTTCCCTCTCGCCCGCACGCGGGAAAGTGTGCGAGCTGGGGTGGACTACGACCCAAGGTCCACTCCATTCTCCTTACCCCATCCCTGCTCCCACCCCGGGGATTCTTGTGGCACGAGGCCCCAGGCGCTGGCTGACCGCCTGCTCTCCTGATGTCTGCAGGCAGCGGTCTCGGGCCCCTCACCGGACCAGGTGGTGGCGCCGGTGTCCGGGAACAGCTTGGGCGTGCTGCCTGGGGAGGTCAAGCCCGGGGTGCGCGAGATCCACCTGTGCAAGGACGAGCGGGGCAAGACGGGGCTGCGGCTGCGGGCCATCGACAAGGTGGGACTGGGGGTCGGGGGGGAGAGGAAGGGCCCCGCGGAGGGCGGAGGGCGAGCCCGCGTGCTGGACAGCGCCTGCCCGCCGCCCGAGTTGCCCGCCCTCCGCGCGCCTCCGGGGTTCTGGCCGCCTCGTCCACCAGCGGGAGAGGAGGCAGAGCGGGGAGCCCCATCCACAGTAAGGAAGGGGCTGCGCGGGCTGGGAGCCGAGGCCCACCTGACCCCTAGGCCAGGCTCTTTCTCTCAAGCCCCTCCTACAAGGCCCGAGGGCTGGCTCCGGGTTGCGCCAGGGATCCTCTACCTGCCCCTCCGTGGGCTCCTTGCCTCCTTGCCCCCCAGTCAAAGGGATCTGGCTTCTGGGCGGCTGTCTGCAGACAGTGGAAACTGGGGGCCCTGGATGCCAGTGTGAGAGGCCTTGTAGTCCAGTGGTTGGGGGTGCAGCCTCCAGTTGGGGTTGAATTCCTGACTCTGTTGCTTCCTAGCTGTGTGGCCTGGAGTGTTTCCTCGCCAGGAAAATGGGGTTGCCCTTGTCTGCTGCGCAGAGCTGCAGTCCCAGTGCCCTACAGGCTCTGGGAGGATCGGGAGGCAAACAGCAGCTTGGAGGAGGGAGCTGGGCTCATGGTGGGCCGGGAGAGCTGACTGTGGGGACCGCCTCCCCCAGGGGCTCTTTGTGCAGCTGGTCCAGGCCAACACCCCTGCGTCCCTGGTGGGGCTGCACTTTGGGGACCAGATCCTGCAGATTGATGGGCGCAACTGTGTTGGGTGGAGCACAGACAAAGCCCACCGGGTGGTGAAGAAGGCGTCGGCTGAGAAGATTGTCATGGTTGTCCGGGACAGGTGAGTAGCTGGGTCCCAGGAGCCTCTCTGTCCACCCCCAGCCACGCCCCAGGCCCAGCTCACTGTCCGTCCCTGCCAGGCCATTCCAGCGGACCGTCACCATGCACAAGGACAGCACAGGCCACATCGGCTTCGTCATCAAGAAGGGGAAGATCATCTCTTTGGTCAAAGGGAGTTCTGCGGCCCGCAACGGGCTCCTCATCAACCACTACGTGTGCGAGGTGAACGGGCAGAACGTCATTGGGCTGAAGGTAAGCTAGGCAGAGCAGCGGCTCTGTCCCGGGATGCCAGGGGCTGGGACACACCAGGTGGTGGGCAGGTTCGTGTCTGCGGGTGGGCTGCTGCCCCCACCCCAGCCTCAGTTCCTCATCCTAAGGCTGCTACAGGGATTCAATGTGACAAGGTACACAGAGCTTCGAGCACAGTGCATGCACAAAGTAATCGCTCAGTAAATATAAGCTATTGTTACTTACACGTGGAGGCCAGAGCTGTGACAGGGAGCCGGGGGGTGGGGGTGGGGTGGTTGATGACCTGTGTAAGGACGTAGGTGCCCAGGTGGCTCCTGGCTGCATGGACACCTCCCTACTCTGTGCGGCACTTCTGTTTGTATCCTGGATCTTGTTCAGTAATAGGAATATTTTAGAAAATTGCTCTTCAGAAGTCCATTTCTGACCTCTTTTTTTTGCCCTCCCAAGGGGGTTTGCATGGCGAGTTTTATCTTTAAATACAGAAGGAGCAAGTGGTCTAGGCCCAGTGCTGTGCCCTGGACTCGGGGGTGGGTGCCTTTGGGGAATGGACCCTGGAGGAGGATGAGTCACGCCGCTTCTGGTCCATGGATAAGTGAGAGTGGTCTATCCCGACTCGATACCACCAGGACCGAGAGTGCTTCTTGATCCCAGCTGTGATTTAGAGGGAGGGTCCCTGCCCTGCTGCAGCCAGGGCTTTGGGGCTCACAGGTAGGGCTCCCCGGGTAGAGGTGGCGTGGGCGGTGGCATCTCACTCCACAGGTGGCAGAGTCTTTTAAGCCAGTTCTCCTCCCCTTCACAAGGGCCATCACCATCACCATTCCTGTCGCCCATCTTCCTCCCTGTGCCTGACAGTCTCCCCACCTTCCCTGGAGGCTTGTCCTGCTGGCTCATGAGCACAGTGCTCAGCAAGTCCTTCCTAATGTCTGTCTGACATCCCTCCCGCTGCATCTCTCCCCTTCCTTGGGGATTAGGCATGACAGTCCAAAGGGAATCCGTTGTAGCTAAAAAGCTGGGTACAGTAATACCAGCTCTGAGGGGCTGGCTCTGCTGGGTGTGAGTGAACCCACTCCTTTCAAAGCATGGCAGTTCTTTGTTCTTAACTCTTCTGGAGAGCAATCCTTCTAAGATGTGCTGCAGATTCTCTCGTCCTCACTGATGGTTCAAGGCTTCACTATGAACTTATCAGTTATCCTACCAAACAATGGCGTGAGGCTCTAAGGACTGGGCCTGTCCCTTTGCTGAATGGCCCCAGATAGCTATGCGTCTTGAGATCATTTATCTTCTCAAAGGTCTGTCTATTTCTACTCTGTGGCCATCACTAGTCCCACCTAGCACATCTTCTCCCATTTATCCTGGAACAGCTAAGAAAACACATACCTGGGTTAGACACCTGTGTAAAGTAAAGGTCATGGTGTCTGAGTAAGGGCCAGAGGCTCTTCCAATGGCCATAGCGTTTGTCTTTGGACTGTTTGGCACACTTTGTGTAGATGCCTTTTGTTTCTTGTTCTCCCCATGATCTGAATGGCTTCTGCGGGCCTCTCTTTTCACTAGTCGACAAGATGTAAGAGGAAGAAGTACCACACGGGCTCGGCTCCGGCTGACAGGAGCCCAGGGGAGAGGGTGGGGGAGCCCCTGCTGTGCCCCCAGTGCACGGTTATTCTCTTTGTGCTTTGGGTCCAGAACCCGAGTGTGACGGGGTCCTGGGCAACGGCATACATGTGTGCTTGGTGAGATTCCCAGGGCTCTTTGGGGAAAGTCACGTTTGTGAGGCCCTGTTAGGTGTCAGGCCCACACAGGCCCTCGAGCTGAGGGTGGGAGGGGCACGCTCATTCTACTGACAGGGCCTCAGGTGGGAGGCCCACATTCTTGTTCACCTGAGGGGCAGCCCTGTCCCTGATGTCAGAATGTCAGTGGCATCCTTCCGCGGGGGCCGTGCTGACCTCTCCACAGAGGTGCCTTCAGAGTTTCCCCTGGCCCCCGGGGTGACCGCTCACTCACCCCTTCTCCAGGACAAAGAAGTCACGGAGATTCTGGCCACAGCCGGGAACGTCATCAACCTGGCCATCATGCCCACTGTGATCTATGCGCACATGGTCAGAAAGTAAGGCTGGTCCCCTCCTGCCCCTCCCCCCTCAGCTCCCCACCTCCTGTCCACCCAGGCTTCCTCAAGGCTCCTGCAGAGCCCAGACCAGCCCGCCCTCTGCTCTCCTGCCCTTGCCTCCCTTCACGCTAGCCAGTGGCTTCTGGTGATTTGAAGGTCTTAGACTTGGTAGTGAGGGTCCACAAGGCATGCACAGGCTTTGCGGGGATGGGGGAAGGTGCTGCCAGTGTTGGCGACTGTCCTTGTTGCTGTATCTAGATTGTCCCCAGCCCTGCTCCACCACACCATGGACCACTCCATCCCTGACATCTGAAGCCACGGGAGAGCAGCTCAGCCCTCTCACCCTCCAGCAGGAAAGGGAGAGTCCTCAGGGGACAGACTGTGGAGGCCTCTGCCCGGGGGCGGGGCTGTCTCGAGGTGGGCGTGTTCTGGGTGGGGCAACATTGGATCACATGGGCCTGTCCTTTATACACACTGGCCTCCTTGCAGCTTCAGCCTCTTAACTGGGCTAAGGCAGGGGCAGGGCCCACAGGCAGTGATTCTCTGAGCCGATTTAAATGCTGGGCACGTAGGCAGGCCGACTAAACACTTCCTAAAGTTGCAGCTGGGTCCCTTTCAAACTTTTGCCTCTACCAGTAACACATTTCCACGGTTTGAGAGAACAAATACATTTTTTTGGGAGAATTGTTTCTTTTTCCTTTAGTTGTTCTCTGTCACAAACTGTATTTAGTTATAATCCGTCACTGTCTTTGAATAAAGATTTGATTTTACATAAAATCCCTTCCTCAAAAGTAACTGAAATTCCAGAATCTTCTGTCTCATGACATGCCAGAGCTGGTTTTCTTTTAAGCAGTGGTGAGACCAAGGCCTTTGCTACATATTGCCTCTGAGAGCAGTGACTGGGCTGTGCCACCGTCACATGCCGCCGGTCCGGGGCATGGATGACTAGAGGGGGACAGTGTGGGGCCCTGGAAGCGGGCCCTGGCTTTTGCGCACCCCCTGCTCAGCGACTGCAGCTGGCTTCCGCATCTGCAGAACGGGCGTGAGGACCACTTCAAGGGTGCTGGAGAGGATGGAACACGTGCACTTACAGGGCCCCACGGGTCTGACCGGGGGCGTGGGGTGCGCCAAGTGGCCCCCTGGAGGGGAGTCAGAAGCACGCAGCTCTCTGGTTCCCTCAACCTCAGGAAAGATCTGTCTGCTCAGCTTTTCCCAGGATGCGTGTTATGACTCCCACGCAGGTGGGGACAGTATGAGCCCCCTTTATCCCCCTCGCCCCCACCCCCAAAAGACACAATATAAAGAAAACAGGCCAAGGATCTTGTTGTGTTTTCATGCTTTAATTCAGAGCTGTCTGCTGTAGGTACAACTCTGTCTGATCAAAAGGACAAAGAAGACAAAAGTGAAGACCCCTCCCCACCTCCCCCTCCTGTATCCCCTGAACTCTCTGTCAAGGGCATGGCTGAATGCAGCAGTGCACTGTGACTTGTGTGCACTGATTCCTAGGTCAGGGGGGTAATGATTTCCCTGGGCAGAGGCCCCTCTGTAGGCCTTTACCCCAGAACCTTGTCATCTGCCCCCAGCCCACCCCCCAAGGTGCTGCCAGATACCCCTGTGCTAGTGGCGACTGGGAAGGGTGTTCAGTGAAAAGCTAAGTTATCCCCTTGGGAGATATTTGGGATAAACTCCATTTGAGGCCAGCTCTCTGAGCAGAGTCCCGGCCGCAGACTGATTTCTGCTTTGAGCCTGGACGAGAGGAGCAGCAAAGCAGCTCTGGCCTGGACCCTATAGCTTAGGAGAAGCCACTTCTGGAGGTGGGACCCCAAGGGACCAGCAGTTCCAGAAGGTGGTTCCTGAGAACATGGTCCCTTAGGATCTAATCAGCTCTGGCCAGAGGCTGGGGACAGGGGAGACCCCAAAGATCTCTGCGGCAGAAGCGGAGGGCGGGAGGGAAAGGTCACAGCCCAGCAGGAGGTGGTATTAAGCAGGAAGGAAAAGGGGAGCCTTGGAGGATGAGCACTTAGCGGGAGGCCCCCGGGCCCTGGCCTCGCTTCCTGGTCCCACATCCTGTGTCCTGCAGTCAGGGCTTGGAGCCTGAGCCCGTGGGCCGCTGCGCCTCCGCCTCCGCCCCTGGGAGCTGCCCAGGCAGCGCTGCCCCTTTTGCATAGATGCAGGGTACTGAGCACACACACGCACACACGCACAAGCCGGGGCCTGGCCGACGCCGTCCCAGCGTCTGTCCCAGGCCTGGGCCAGAGAGCTGCCTCCTCCACCGACAAGAGGCAAAGCCCGTCAAGGTCCCACCAGACCCCCCAAAAGAGAGGCACCCCCAACACTGTGGGCTGGAGGCCCTCTGACCAGACAGGCAGGTCTTGAGCCACAGCAGGAGCAGAGGGCGGTGCCAGCTCCGCTCACCTTGTCCAGAGTCCTTGGTCCACGCTCTTCACGAGCGGCTCCTCCAGCATCAGGGACAGAGCGGACCACAGCCCCGGCCCTGACCACGTCCATCAAAACACAAGACACAGTAGGAAGGCCACAGACAGCAAGACGCAGACCGGAGCAGTGCGGCTACGCAGCTCGACTAGATTCCAGTGGTGAAAAATATATAGATTTTATGTTGTCAAATATAATAGTCATACATTTATTTTCTCGGCAAAGCTGTTCACTATTTCTAAGGAGACACCACGCAGCTCCGTGAGGACGCGGCACGGGAGGCGGGGTCCGCAGCCAGTCCTGGCTTGGCTTTGGGTTTGTCCACTGCCGCTCCACGTCACGACCCCCAGGTCCCGTGGGGCAGCCCAGCCCGGCCCCCAGAGTTTGGGTTTGGTTCGACTGGGGTGGAGGGGTGCTCCACAAAGGATGGCAGGTCTGAGGCCCAGAGCGAGGAAGGGGAGCTTTGGAGGCACAAAGCGCGTGGCAGAGGGGCTCTCCCCACGATGGCTGGGCCGGCTGCCCACCCCCAGTGCATGCAGGCATCCCCCCTCAAGTAGGCGGCACAGAGAGGAAGGGCAGAGCCCATGCGTCAGGCAACAGCTGTCAGAGCAGCGGGGGTGGGCAAGCAACCTTGGCAGAACCAGAGTGGCCCCTAGGCCAGAGGGGTGAGTGAGATACAGGGTCCCACCAACACCCTCCCCCCGCCGCAATGTAGGGCCTAACTCTGAAGAGTGGGTGGGATGACGAGATAGGTATAAGCCCTGCAGAGGAAGAGGAATGGGTTTACTCTGTAAAATAATAATGCAAATAACATGTCAGCAGCTTTGCAGAGGGACCTAGATGTGGTCCCGGGGAAGGAGGGGGGCCTTCCCAGGCTGACTGGGCTTGGGCTGGGAGCCCCACTCCACCCCCTACCTGGGAAACATCCCAGGACACCCTGCTTAGGCCTGGACGGACATCATGGCTTCAAAACCTCATCCTGCCATTCATCCCGCTGGAATTCCCCTCAGAGGCAGAAAGGTGTAAGATTTAGGAATCCTCATCCTAGAAAGCAAGCAGCCACCTCACAGGAGACCCTGGGATGCGTGAGAAGCAAGCCCCAAAGTGAACACAGTGCAAAGCAGAAGTTGGTCCCAAGGTCCCCGGATAAACTAGGGTGCGCTCCAGGGCAGTCAGACCTGGAGCAGTCAGCTGGCGGTTGCCGAGTCCAGCCCTGCCTCCCAGGCTGCAGGGCCCTGTCTCAGAAGGCTGGAGGTGCCCCCTTAAGCTGCCAGCCCCCGCCTCCTCCTTTCCTGCTGGCAGCGTCTCCAGACAGGAGCTGGGCTCAGGCTAGCGTTCACACCCCGGCACTCGCCTGTCTGGCTCTCACAAAATTATCTGACACACTCAGAAGCGCCAGGAGGAAAACAGATGTGGGGAAGCTCTGGGACGAACAGACAGACACAGAACCCACACCGCCCTCTGCCCATCACCATCTTTCCTCCAGCCCTTGGCCTTGACCGTGCTCCCAAAGCGGGGAGCAGCCGGAAGGGGATGGAGCTCAGCCCAGGCCAAGTGGTTCCAGACCCGCTCGGAGTCCCGGCCAGTTGCCTGTACTTTGGGTCGCAGCTGCCTCCGTCTGAGGAGGTAATACCGGCCCAGAAGCCTGGGCTGAGGGCAAGGGGTGGCTTGGGAGAGAAGGCTTGGGGTGGGCAGGGAACTGGACAGGACATGGGGGTGGGGGACGGGGAGGCTTGGCAGACAAGTTAAGCCCGGCCTCCCCAGATCAGCACACCAGAGACTTCCTGAGCAGGGGCTGCCCTGTGTGAGAGGCCAGGGGGGCAGGGGGGCCAGGTTGGGGGCCTCACCACCTTCTTTCTCTGCAGTGTGTCCCATCCCTGTGCCTCCCTGCCCTTGGTCTCTCTCTTCCCTTCTCTCCTGTTGCAGTTTTGGGACACCTTCCCCCACCCCCCGCTCCCAGCCCCTGACACTGTTACCATTCTGAAAACACCACCTCCAAACCCAAAACTAAATAAATAAGATGATGCCCCACGGGAAGGTGCGAGAGGGAGGACGGCACCCCTACAATCGGTAGTCAGGCCTCCGGAGCCCGGGCCGGGATGGGGCCTCAGAGCTGCGAGCTGCCGCCTGCAGCAGTGCTGGCGCTTGGGCCCTGCTGGCTCAGCGAGCGACAGCTGATCCTGCGGATGGAGTGCAAGGCCACGGTGCAGCAGCCCCGCAGCAGGGAGCTGATGTTGTAAATGGGCTGGCCCTGGCGCCGCTGGGAGCGGCAGAGCCAGGCCACCGTGGGCACGGCTGGCACCACCACCGCCAGCAGATCCACGATATAGTGGCGGCTCCAGTAGCTCCCGGGCTCCTTCTCGGCTGCGGCCGCCTCCTCCTCCTCTTCCACGGGGCACGCCACGCCCACCGACGGGCTGGGGCTGGGGTTGGCACCAGGGTGGTGTGGGGTGGGCCCCCGCGTGATGGGCTCCGGGGCCTCGAGCTCGTCACCCACCGTCACCACCACTGCAGAGTTGGGGTCTCTGGGCCCCAGGGGGTGGGGATCCAACTCCGGGCACCTGTCCCCTGACTTGGGGACTGTCCCGGAGACCTGGGCCTTGGTCACTTTCTCCAGGATGGTGTCCAGGTCCGGCTGGTACTGCACGAAGTCCGTCTGGATGGCGCGCTCCTGCATGCAGCTGGCCTGCACGCCGGCCTCCGTGCCACACAGCAGCTTCTCGTAGGTGTTGCTGGCGGGGAAGCGGGGGCCCAGGCTGAAGGAGCCGTGCAGCGAGGAGCCCTCCTCGGGGCCGCAGTCCACCCCCGAAGATAGCAGGCTGCTGGCCTCCAGTGCATCCGTCCGGCTCAGAGTGTCGTCGGTCGCCGCGAAGCCACTGTCAGCCCCGTCCTCCACAGAGGCGCCTGGGTGGTCACCCGGCAGGCGGTCGCCGCAGACAGCGGGGTCGCTCAGCTTTGTGTAGGTGGAGCTACGGGTAAGGGAGCGGGCGGGGGACCCGCCGGCCGACTCGGCGGCGCCGTCCTCCTTGGCGAAGCCGTTCTGGGCCACCTCCATGCTGTGCAGCAGCGTCTCCAGCTTCTTGTTCTGGATGTTGATGTCCACGAAGTACTTCTGCAGCCCCTTGTCCTTGTCAATCAGGTTGTTCTTGACGGTGTCGATGACCTGCTTGAGCTGCTTGATCTCCTTGCGGGCCTCCTTCAGGGCCAGCTGGGCCTCCACGCGGTGGCACTCCTCCTCGATCCAGTCCTCCTGCATGCGCGACAGCTGCATCTTCAGGTCATCGATCTCCGTGTCCCTGTGAGCAGATGAGATACACATGCTCACCGCCTGGCCTGTCACCATCACCAAGGACAGACAAGGAGGGGGCTGTCCCCAAGGACACAGGGCCTGTGCTGCTGCCCCTCAGAGCTGAAAACAAAGGAACGACTCAGAGTTCCTTCCTCACTCTCTTTATTCCATCGGGGAAGCAGTGGGGACGGGAGAGGGGCCCGGGCTCAGGACACGAGAGACCTCCTCTTCAGGGACGAGAATGAGCCACCATCTCCTTCCCACCCCCTAGAGCCAAAATGCAGACAACTGTCCACATTTATATCCACTACCCAGAGAAGACAGCAGACGATAAAGATTCTCAGTTTAAAGATGCTACCGCTATAAAAACTTAATACATCCATTTAAAAATCTTAATATAAAACAACAAAAACTAAACCTAAAATCTCTACTGTGCAGAAATGGATGTGGCCTCCTACAAAAGCCGGTGGTGGAAATTTTCAATGGCGGGCTATTTGGCCAGAGACCCCGGGGAGAGAGTGATGATCCACTTTGTTTTTATGAGAGAAATTACTGCCTTGAATGTAGCTGGTAATTTTACATCTTCCCTCAAGTGGAGGGATGAGAAGTGGTGGATGAATCAGAGGGGAATGATGAGAACAGAGTGGCTGTCTTTTATCCATGCTAGATGTTTCCTCTCTGTATCTACTGTAGAGAGGGAAGACCCAGAAGATTGCCGGAAAAGGCACAGAGCTATTCCCGAAAGAAGAGGCAAGAGCAGGCAAACGAGACGGTCAGAGGACTCTTGTCCAGAAACTCGCAGGCTTTTAAAATCCCTGAGGCATAGATGAATCCAGGGGGTGCAGGGGAAGGAGGTGAAGTAGAAAATGATGCCATCAAGTCCAGAGCCAGGGTGAGACTGAACAGGATGAACCAAAAGCAGTGAGAAAGGAGGAGACTCCTTCATGGGACTGAACTCCCACCCTGGGTGCTCCTCCTTCGGCAAACGTCTTAGTGATCCGGCCCACACGCAGCCACTGAGCCCAAACCCTACATTCACACAAATAAAATCCAAAAGGCACGACATCACTTTGGATTTTATGAGTCCAGCAGTGACCAACCCAGATCAAGCACCATGCACTTTTCAAAGTCAAATTAGAAATTCAGGAAATGGGCCCAGGAATCTCACTCCACAAAACACTGAAGGGACTGGGCCTGCGGGGCTGCAGTGGCCACAAGGTCAGCAATGGCATCAACTGGAAGGGGAAGGAGGGGAAGGGTTGCCCAACAGGATACAGCTTGGCGATGGACGTGGGATGGCAGCGGGGACCTGGAGCTGCTCAAGAGCTACGATAACAGACATCCCCACAGGTGTGGGGATAACGTTCATTCCTCCTGCCTCAGGGTGGGGCGCTCACTCTAGGATAACCCTCCTCACTGACTCTGAGCCCAGGCAGAAAGAGTGAGTTTGAAAGGAGGGACTGGGCATGCTCAGCTCAGCTGGGCCCCACTCCTCCTGGGAGCCAGCAGGACCCCAGAGCTATGGCTTCCCAGCCCTGTCTAGGTCTCAGGGGGCTGCAGGATGTTACATTTGAACTGGGTCTTATAGGATGAGTTTTCCAAGGGAGCAAGATGAAAGAAAGGGTATCTTAGAAGTGGGGACACAATATATGAAAGCACAGCGTGTAGAAGCAGAGCTCCTTCTCTGAGGAGGAAGTAGGCTACAGCGGGAATGAGAGGATCAGACTGAATGCTCAGAGCCTGTGAGGAGGCTGACGATACAGCAAGTACAGAATGGCCACAGGTACTACAAGAGTATCAGGTGCAGAGGCCGGGGAGCTGAGGTGCAGGCGTGTCCACTACAGGGCGTCCTGCCCAAACCACACAGGGCAGACTGTCTGCTCTGAGCCACAGGGCAGCCCTGGAAAGGAAGCAGGGAGATGGGCTGTCTGCTTCCCGAGGACATCAGTGTAAATGGCCAAGCAGACGCAGGGCATCAGTGAGAAGACAGTGGGAAATATAAATAGAAATCCTAGCTCTACAGACAAGGAGGTCCACAGAATGCCACCTCCACCCTCCCCAAGTTCAAAAGCACAACAGATACAAACTGGATCAGCTACCTGGCAGAGCTCTGGTCAAGAGAGACACGGTCACGCTCACTGTGTGCTCCAGTTTACATGGAATATAATAGACAAATCCACAGAGGCAGAAAGATTAGTGGCTGCCAGGGACGGCGTGGCTGGGGAGAGATGGAGCGTGATTGTTACTGGGAACAGGGTTTCTTTCTGGAGTGATGGAACTGTTCTAGAATTAGATACTGTTGACGGTTGCACCGTTCTGTGAATATACTGAAGATCACTGAATTGTTTATTTTAGATAGGTGAACTGGATGGTATGTGAATTACATCTCAATAAGCAGTTACATTACAAAGAAAGAAAGAAAGAAAAGATGAAGGAAGGCATGGTAGTGGTGGCCTCCCCGCCTGCCCTCCAGTGCCCTGCACGGCACCCTGTCCAGCTCACAGTCGGCTGCGTATCCGAATTGACACAGTCTGGAGAAGACGGGTAGGTGATGAAGAGATCAGAGGGCAGCCCTGAAGCTTCGATTATAAAGATGAAGCCGCCAGCCTGGAAATGGGGAGGCCGGGAGGATCAGGTCTGGAGAATGAGCTCAGACGGGCCCACAGGGGCTCCTGGGAGACCCCTGGGCTGGGTGGGAGCTCCGAGGAAGGTTTCTCACGATCTTACATCATCTACACGTGGATGAGGAGGAAGGCTTCTGGGGCCTGAACTGGTGGGTCACGAGCCCCTGGTGACCCCCTGGGAGGAAGCAAAGGAGGGCTAAGGGGTTGTTTCTCCCCCACAGAGACAGGTCAGCCAGGAAGAGTGCCCTGTGCCGCTCCTCCCCAGGTAGAAAGGAGCCAGGGCACGAGAAGTGGCCAAATGGGGCTGCCAGGTTACAACTGGGAGAGCACTGCCGTGGGTGGGAGGCCCGATAGACCCTCGCAGGGGAAACTGCTCCAGGCCTGGCCCCAAGAAGCTACCTGATGCTTCAAGGAGCAGCTGAGGAGCCCCCAGCCACGCCTTCCTCCCAGAGATACTGCAGGGCCCTGGCCACCCGCTTACCGGTCCTGGAGCCGGTCCTGTGTGTCCTTCAGCCGGGCCTTCAGATGCCGGATGCACACCTCCTTCTGCTGCAGGGGGGTCAGGTACTGCTCCGGGGTGGGAGGCTTGATGCCATGGTTGTCACTGCACAGCGTGTACTTCATGGCGCGCCTGCCGGGGACGCTTGTCAGCAGGGAGGGAGGAAGGGGCCTGGCGAGGCGCTGTGCCTCCAGGAGCTAGGGGCCCCGCCTACCCATTCTGATCCCCTGGCCACTGAAGCGCTGCAGGCCAGGCCTCCCCCACGGGGCCCCTGTGGGCACGAGAACATGCAGCCCCTTTGGGAGGTGGGTTTCATTAAGGCTCTTTCGAGCACAGCATCAGGGTGGGGAGCTCAGGGCTCCTCTAGCTTGGGCTGGGGAGACACGTCACAGAGCACGTGCACCAGCCTGGCGCCACCCAGGGTGGCGCCCCCTCCGCCAGCCCAGTCCCGGCGCCGCAGCCCAGAGCTCAGGTGTCCACTCTCCCAACCCAGAGACCAAGGCTGAGGGTGGGAGAGGTCTCCCCCTCCGTGTAATTATCCTGGGGCCTGCATGGTGGGCCAGGATTTATCTGCTGTGTATGTGTATATTATCCTGGGGCCTGCATGGTGGGCCAGGATTTATCTATCTGCTGTGTATGTGTATATTATCCTGGGGCCTGCGTGGTGGGCCAGGATCTATCTGCTGTGTATGTGTATGAGTGATTTCGTGTGAAAATCTAGTAACTATGGCAGCCACCGTTTGAGCCGTCTCTGTGTTGTCATCATCACTACCGCCTCAGCATCCAGCATGTAGAACACTGTGTGCAAGACTGGTACTAAGGTGGCAGCCTGTCCTTACACTGGCATAAGGTGGGTGATAGTTGATATAATATTAATAATGCGTTCGTTTTCTTAGTGTTCTACAACTTTGCTTTCAAAGAATCACATTACCCTACAGTATGCCTTTCTCTCCCAATTGGAGAAAATGCCTATCAGCCTATCATCACAGGTAAGAGGTTTTTAGAAAAATGTAACAATGTTTCTAATACCATATTTTGAATATGACTGTAATACTGTATGCCGTAAAAACTTTATAATGATTCATTCATTAGATAAGCTAGGCAACCATTGCTAGCTTCTCTGTTATCAACGCATGCACACTATACCTGTAAATAAATACGAATTTCTTTTTCACATGATCTTTTCATTTTTGATGTCTAGTCTTAGTAATACATGTAACAGCTACAGTGTTTTGTATCATGTAAGACAATATTGATGTACTGACAGATGATTCATTTTAAAAACAATGTAAACTTACAGTATCAATAAATACAGTATATTGCTGTAAATGTATTTTCTCTTCCTTATAATTTTCTTAACGTTTTCTTTTCTCTAGTTTACTTTATTGTAAGAATACAGTAAGTCCCCTATATATGAACCTTCAAGTTGCAAACTTTCAAAGATGAACGTGTGTTCCCATGTCCAATCACATAAGTTAGTTCACATGGCTGGTGTACTTTTCCAGGTACTGTACTGTAAGATTAAAAATGTTTTCTTTATTTTTTGTGTTTGTTTGTTTTTCATGTATTATTTGTGTGAAAAGTGTTATAAACCTATTACAGTACAGTACTATATAGCCAATTGTGTTAGTTGGCTACCTAGGCTAATTTTGTGGGACTTATGAACAAGTTGGACTTAATGAATGCGCTCTTGGAACAGAACTCGTTTGTATGTAGGGGGCTTACTGTATAGTTTATAATACATATAACACACCAAATACATGTCAATCAACTCATTACGTAATCAGGAAGGCTTCTGGCCAACAGTAGGATATTAGCAGTTACGTTTTGCGGGAGTAAAAAGTTACACGCGGATTTTCAACTGCACGAGGGATCAGTACCCCAACCCCCTTGTTGGTCCAGGGTCAACTGCTCTAGGACACCAGCCCATGAACACATTCACACAAACGCAGGCAGACCCTTTCCATCTGCATGTGCACGCTCTGGGGGCACACGTGAGCACACACGGGAACACTGGCTGTCTCTGGGCATTGCCCTGTTCACAGCTGTACCCTGCAGCCACAAACACCCTAGCACAGGGTGGCGCAGACGCGCGCATGTGTGTGTGTGTGTGTGTGTGTGTGTGTGTGTGTGTGTGGTGAGCACGCCCCGGTCCCATCAGGGCCGAGGAGGAGGAATTACCACCCAGTGGATGAGGGAGGGCCGAGGCTTTCACCCAGGGAAGGGGAGCACCCCATGCCACCAGCAGACCACGGCCAGGCCACCTCAACTCACAGCTTCCTGTCGGCTGTTCTGTTTGGGAAGAAACCTCCTTGGATTTTGGCTTAAACACCTGGGCGTCTTCTCACACAATTTGGCAAAGGCCTTGCCGCCATCCAGCTCTGTTCCTTTAGGGGACGGGGAGTCCCAGGTCTAGCAAGAGGCAATCACATTTTATGGATGTAGAAAAGACAGGCCCTGGTGGGGCCCATTTGCTGAAGGAGCCAAGTTGGAGGCAGTTTTAAAAGTTTTGGGGAAGCTGTCTAACATTTACCGAGGAAAAAGTATTTGTAAATTGTAAACTGTTGAAGAGAAAGTGTGGACAGAAGTGGAGGGAAAGAGAAACTATTCTCTTCTACTCACTCAGCTCCTGGCCTCTAAGTTTAACTCAAGTCAGGTCACACACTGGCTTGTTTTCTGTGTGGCAAGGGGAAGAGGCGCGGTGTCGGGTGGGACCTCGGGGTCCCCTCTGATGGGCTCTAAGAAATCTCCTTCCAAAAGAGAGGAAGCCAGCAGGGGCCCTGAGCCCCATGTGTTAGGCCAGTAGACATCCTGGTGCCCTGCAAAGGCTATGGCGAGAGGGGCCCAGAGCTGTGGTGAGAAAAAGAGGCCTTTTCCCTGTGCCGGGGTAGAGGAACCAGGATTACTTAAACTAGTAAGAGCTGAGGATTATAAAGGAAGTAACTATTTTAACTTTTTTCCATATGCTTTCACTAGTTTTCCTTCTCAATATAACATTTAACACTGATATATTTTTAGTCACTAGCTCTTTGTGAAAAAATATTTTTTTCACAAAATACTATATTTTTTAATATAGTATATATTTACATATATACTATACGTACCTGAGAAGAGAAGTATACTACAATTCATGTCCCTCAGCTAGTCACACCTTGGAACACCTGGCTACTTATAGTGAGGCTAGAGCCGAGGCACTGCTCACCAGCAACTCTGGTGGTGGCAAGGAGACCCTTGCATGGAAGCAGCTCTCAGCCTCAGGGCTGGGACTGCCCCCATGGGTTTCAGTTATGACATGTGTGGCAAAAATCTGCTACCAATAAAAAAGTATTAAAGTTGCCAATTATACACTTTTCAAAAGGTAAATTAATGCATCATCAATCTCACTCACACACTACCACCACCCCCCACCCCCGTTCTGGGGGCAGCTACAGACAGGATGCTGGGGCATGGGTCCAGCATATGTGTGTCACCCATCATGCGTGTCATGGTGGAAAACTCAGAACTGCCGCCTCAGTGTGATCTGGTCACACAAATGACACTCACTCAAGACAAGCCTTCCCAGGAGGAGCTCTGGCCATGGGAGCTGCAGGCCAGAGTCTCCTGGCCTTCTCTTGCCTACGATTCTCAAGTTGAACCAAAGTCCTAATGAGAGCGGTTACGCGTTACGGGCCAGCAGCAGAGTGTGGTGGGTGCAGATATCAGCTCCCTGAAGCCTCCGGGTCGTAAGCTCCACTTTACAGATGAGGGAGTGGAGACTCAGACCGATTCACATCCTAAGCCCGTGCTCCCCCATCACGCTCCTGGGAAGCAGGATGGGCGCCGCCATCACAGCCTGCACGTCCTGGTCTCTGAGGACCCACTGCTCTCCTTACCCGTCTCCCCAGCCCGATCCTGCCTTTCCTCTTTGCTGAGAGCCCAAAGCACACGCTGCACTTGGAACACACTTCACTTTCTAGAACAACTCCACTCTGCCACCCTCACAGTGTACCACCCAGAAGAGCAGGCTGGCGGACGCCATGAGCTGCCTCCCAACATCCATTCTTGCCTTTTCTCCAACAGAACTCCCAGTTTGCTTGGGTGGCCCTACACTGGGAACCACTAACTCTCCCTGTAGCCAGTCGTACCTGGCACCAGCCAGCACAGTATAGACAGAATTTCCTGGGCAATGTGTCCTGTCTCAAAAACACGAGTCTCTGGGGGTTCAGGGGCTTTGGCCTTTCTACCTTCTTCCTTCCTGGATGCTGCCCTGATGCCTGGAGGTGTAGGAGCCAGCTGTACACCAAGGATGGTGGAGATGGGGTCCCTGACACTTCGGGGAGCTGCCCGCCTCTGGCCCCTTGTTTTGAAAGCATCACCCCCAGTTTGTCTCAGCTACTGACTTTGGTTACGTGCAGCTGGGTATGATCATACCCATCTTACAGATGGGAACTGAGGCTCAGAGAGAAGTGACCTGCTCAAGGTCACACAGCGGGGAAGTGTGCTAGAGTTGGGGATGGTTAGAACGTCCACCTCCCCCGACCCCCAGGGCACTCAGGGTTCCAGCCAGCTTGGCCAGGCCGGGTGCGAGGGAGTGGCTGGTTACCTGGGCGTGGGGCTGCTGTCACTTCCCTTGCAGGAGCCCGAGTTACTGCTGCTGCTGAGGGAAGAGGTGCCGTGGGCATCCCGCACGCTCACGGGGGGAGAGGTGCGCCTGGAGGCAGGAAGAAGAGGCAGGTGCTCGTTCTGGCTGGTGGGCAGCTGCGGACACTGGACGAACACCGCCAGGCCGCTGCGGCCCAAAGGGCCCCCACTTCAGGGTCACCGCCGGGGAGAGAAGCGTGGCGGGGGGATGCACAGACAGGGGTGACAGAACAGACAGTGCAAATCAAGGTGGAAAACCAGAAGGAGGCCGGTCCTCGGGACTCCCCAGAAGGCTGAGCAGGGCTGCGGGCCAAGGGTGGGGTCCCAGCTACCCCTACCAAGGGTCCTCAACTTCCAGGGTCCCCCAAGCCCAGAGGGAAAGGTCCCTGCACGGACTGAAACAGAGGTGGAGAGGAATGGGGCAGGCAGGAGGAGGGACAGGAGGAGGGGCACACGGGGAGGCCAGGGGAGCCTGGGTGGAAGGCTGCATGCCGTCCCTGCAGTAACTGTGAAGATCGAACAACAGTACTGGTGACGGCAGGGATCCAATGGTTTAAGTCTTCAGAGAACTTTTATACCCACTGTGTCATCTGAGCCCATAAATAGTTCCTGAGGCCAGTGTGAGCAAGCCCATTTTAAAGATGGGAAAACTGGGGCAACAACTTGCTCAAAAACAAGCCGGTGTTGGACTGGAGACAGAGACCCTCCCTGCCCCCACCTTCAGAGGCCAAGGCTCCGGGCATTGGGGAAACTCACCTGCGGGATCCAGCAGAGGCCCGTCTACTGCCTGGCAGGGACATGGCCATGAGGCTGTGGGTCCGGGTGAGGGGCGGGATGGGCGGTGTCCCCGGGGCTGAGGAGAGAGGGTGGGTTGGGGGGGCCGCGGGGGTGGCCGGGCCCGGCCACGTCATCCTCTCGCTGGGGCCGCTGCCCGGCATGGCTTCTCCTCTCACCCTTCAGCAGGACACCCAGGACGAGCTGGGGGCTGGCAGGCCAGGCTCAGGCCACAGCTGCCTCCACCAACAAATTTAGCAGGCTCTCACCCCACCACCCAACTTAGAATCACGATCATCAGAGCCTCAGGGCGGGCAGAAATCATCAGTCCAGCCCCGTGTCCTCCACATGAGTGAATGTGCCCCAGAGAGAACAAAGGCCTCGCCCAAGGTCACTGACACTGGGGCAGGGCCTCCTAATTGGCTCGGCCCAGCACTGAGTCCTCTACGCTACAAGCCAGGCCCCCAGACCCCTGACTCTCGGACCCCCACCCCCACGCTGGTCAATCCTCCCTCGGCGGGGGCTGCAGACTGGAGGCCTCCTGGAGCAGGACCAGGAACCCCAGATTAGGCTGCGCTAGTCTCGATGTCACCTTCTCACAGTGCCTGCTGGTGCGTGGCTCGGGGCTTCCCGTCTACAGGGGAGACAAGACAGACCAACACACCACACACGTGTAGAAAGACATATGGATACACGCGAATATGAAAAGGTACCACGCCCCCTCCATTCCAAGGCATGCCACACGTGGCTCAGTGAACATGCTCAGGGGGCCTGCCCACAACGCAGGACATGCAGCCCTCGCCTGCCCCCCCCCCCCCCCCCGCCCACATGCTGCACACAGGCATGCCCGCACCCATCCGTGCAAATGCTCATGCTCATTGTGGGGTGCACCAGGAACTCAGGGCACAGGCTCAACGCAAATGAGGAAGGAGACAGATGGGAGATGAGGACTCCTCCCTGCTCCCAGGGGGTGTCTCTGTAGGCTGGACCCAGTAGGAAGTGACCATGCCTGCAGAGATCCATCCTTGGCCCTCTTGACAAATCAGTAGAGAGACTCAGACCTGGCCTCCTGCCCAGGAATCCCAAGGCCCCTTTCCTGGGTAGAGGTTTGGGCTCCAAGGGCAGCCAGCCCTACAGAAGTTTAAGGAGGGGAGAGGCCCCATCCTGGGCTGGTGTTGGCTGCTGTGGAAGGAGGCCTGCACAGGGCATTAGCCCAGAGCTCCTGGAGTCCGAGGTGGAGAGGCCTGGGCTCTTTGCAGCCAATGTGCTAGTGCTGTGCCAGCTCCAGAGACCCTAGTCCCCTCCTGCCACGCTCAGAGCAAGAACTAAGGACAGTAGCCTGGGTTACAGGAGATTCAGCCAAGGACACAGTGTGCTGGACCTTCCCCCATGCGGGGAGAGAAGCAGTGACCAAGCCCTGCTCCACACCAGACCCCGTGCCAACCACATTACGTACATTATGCCATCGACTCCTCCCAACAACCCTATGAGGAAGTGCTGTGATTAGTCCCTTTACAGATGAGGAACCCGAGAGGGAACGGACTGCCCAAGTCCCAGCCCCAGTGTGGCAGGGCCAACACTGAACCAGGCCAACACCAGATGCTGAGGGGCTGGGTCTCAAACCCCAGAGCCCCTGCCCAGGGCACCACCCCTTCCCACGTCAGGGCCTCTGGGGATCCCGGTCATCCCGGCCAGCGGCGGGGCTGCGTCCTGAGTGGACAACGGCGCTACTCAGGTGGCCTGTTTCCTGGCTGTGACACAGACGTGGCGTGTTCCCTGGAGGGCTCGGACATTGCCAGCATTGTCTGCCTAGAGGTGTCAGGTGCCAGGCACAGGAGCCGCCGACACCCCACCTGTCACCTGAGCTGCTCGCCCCAGCTTGGGGATGCATCCCACCCACCATGCCCCAACTGCCCAGTCGGGGCCTCCTGGAACTGCAGGGCCGGCTTCCGGAGGAGGAACAGTGAGACGGGCTGAGGGGACAACAGTGCTACTCCACACTTGCCAGGAAGGCCACCAATGGCTCACCACCTCCTGGGCACAGGAGGGCCTCAACTAGGAGCAGCTTGGGAGGGGCTGATAGTCCTTGCTCGTGGGTGGACGAGGGCTTCAAGGATCATCTGTCACTGATTGAACACTTCTGCGGCCAGGTGACCGTGCTGAGTGCTTTTATGTGCCTTGGTCCATTACTTCAAATAAAAATCCTTCAAGGCAGGATTTTTTATCACATTTGGGTCCAAGGTCACACAGCTGCATGTCCAACAGACCCTGGCTTCTAGCCCCAGCCAGGCTGGCTTCACTGGCCATCCTCCCATCACCACTTCTGGCTTTTGGAAGGAAGCTGTGATTTCAGGAGGACTTCTCAGCAGAGGCAGGACTCAGAGCTGAGGCAGGGCCTTGCTCTTCCAAGCCAGCTCTGGTGAGCATTGCTAAGGAGCTCAGAAAGTCCGGGTGGAGCTCTGGGCCCAGGTCCTGGGAGGCGGGAACGATGCCTGCTTTGCCTTGGAGCTGCGTGTGGCCTTGGTACAATGAGGGCTTTGTTGTCGCTGTCCCTGCTCCTACCTTGCTTGGCAACCCCACGCCTCCCTCCTCTCTCGCTCCCTCTTCCTTCCTCTCTGGCCAGGGGGGTGGGGGTGGGAAGGGGATGGCATTTGTACCTGGTTGGAGCAGACAGTCTCCTGGGAGGCCAAAGCCAGCCATTCATCTGGGACAGAGGTGGAAGTGGCATTTCCCCTGCTGGGACGGGACCTTGCAGGCTGGGGTCCCTCTGGGAGGGCAGAAGACACCCAGGCCCAAAGGGAGTTGTCTCCCCAGGATCTAACCCAGAAGTGTCAGTGAGCACCCTGGGCTCTCTCAGGTCCTCCCTCCCCTCTGGGCCCCAGAGAGGAGGCAGATTGCCATGGCGTTTGTCTCCATGCCACCTGTTCGGCCTGGAGTCCCGCAGGCCTGTCCCCAGGTAGCCGCTTGGAATGGAAGGTGGAAAGGAAACCCCTAGCCGTGGGGAGCTGGGCTGACAGTTGCTTATCACCTCCACCCCAGGTTAAGCCCAGCCCCATTTCCCCATCCTGCCCACACCATGGCAACCCTGCTGCATCTACCCCTTTGATTAGTGCCTCACACACCGAACAGTGGGGGTTCAGGAGATATAGCAGGGTCCAGGGAACAGGAGATGGAAGGAGTCAGAAATAGTCAAAGATATCTGGGCTCAAATCCCAGCTCTGTCACCCTCCAGCTGCAGGCAGTGGGCGAGTCACACCACTTCTCTGAGCCTTAGCTTCCTCATCTGTAAGTGGGGCTGTAACAGAATGCACCTCATGTGGTTACTGTGAGAATAACACAGGATCATGCATGCACAGGGCTCAGTCCAGTGCCCACCACACAATAAACACTCGAAAGTGGGAACTCCCAGGATTCTGGCACTAGATAATTGCAGTGCAATGTGAGCTTCAAAACAGAAAGACTCAAGGCATAATAGTGGCTTCAGGAGGGTCAGGGAAAGCGTCTCCAAAAGGAAATTTACACTAAGTCTTAAAGGGTGAATAAGAGGTCACCAGGCAGAGAAAGTGAACGGGAGGGATGGAGAAGCGTGGGCAAAAGCCGTGAGTAATGCAATAGCATGGCTGCTCAGGAAACTAGGGGGCCTGGTGGAAGCAGAGGCACAGTGGGCCTGAGGCTGTAGAGGAAGGTGGGGCCAGGCCACACCGAGCCACAAAAGCCAGGATCTTGTCCTGTGAGCAACAGGGAGCCATGGAAGGGCCTTAAAAAGGGGACGGACACAATCAGACTTGCGTTTTAGAAAGCCCCTGCGTAGGGGGCCTTTGTGGACTATAGCTGGAAAGGGACAAGAATAGAGGCAGGGAGACCAGTTAGGAGGTTATCAAGAAATTAGAAGGGCCTGGGTCAGGGTGGCAGCAGGAGCAATGGAGAAAGGGGCCTGGAGCCTTCTCAAAATTCATCAGAGGCCCCCGATTAAGTAAAAATTAGGGCAAAACTCTTGATCCTGGCATTTAAGGCCCTCTTGTCTATACCCTTTCCAACCTGCTCTCAGCTGCTTGCTGACCCCAGGGGAAAGCCCTGTTCGTTGCTCCCACATCTTTGCAAAGGCTGTTTGCCCAGCCAACAGCACCTGCCCTGCCCTGCCCTGCCCTGCCCTGCCCTCATGCACACGTCACACTTTCCGTAAGGCTCTGCCCTACAGGACTTTCCTCTTGGGACTTCACCCGTCACTTACTCTCTTGACCACTTAGCGTGTCATGCCTTAGGTTGAAACTCAGGGAACACCCCGCTCTGGGGAATTTCATAAAAATAAACACAATCAACACACAACCGTTAGAAACGCAATGAGTTAAACAGGCACATTTGATAGACCAAGGGGTTGGATTAGATGGTCTCAAAGACACCTCTGGATCCACCATTCTCTGATTCTAGGGCTGTAAATGAAATAGAGTTCTAATTGATGCTTTCTTCCCTTTCAGTTACTAAGACTCCTGGATTTCAGTTTCTACATCTGTAAAACTAGGAAGCTGCGTTCTTCAAAGAGACACTATGGCATTTTGCTCAATCAGCAAGTCATGGGGGAAAAACCAGGCACTAGGTTAATCTAATATTCTAGCTAAGTGAAAGCCCCTGTATGCACTATAAATTATCTTTTTTTCCCCAAAGAATTAGCCATCAATAAGAGAAGAAAGCTATCCTAAAATCCAAAGGAACAGAACAATCTGTGTCTGATGACTCAAGCCTCTCACAATTGTGGAAAGCAGAGCAATGCAACCAATAGAACAGAACTTGGGAGGAATCTTGTCTCTGCCAAGGCAACGCTAGAATGCAGAACATTCCACCCTCAAACGGCAGAACGCCTGGTGCTCCTAGAATGCTAATGCAGAGGGAAGCGGGAGATGGAAGATGGGCCTGGGAGTGTTCCAGCCGACCTCTCTGGACCTCAGAGGATTAGTGCTATGAGGGCTACTCATGGCTGAGGAGTTTGGTAAACCTTCCATTGGCTTCACGACCTCATCAGCCACTATGCTTCTCTGCACTATCAGCACAACCAGGACCTTTCTTCCTAGACTTGGGAAGGGGGGCAGTGGTAGCATTTCTCCTGTTTGCTTCCTGTTTCCTACACAAGCTGTTCTCAGAGCTGGAACCATAGATGGGGCCACTGGACTCCTTCTCACTGTGGCAACCCCAGTACAGCGCAGGGCAGACCCACAGCTTGGCCAAATGTTGCGAGGGCTCCCAAGGCAACCAGGATGGGCGTGAGGGCTGAGGCGTCTGCTATGCAGGTAGTCTCTGGTGGTTCGACTCAGAGTCCAGAGCCGGGAGGGCACCAAGAGCCAGTGGTCTTCAAACCACCTGGAGAACTTGCCTCTGGGACTATGAGGGGGTGGGCTCAGGCCTCCTTCCCCATTTCGCCTCGAGAGACTCCTCTTGTACCTGTTCTACATATGGAAGGTCTGAAGTAAGACTACAGTTTTAAAAGGGTTTTGCAGGTTAAAAATCTATGTAATATATATTTTCCACAACGAGATACTATTTCACATCCACTAGGACGGCTATAATCAAAAAGACAGACAACAACAAGTACAGGCGAGGATGCAGAGAAATTGAAACCCTTGTGTATTGCTGATGGGAATGTGAAATGGTACAGCCACTGTGGAAAACAGTCTGGCAGTTCCTCAAAAAGTAAAACATTGAATTACCAAATGATCTAGCAATTCCACTAGTGGGTATACACCCCCAAAGAATAGAAAATAGGTGTTCAAACAAAAACTTGTACAGGGATGTCCATAGCAGCACTATTCACAACAGCCCAAAGGAGGAAATGACCCAAATGTCCATCAACGGATGAATGGACAAACAAAATGTGGCCTATACATACGATGGAATATCATTTAGATGTAAAAAGGAATAAAGTACCAATACACGCTACAACATGGATGAACCTTGACAATATTATGCTAAATGAAAGAAGCCAGACACAAAAGGCCACATGTCGTGATTCCATTTATACGAAGTGGCCAGAACAGACAAATCCATAGACAGAAAGCAGATTAGCGGTTGCCAAGGGCTGGGCCAAGGAGGAATAGGGGATGACTGTTAATGGGATTGATGAAAGTGTTTTAGAGTTAGATAGTGGTGACAGATACACAACTCTGTGAATATACTAAAACCCTTTGTATTGTACATTTTAAAAGGGTGGATTTTATAGTATGTGGCTATATATCAATAAAAAACAAAAATAATCTATATAATATATATTTAAAATGAACCATTGTAAAAGGACAGGCATGGTCCAGGAAGGGGAAGGGAATGGCCCAGGATGGCTCAGCAAGTAGTGACAGGACAGGAACTAGAAGCAGCCCTCCTGCCTCTACCTGACTTCAGGCAGCTGGGCCCAGGGCAGGTACTGCCCTGGTCCTCCTGACTCTGGGTCAGCCTGGAGGAGACAGGCGACTAAGACTGACCCTTTGAAGGTCTGGCATAGCCCCAACCTCATCTGATCCTCACAAATTCCCTGTGGAGGGAGGCCAGGTGGAGACTGATGCGTAGGACACATGGGAAACCTGAAGCTGCAGAGCTTTCGAGATCACTCAAGGTCACACCTGGACGTCTAGGTCATGAGTGCCTGCATTTCTACTGCATCATGACTGCCTCATAGTACAAGAGAACTGGGACACATACCGCTATGCTGCATGAAAAAGCAAAAATCTACTTTCCCAGGAGATTCTAAAATACCAGGATGGAGATGCAGGGGTTACATCCCCGCATCCTGGGCTCCTCATGCTTCCATAAAAGCAGAACATCGCATGTGGAGAAAAGGGAACCCTTGTATACTGTTGACGGGAATGTAAAATGGTGCAGCCTCTGAGGAAAACAGTGTGGAGGTTCCTTAATATACCGAAAGTAGAACTACCATATGATCTAGCAATTTCACTCCTAGGTATATATCCAGAAAAAACACTAACTTGAAAAAGTACATGCACCCCAACATTCAACAGAAGCACTATTTACAATAGCCAAGACATGGAAACAACCCAAGTCCCATAAACAGACGATTGGATTAAGAAGGAATGGTATATATACATATATATATACACACACACACACACACACACAATGAATATTATTCAGCCATAAAAAAGAATGAAATATTGCCATTTGCAACAATGTGGATGGACCTAGAGAATATTATGCTTAGTGAAATAAGTCAGACAGAGAAGGACAAATATATGATCTCACTGATATGTGTAATCTAAAAACTAATATAAATGAATCTATATACAAAACAGAAATAGACTCACAGATATAGAAAACAAACATGTGGATACCAAAGGGGAGAGGGAAGGGGGAGGGACAAATTAGAGGTATGGGATTAACAGCTACGAACTACTATATATAAAATTGATAAGCAACAAGGATATACTATAAAGCACAGGGAATTATACCCATTATCTTGTAATAACCTAAAGGAATATAATCTGAAAAAAATACTGAATCACTAAGCTGTACACCTGAAACTAACCCAATATCATAAATCAACTATACTTCAATAAAAAGACAATAAATAAAATAAAATATTCCTGAAAAAAAGCAAGTGGACCTCACAGAAACAGGAGGTTAGCAGAGCAAGGAAGATTGTTCAAAAAGAAATTCTTCATGTGTCTTCTCCCTAAACAGTGTAAGTCTCTCCATGTCCCTCAAAGAATCAGCCATGTGGGCAAAGGAGAAGCCCTCACCATGAGGACCACTGTGTTCAACTCTTCCAACAGCTGCTGCATCCTGCTCACTAGCCCAGATGCTGTGCGAGCCCAGCACTGAGAGACCCTCAGCTCCTCAAGCCACAGCACATGGTCCCTGTCGGTGACCTTGCACCCTTGACCTGAGTCTCAGCTGCCTCATGCATTCAGTGGGACCCACCCTCCTGACCCTGCCTTATCCAACCAAGGCAATGAATGGAGCAATGGGGGAATTCCAGACAAACAGAGGACAGAACATTTCTTGCCATTACTACTGCTACCACTGCCTCTTATAGGGGATATTTTCTCCTTTTTCAGAAGTATTATTCTTTGCTTTAGTGCAAGTCAGAGCAAGCCCAGGTGGTGACTCTGAGATTACCGGCACCCTCTGCCGAGCCGACTGCCCTGGGGTGGCTCTCCAGGCCAATGCCTGGCAAGCCTCCTACATGGGGAGGGGCAGCAGGGGCGACACTGGTTTCCATCCCTGCACAGCTGTGCCAGGGCTGCCCCTCTGCAGACAACCATGGGGAGGTGTGGGGGACAGAGGTGCCCTGGTGCTAGCCCCAGCTTGGGAGCTGCTTGGCAAGTGGCTCCTGGCAGGTGGAGGTCCTTCAACGACCTTGGCCACAGCATGTGCTTCCCTGGGCTTCCTGGCTGATACAGCTGTCAAGCCGCAGCCTGGCTCCTCTCCTGCCACCGCCTCCTCCCGAGGTTCCAGCTTTAAAGCATGACCCTATGGACTCTCTTTTCTTCAGATCTCTGCTGCGGTTCTTAGGATCCTTGAGTTAGCGTCCACCCCTCCCCTGCATTTACCCCAAGTACCTACAGGAGCTATAACACACTCACAGAGCTCTAGAATGGAAAGAATGTTGGGTAGACTTTGTCACAGCCCACCGTTTTACAGACAGAAACTGAAAGCCAGAGGGAGCACGCCATATGTCTAAAGTTGCTCAGCAAGTGCAGCACAAAGCCTGGGCTGGGAGCTCACCTCCTGACTCTAGTGACAAAGCTTCTGCACTGCAGCCCCACCCCACACCGCTGTTCGAATCCAGGCAGGAGTCTGATAAAATAAGAACAGAAGGCGGCTTTTTGAGTAAAGAAGTCATGGAAGGAAAGCCAAGGGGAAAACAGAAGTCTCACCAATTTTAAGGCAGCTCACAAATGACACAGTAAAATATACATTGAAACCGAGGCCTGGGGAAGAAGGGAATACCACAGGCTGACCACACATGCAAACGTGGCAGCAATAACGAGGCTCAGATTCCACTCTGAGCTTCCTGGCCATCAAAGCAAAAAGAGAAATTATGCCCAGTCTTCTTGTTCTTATAGTTAGGGGAGAGCAGGAAGCAGACTAGTTCTTTAGGAGACATAAAGCTCTCCCTAAAATGAACGCTAAAAGAAACATTATTGCATGTGATTTGCTGTAGGGATAGAGGACTGCCTATTGTGAATCTGCAAGGAGGATCCCAAGATAAAGGAAAGATGGTGGCCTCAGAGCTCAGCCAAGTTACCCTGTATGTGCTGTGCTCGGCTGACATGAGATTGAAGGACCCATGGAACACAAGGACCAAAGGGCTAAAGGGATGTTCAGATGTCATCTGATCTGCCTAGGACCACAGCTCCTTTCCATGGAGATAGCCCCCACCCAATCTGAGATCAGAGAGCTCTATCTTCCTGGGAATACAAAGCAGGGAACCACATAAACTCATGCTGTCTCTTGCATTCTCTCTCGCTCTCACTCTCTCTCCTGGCATTTCATGACAATCTAGTCCAACTGCCACATTTTCTAAGCAGAAACTGATGACTTGCCAAAGGCCACAATGTGAGCTGTGGGAACAGGGGACATGAGACTGAAGGTGGGCCAGCTGATTCCAATCCCACCAGCCACTGTGGGCATGCTGCTCCTGTTGGAAGCCAGGTCTCTCCTATCTTCTTGCGGCTCCTGGGGGCTTTGTATGGAGATACAGGCCCAGCTCACCCAACTGTTCCTGTTTAGCCCAGGAGCCATGCTGATCCCAAATCAGCATCCTTCACCTCTCCTCCCAGACCCCCTTTCTTTCTCCAGCTGCCAGCTTCCCTGCCGTCCTCAGCAGCTGATTCCTGTCCAACTGACTTCCAGTGGCACTTCCCCCATCAAGCTGAATTATTTTGCCTTCACTAAGATCTGGGGCCTTTGACAGCGCCCAACATGGCTCACACTTGCTGAAAGAGGGTGGGTAATTATAAACCTCTCTCCCCAAAAGACCTCCTACTCTGGAGAAGCTGCTCCACCCCTTAATTTAGCTAAAAGGAGCATTTTAAAATGTTTTCAAAGGGAGACTCTGTAAAAATCTATGTCTATATTAAAATCCCTTTGTCTCAGAATGAGTTTTTCCCCTTTGCTGGGAGGCTAATTTAACAAAAAGAAACCATGGCTTTGGGCTCAAATATGCCAGGATTTGAATTCCAAACTGCACTACCCACTATATTTATGACAGTGGGAATACCACTTTACTTCTCTAAGCCTCAGTCTCCTCATCTGTAAAATGGAGCTAATTACAGATACTGTGCACAAGTACAGTCACGATTAGCAGTTATACCTGCTAAATGCCTAGCAAGGATCTGGCATAGGGAAAGCACTCCATAAACAGTATTTATTTATTCACCTAAATAGGCTTGTTCTTAATGTTGTTCATATATGTTACATCTTTATTCCACTCCAAAATCTTCATCTGAAATATTATAATAGTTTGTATTTCAGGGGTCTCTTTCTTTCTCCCCATGCTTTATTTTCTCCACAGTCCTTAGCAACAGCTAATATATTTATGTACTTTGTTTATTGTCTCTAGAATATAAGCTCTAGGAAGGTAAGGATATTTGCCCATTTATTTCTTAATTTAGTTCCCAGCGCTTAGACCAGTGCCTGGCACCCCACAGGCCCTCAACAAACATTTGCTGGATGAATAAGTGTTTCTGCACTCACCTGGGTTGATATCACTACCCAAGTAAGTGCGGGCTTCTTAGCAAGTAAAAAAAGGGGCAAGAAAAGCTTTGCAGTACTTAGTTTATATTATTATAGTCCTTCTCACACATGGCGTCCTATTTAGGTGGGCTGGTCTCTCCTGCTAGATTTGTAAGCCAGGGATTTATCCATCTCCGAATCCTTAGTATCTAGCAGGGTCTTGAGT
This sequence comes from Aethalodelphis obliquidens, assembly GCF_003676395.1. Lineage (NCBI taxonomy): Eukaryota > Metazoa > Chordata > Mammalia > Artiodactyla > Delphinidae > Aethalodelphis > Aethalodelphis obliquidens. Next base: position 14,738,713 of record NW_020837986.1, on the reverse strand, counting down.
ACAAAACCCTTAAAAACTGCATCTTAAGGGAAAGCGTGAAAGCACCGTTTGAAAGCTGTCATTTAATCAGCCTCTTGCCAGGCACTGTCCTGGGTGTTCCACATTTATCCTCTCAGTTCACCCTCACGTTAGGGGGTGTGCCCTCCATTTTACCACCAGAGACCAGTGAACTTGCAGGAGGGCACGTAGCAAGTAGGTGGTAATACTGAGAGTGGAACTCAAACGATTCCAGCTGCCCCTCTAAATTACATCTCCGCACTCAGAAAATCCAATTCGTTGTGTCAACAACCCCAAATCCTGACAGCAGCCCTCAGAGAAAAGTGAAAGATACAACATTACAGTGGACCCTCCTGGTTTGCAGATTCTGTAGTTGTGAATCATCTCCTTGCTAACATTTATTCATAAGCCCCAAATCAATACCCAGTTCGTTCACAGTCCTGGGTGGAATGCACAGAGCGGTGAAAAATTTCAGTTGCCTGATGCCCATGTTCCCAGCTGAGTGGAACAAGGCAACCTCCCGTTTCATTTCTTTTCTTCTTTCTTTTTCTTTTAAATAAAATTGATTTTAAAAAATAGTATTTTAAACTGCACAGTTTCCAGGAGTACACAGTTATCAAAAATGCACACACTTCACTTAGCTTGGTTCCTTTCTTATACTATAAACAAGTGTCCTTTTTGTGGTCTCTTTAGAGCTATGTTTTTAACATATTTTGTGCTTTGCTGGTGTGGGGGGGGTAATTTTGCTATTTAAAATGGCCCACTAGCATAGTGCTGAAGCGCTGTCCAGTGTTCCTAAGCTAAGGAAGGCTGTGACGTGCCTTATGGAGAAAATAAATGTCAGATAAGGTTCGTCCAGGTGTGAGTTATAGTGCTGTTGGCACGAATTCAATGTGAATGTACCAACAATGTATATTAAAGGTGTCTTTAAACAGAAACACAAATAAATAAAACAATGTTATGTATTGATCAGTTGATGAAAATGTTGTGACCAGAGGCTCCCAGGAGCCTAATTCTGTATTCTCCCTCAGGAGCAATGGTTTTGTACTAATTCAGGGTTCACAGCTGGTTTATAGAACATCACTATTGCAAATAACAAGGACTGACTGTATTAAGCACAGGTGCCCAGCACCTTGATCTGCACACAACAGGTCCGGTTGTGTCCACGCACAAGTACACGTACAACCACGCTCGGCTGTGTGCTCAGCTCCGTGTACTCAACACTGCCGTCCGCACCAGCACCCGCCGAGCCCTCGGGGGGCCGTGAGGACTAAATGCAGGAGCTCGGTGGGTACAGCCAAACACTCCTGGATTCAAATCCCAGCTCAGTGGGGAGCTGTGTGCCTGCAGGCCTGTCATAATCAGGGCCAGTTTCCTTACGTGTACGTGAGGTTAATCGTTGTCACGATGGTAAAGTGGGGCTGTGCAGGTCAAGCGCAGGGGTAGGGGTGGGGCTTGGGGCAGGCAGCAGGACAGAGCCTTTTCAGCCCTTGTATCTGTACAGGGCATGGATGGGGTCCAGGAGAGCCAAGCTGAGGGCCTCCCCCTCCTTAGCCGACTGGCCTCCCTGCTCTCGCAGGCCTGGGCCTCACTCCGCCCAACGTTTCCTCGAGGAGCACCTGGAGGCCAGGAGGCCAGGGACCAGAAGGTCAAAGCCAGAAGGTACTCAGAGACAGGCAACTCCAGGGGTCCCAAACTGGCAGCCCATAGGCTGTATCGTGCCTAAAGACCACTCTCCTTTGGCCTGCATGTACGTGTATTTTAATTTCAGTCAACATTTATAACTTGAGAGACTGCATACTTAAAGAAACCCAGATTTCTAGCTTGTCTTAACCCCAAAGATCCTGCAGCTCCGCGCCTGCATTCCTGCATGGCAGTGATGGGCTGAGGCTGAGGAGTGGCCCCTTTTTGCCAGTTCTTACCTGCACTTGTGCTCTTTACCTGGGCTGTTTCGTTTGTTAGCTGCCTGGCATTGGGGTTTGGAATCTCCAGTCTAGTCCAATCCCATTTTATAGATAGAGGATCTGAGGTCAGGGGGAAGGTGTGGCGCTTGACCAAGGCCCCAGGTATACTGGTGGAGCTGAGATTTGAACCCTTGCAGCTCTGAGCCCAGGGTGCTGGGATGACTCCCAGGGAGGCTGGGAACACAGAACGGGGGACTTGGGCTGAGGGGCAAATCCTGTTCAGGAAAAGGCTGCTGGTGCCAAAAGGTAAAGCAGAGACCAGCAGCTCTGGCTGCAGTCAGCAGAAAGCTCTCCTTCCCACCTGCGGGCAAATACCAGCCTCCCCCACCCTGTAAGATAAACTCCTCCCCGGCTCTGTTGACACAGGGCTCTCAGGTGTCCCTCTGCCCTGACATTTCCCCTGAGCAGGCAAAGATCTTCGTAATCGCAGGGGCCCCCGGGAAGGTGTGCAGAGCAGGGGTTTTTCCTAGAGCAGAACCTAGCTGGAAAACCTAGGTCTCAGCAGAGGACTGACCATGGGCTATAGCTTCCTCATCTGCAACATAGGGTTTCAACTGCGAAGATTTAATCAGATAATGCTGTGAAGAGCCCTGGCACACACTGCCCAATGAGCAGTCATTTCTTTCCCTTATTTTATAAACCAAGGCCCAGAGACAAGTGAATAATTCACCCCAAGAAGGTCACGGAATTAGCTCCAACTGGGTAATTTTTAAATGTTAAATATAGTTCTATTTATGAATGTTGTTATTATAGCTATAAAGTAGCACACATCTTTTTTTAAAAAAAAAAAGCCTCCATTTTTGCTACTCAGAGATAAACCACTGATTAATTTGTCGGCTGCTCCTCCTAGCTTTTTTCTAAGCATAGAAGAAAAACTATTTTGGAGGCGGGTTTTGTTATTTTTACATAGTTATAAACATGGTAGAGAGGCACCTTTATATCTTTTTAAAAAATTTAACATGGTTTATGAATTGCCCATGATACGGCATATTCTTTATAGGAAGTATTTTATGGGCTGTATAATAGTCCATTTCATGGGTCCATCACTGTTACCTTAACATCCCCCTCTGTTGAACATATAGACTTTTTTACTATCAAAAAGAATGCTACAACAGACATCTTCATGCATTATTATTTTTCTGTCGTTAGAATTATTTCCTTAGGAAGGATCCCCAGTAGTAGGTTTATAGGGTCAAAAAGTTTGAATATGCTGCCAAACTGCTTTTCTAAAGGGCTGAGTTGCTAGTTGATTCTCCCCCCATAACATACGCACAGCAGCTGTGTTTCCCCTTGACAAAACCACAGGCACTTAGCCTTGCCTCCTGAAAGGCAAGGAGTTCGAGCTCAAAACAGGAATTACCAAAGATGGTCTTTCTGTGTCTCTTTGGCCTTGTGACAAGTGTCTTCACCTCACATGGCAAAGAGGGAAACTGAGGCCTCCTGGAGAGACGTAGCTCGAAAGTGGCCTAGCTCCAAGATTGAAAGCAGGTCCCCTCAAGCTTCTCCTCTCTCCTAATCAGAGTACTTCTTACCTGTGTGGCAGCTCTGGCAGGGACATTTCAGTCAATGTTTACCAAGCGTCTATGTGCGCTGGGTTCTCCCCAGTAGTCCCAGTAATCAAAGAGTGTGTCAGGGAGAGGCTGGGCAGAGGACAGAGGGAGCCTCTCTGCAGAACTCAGGAGCAGGCTTCTGCAGATGGATGCAGATGTCTATGGAGGAGCATTCCAGCTTCAGTGCAGGGAAGGGGGGTCAACATTACAGAAACATGCAGGAGAAGGGGAGATACAAGGGGCTGGGTTCACGAGACCAGACAGTGTAGGGACAAAGGGGAGCAGAGGGGAGACCAGGCACTGGGGGAGCACCTTTTGAGCCTACAGAAAAAGTTCTGAGCAGAGGAAGGACGAGGTCAGGTTTAGATTGTAGACGATAACCCTGTACCAGCTCTGCTGAGAATGGGCTGGAAGAGATGAGAAAGGGCACCAGGAAAGCCAAGACGGGAGAAGAGGAAAGGAAGTGAGAGAAGTAAAGATGTCTTCGAGAGAAATGTAGGGAGTAGACAGGGACCAAAAGAGATGGGCCGTGGGAAACCAGGGAGAGGGAAGAACCGTGATGATGCCCAGGCCTCTGGGTACGTGGGGGTGATGCCCACCCAATGTTCATCTCCCCTTCTCCCTTAATAACAGAACCCTATTTTTGTTCAGGGTTGGCAATATACCCAGCTTAAAACACACCAGTATCCAGAGTGGCGCTGGCAGTTCTGGCCTGTGTACTATGAGCATCAGTACCGGGCCTGAGAGTCTGGCTAGTTGTCATCTAGCACGCGAGGCCGGAAGAGAAGTGGGCATCACGCCTTCAGTGGCTCAGTCTCCCAGGTGCCAGGAGCAGGGCCAGATTCAGAATCAAGGGCTAGCAAACACGAGCTGAAGGAAGTCAGGCAGCCAACCAGGTGATCTGGGACCTGAGAACCCCATGCACAGTCAACCTAGTACCAGGAAAATGGCCTCGAGGCCACTGTCCATCTCCCCTGGGACACAGCCCAGCACAGGAGAAAGAGCACAGAACTGGGAACCCGTACGCTCAGCTCTGCCATTGACTCACAGGCCTGAGGCCACCCTTCTTTTGAGTTGATACCTCAGTGTCCCCATCTATAAATGGAGACAATGCCCCCACCTCATGGAGCTGTGTGACCACCTGGCCTCTGCCATCACATCTTCCCAAATATCCTCACTGATTCACCTCATGGGTTCACCATGCTGTCGCCTATGCAGTGCCCTCTGCCTAGAAAGCCCTTCCAAGCTTCTTCTACCTGCTTCTCTTCCAAGCTCAATTCAAGCATGGATGCCCACGTGTGGCTCCACGGGGGGCAGAGTTCACAGCTCTCGCCAAGGTGGCCCCATGGCATGTGCTCTTTTGTTATACCAGGAGGACACAGGCTGTTTACACACATCCGCTGTGGATCACTATCTTCCATTTTCTGAGGGTTTCTAAGTCTATATACACAGACACACAGACACAGAGGCGTTTGGCTTAAGCAGCGATGTGCACTGCTGGCGAGCTGTGCAAGGGCACTGGCAGAAGAGGTAGTGATGCCCTCAACCAGGCTCCACACACCCAGAGCAGAGCAGAGAAGGTTGCCCTGCGCTGTTCCAGCCAGTGCATCTCGAGCCTGGCCCAGCGTGGAGCTCAACAAACACTCCTTAATGAATATATGGCTTCTCCTCCTCTGTCTCCCAAATGCCTTTTGTGACGATAGATGGTGCTGACACTCTCCTTGTCCTTGGAGTTGAGATGGTCAGCTACAGAGTTCTGCACCTGCCTCTCACCCACAGAAAGGCAGTGCCGTGCCCATTGTACATACAAGGTGAGGGAGAAAGGTGACCTGCTTCACCAAGTGTCACCGGAATCAAAGGCATCAAGGCACCCAGCATGGGCCCTCTTCCTCTAGAGATCAGAGGTCTGTGTGGGCTCTGACGCTACACCCCATGGTCTCAGGAACTCAGGCCCCCTGTTTGCAAAACAAAGCTGTGGAGATGTGTGAATTTTAAGTACCTCTAGGTGCTGTCCTGTGATTCCACGTGATAGTAGAGAAGGACTGAATTCAGAGGCTGCAATCTCTCAGGAAGCTAGTCTCTTTCTGAGTCTCTCTCTCTCTCACACACACACACACAAACACACACACATACATACACACGCACGCTGAGTCTGAAACTCCCACAGGGCTCTCTGGGGCAAGACACAGATTGGGAGAAAATAGCTGCAAAATATATATTTGACAAGGAACTTGTATCGAGTATGTATAAATAACTCTTACAACTCAATAATATTAAGACCAACAGCCAAATAGTTAAATATTTAAAAGTTGGCAAAATACTTGAACAAATAATTCACCAAAGATATATGGATGGCAAATAAGCACACAAAAAGATGCTCAACATCGTTAGTCATTAGGAAAATGCAAATTAAAGCCATAAGGAGATACCACTATACACCTATTGGAATGATTAAAATTAAATAGACTAGGGCTTCCCTGGTGGCGCAGTGGTTGAGAGTCCGCCTGCCGATGCAGGGCACATGGGTTCGTGCCCCGATCCGGGAAGATCCCACATGCCGCGGAGCGGCTGGGCCCGTGAGCCATGGCCGCTGAGCCTGCGCGTCTGGAGCCTGTGCTCCGCAACGGGAGAGGCCACAACACTGAGAGGCCCGTGTACCGCAAAAAAAAAAAAAAAAAAAAAAAAAATTTAAATAGACTGATCATACCAAGTACTGTTGCGGATGCAGAGAAACCATAACTCTCATACGCTGCTGCTGGGAATGTAAAATGGTACAACCACTCTGGAAACACTTGGGCAGTTTTTTTAAAAGTTAAATATATATTTACCAAATGATCTAGCCGCTCCACTTCACTCCTAGGTATTTACCCTAGAGAACAGGAAGGTATATCCATACAAAGACTTATACACAATTGTTCACAGCAGCTTTATTTATAATAACAAAAAACTAGAAAAAACCAAATGTCCATCAACAGATGAAGGGCAAAACAAATCATGGTTTACCCTTCCATACAATGGTGTACTATGTGTACTCAGAAATAAAAAGGAATAAACTGATGTACACAACAACTTGAATCTCTAAATAATCATGCCGGGTGAAAGAAGCCAGACCCCCACCGCCTCCCAAAAAGTATATTCTGTATGATTCCATTTATACAAAATTCTAGAAAATGCAAAGTAATTGATAGTGACAGAAAGCAGGTCAGTGGTTGCCTGGACAAGGGAGGGGAGAGGGAGGCGTGAGAGGAAGGAATTACAGAGGTGCAAGAGGAAACTTCGGGGGTTGATGGATGTGTTCACTATCTTAATTGTGGCGATGGTTTCATGGGTTACATACTATGTCAAATCTTACCAAACTGTACACTTTAAGTATGTGCAGCTTGATGTATGTTGTCTGTACATCAATAAAGCTGGAAGGAGGGGAAGGGGCAGGGGAAAGAGAAGAAGGCAGGGCAGCAGGAAGCAGGAGGAGTCTTTCTGGGAAGCCTGGGACCTGGACACAGACACACGGACGTACATGCACTGAGTATGAACCTGCCACTTGGCCTCCAGGGGAGTCCTAAGAGTCTCTCAACTCAGGATTCCATCTGTGAGAAACACCAAGGCTACTGGCCATTTGCTCGTTATTCGTCCAGAATACTTCCTGTGTGCCTGGCTTGCGCTGGGCACTGGGGATTCAGAGATAAATCAAACACAGGCCTTGCCCTGGGCAGTTCATGCTATTGGCCATGGGGAAGCCTTCCCAAAATTCAGCCTAAACATTTAGCTTCATGCCCCGAATATACCAGGCAGGTTCCCTTCACAGGAGCTATGAGAACTCTTCTTCTTAGACCCGATTTTGTTTCTAGCCTTGCCACCTCTTGGGAGAAAGCTCGTAGCTCCAGCCGGATTCTGTCCTGTATCTGTGCTAAGCAGACATCCAAGCTGAACCCCAACTGATTTCTAATAACTGACTAATGAGATCTGAGTCAAAGTCTTCACAGAATTGCAGAAATTCAGGGCAGGAAAAAATCTGAAGGTTTCAAAGCCCAACATCCATCTGATTGAAGCTTCACTTCTCTGAATAACGTTCCTGTTCTGCAGTCACCCAGACCCAGTTTGAATACCTCTAGTGAGAGAGGAGCTCACTACCAACTGAAGATGTATCGGATCTTTGGAGAACTAGAGAAGTTACAAAGTTCTTTCCTTCTAACTGTGCATGGAAGGGTACTGGCATTTATTAAGCACCTACTGTGTGCTAAACCCTGTGCTGGGGGCTTTACACATATGGGATTTCTAATCTAGTTTAATTCTCTACCCAGCTTTGCTCCTATGAGGCTGGGATTATGATTATGATGCCCATTTTTACTACTGAGGAAACAAAAGGTCAGAGAAATCAAGTGACTTGCCCATGGTCACAAAGTAAGTCCATGTTCGAGACCAAGCATGTCCAACTGCAAAGTCCATGCTCTCTGTTCTCGACCACTCAGCCTGTCTAGGCTTGGATCCTGGTCTCCTTCATCTGAAGGCTAACCTCTGGGATTCCTTACAATGGCGATCTCCTGCCAGTCCTAACAAACTCTGAAGCCCATCTTCTCCCAGGCACGGGCCCCACCCCCTTCCTTCCAGAAGGAAGCCACAAAACAGAGAGTTGGCTCAAGGTGTCCTACAGCTCCAGGCTGGGCCCTGGGTACTGCCCAGCATGGGCTGCTCTCTGCAGGGCAGGGAATGGGAGGGCATGGAGGGTCAGGTGCTCTCCGTCCTCTGCGAACACAGACCTTGGTCTGGTGACTAGGAGCCTGTGCTCTGGGAAGGACCTGATGAAGAGGGACCCGTGAAAGATGGCATGTGAGCTGGGCCTTGAGACAAATGGGAACATGGGGAGATAGCAGTAGTGGTGGGAAGAAAATTTCAAGCAGAGGGAACTGGGGTGAGTAAAAGTAATTTAGGTAGAAAGGAAAGGCCCGTGGAAGGTATACTGCTGACCTGGGATAGAATGGGACCAAGGGTCCCTTAGGGACATTTCTGAAGTAACAAAATGCCTTTCTCTAGCTCTTAGGCCGACTCACTCCAATCAGGCCCAGGGCTGGTAATCTTGCTCGTAAGAGCCCAGCTAAGGGCTGAGGAGGGACGAACGGATACTCACAGGCCTGAGAACAGAAATAGGGAGAGAAATAGGATGAAAAAGCAAAGGGAGGAAAAGGGGTGGAGAGAAGGTGGGCTCTGGAATCAGATATTTGGTAGCTAGGCCGCATATAACAGACAAGTTGCTTAAATTCTCTGTGACTCAATTTCCTCTTCTATAATAATACCTTCCTCACAGAGCGGTAGGAGGATGCACTAAGTCACACATCCCTGCACCTGGTATGTGGTGTCCCTCTTATCATTCACCTGGACAAGGGTTGGGACCCAGTGGGCAGAGAAGCGATTGAGGCCGTGCAGAAGAGGGGCATTTGTGCGGACATCTGCTGTATGCCAGGCCCTTTCAGCAGATCATTGCTCTCCTTTCAGGCAGGAATGATCAATCCCTCTTTGGTAGATGAGAACATGGCCCTGGGGGTAAGACAATTTGTCTGAGGTCCCAGGCTAACAAGGAGCAGAACTGGAGATGAGCCAGGCCTGACTCTGAAGCCAGGGCTCACCCTGAGCAGCAAGAAGCTGCTAGGAGGCCCAGGTCGGCTTCAGCTCTGTGCCCGAACGCAAGGAAGGTGGCCCTTGTCAGATGCTGCGGGCTTCACCTCACGGCAGAGGCCACGTTTGGCACACCTTTCTCCCAGGGAGCTCAATGTCCAAAGTCTGCCACCTCTGAAAGGGAGGGTGGGAGGAGGTGAGTGGTACAATGAAGAGAGGAGGCAGGGATGGCTGGGAGGTAAGAGGGGGATGTGGTGCCAAACCAGCCTCCTAATGAGGAAAGACCCAGGACTCACTGTGTCATTTCCACCATTTAAAAAGCCCCAGAGAACAGGGGAAGACCCTTTGCTGAGAAGCACTAACCCCACAGCCCAGCTAGACTGGCGGGCTCACCTTACCCAGTCCTACTCCTCTCCCTCTTCGCAGCCCTTTAGATCCTGCTCTAGTTCCTCCTCCAGGAAGCTTTCTCAGATAGCTCCAGCCTACAGTTACCCTTTCTCCTGGGGTCGCCAGTGGTACCCACTGCTTGCATCACCTGTGACCAGTCCTATACTAGAACTCCAGATCCTCTAGATTGTAAGACTGCCAAGCACAGCCATTCCAAACCCCATTACATTGCAAGAACTCCTTCTAGAACATTCAGACCTATGTGAGCTGCCCAGAGATGAGGAGCTAGCTCTCAAAACATATTGTTTCATTGCTAGATGTTTTGTTTTTTTGTGTGTTTTTTTTTGCGGTACGTGGGCCTCTCACTGCTGTGGCCTCTCCCGTTGCGGAGCACAGGCTCCTGACGCGCAGGCTCAGCGGCCATGGCTCACAGGCCCAGCCGCTCCGCGGCATGTGGGATCTTCCCGGACCGGGGCACGAACCCGTGTCTCCTGCATCGGCAGGTGGACTCTCAACCACTGTGCCACCAGGGAATCCCTGCTAGATGGTTTTTCAATTTAGAATGTTCTTCCTAGAACTGAGCCAAAATTTTCCTCCCTGGCTGACACTTGTAAGTGCTGGTCTGGGGTCTGCCCTTCAGGGCATATGGAAGCCTGGGCTCTTTCCTGTGACTGAACTTTGAGTATCTGGAGACAACTATCTTTACCCTCAACGGCTACTATTCTGTCCCAGCAGTGTGGGAAGTCATGTCCAGTATGCCTAGATTGGGGTCCCAACCCTACCACTTCCTGGTTATATAACTCTGGCCAGTTCCTTCTTTCCACTAGTCCCAGCTTCCTCAATTATAAAAACTCCTAACCTCACCAGGTGGCACTGCCTCCCCTGCCGAATGTGGTAGTTTTATTGTTCTGTTCATTAACCACTTCTTTAGAGGCAATATGGCTTAGAAGAAAGAACATAGCTTCGATGCCAAACTGACCAGCATTTAAGTGTAGGCTCTGCTACACAGCAGCTGCGTAACTCTGAACAAACTACTTCCTCTCTCCGAGCCTCAGTGTCCTCATCTATAAAATGAGGATAACATATGCTAAGTGGGCCTGAATTGTTTTGCTTCTTGTTTTCTCTGACCCATCTGTGTCTTGGCCTTTCTTCTGGATCTGCCCAATTTTCCAAGTTAACTATAATGCAGCTACCCTTTTATTGAGCACCAGTGTGTGGCGGGCACAGTGCTGAGTGCTTCAGATGAGGATTCCATTCAATCCCAGTACCCACTCTTTAAAGCAGGTACTATATGGCTAGTATCTTTTACTCAGAAGGCACACAATTGAACAGCAGCTGTTATTAATATTTCTATGAGCCAGGCTCCATGTACCATCCATATATATTTATCAGCCTAAAAAGCTCCCTAAGGGGAGGGACCACATCTTGGGGCCTGCTTACAGAGCAGACACTCTGTACACACTGGCTGAATGAATGGATGGAAATACTTCTTTGCATTCTCCCACAGCGGCCCGGATAAAGCCTGACCACAGTAGGTGCTTGATGAATATTTGATTAACTAGAGCCACAAAAATGTAAACTGTCCTCAGTGGCTTTAGACTGAATCCCAGAATGTCCTGAAAGCATGTCAGCGGGACCCCTCCTGCTAATTAGGAGCTCCTCTGAGGTCCTTCTCTGAGAAGGCTCCAGGCTTCCTCCACACTCAGATCCCAGCTTTTCCTCGGTGGTGGCTGTGTGGCAGAGCTCTCTACAGAGAGACCACTTGCTGTCCAGACCTCATCACAACCCAGGCAGAGGTGGCAGAACCAGCAGGGCTTCCAGAGAACAGGAAGCACCTCTCCCGCTGAGGAGCTGCCAGAGTCTCTCCTCGGGTGTGGCTTCTATGCCAGCTTCACGTGCCATCAGCCAAGTTCCCTCTTCTGAGGCTGCCCACCAGGCTTCCAGAGACCCTGTGGTAGGGAGGCCGACTAGTGTGACAGCTTCAAGGGGGCTCAGAGGTGCCTGGAGGCCTCAGTCTCTAGAGGCTCCATTCTGACAGTGCTGCCAGAACGGAAGGGGCACTAATTAGGCCTTTGAAGCTGGGGGCCCAGAAGCAGAAGATCACAAGTGACCAAAGTAATATGTTCCCTTGCCTTGCAGATAGGGCATCCCTGGCCCAGGCCTGCACTTCCAGCCTCGTTTCCCTTCTCCGCCCTCATCCTCAGGTGACAACTAGGAGCACTACGCACCTGGCATCTAACACTGTACCTCAGGGGACACAGACTGATGGCCTGACACAGACACACATTAATGGGTGCGTTTTAAAGTGTTTCCTAGTTGGCCACATTAAAAAAATCAAGAGATGTCACAAACATCCAGATTTCTTACAAATGAGAAGATCTGACAACACGAGGCCCAAGTTCTTGCATGGCAGCGGTGGCGAGAGCAGGCTAGCAGCCACCTCTTTCAAGCAACACTCTCTAATTTGCTATCACCCCCAAAGAGCCCAACATAGACAACAGGGTTTGAGGTCCCTTGCTTTTCATGTTTTATCATGGCATGCAGACCTCCTAATGACCTTATGAGGTAGATAGCATCATGTCCCCATTTCACAGATGAGGAAGCAGAGGCTCTGAGAGAAAAAGTAACTTGGCCAGGATTCGAACCCAAGCAGCCTGACTTCAGAGCCAAACACAAGGACACTGGTCTGCAGCAAAAGCATGGACAATGCAGTGAGTTTTTTTTTTTTTTTTTTTCTTTTTTTTGTGGTACGCGGGCCTCTCACTGTTGTGGCCTCTCCCGTTGTGGAGCACAGGCTCCGGACGCGCAGGCTCAGCGGCCATGGCTCACGGGCCCAGCCGCTCCGCGGCATGAGGGATCTTCCCGGACCGGGGCACGAACCCGTGTCCCCTGCAACGGCAGGTGAACTGTCAACCACTGTGCCACCAGGGAAGCCCCTGCAGTGAATTTTTAATACAGCAAAATGCATTCAGTTTGAAGGAATACTTTTTTCTGATTTTATATAGCTTCTTACTTTGGGGCTAAAGGTATTAAAATGTTCTTTCTCTCACTATATGATAGTAATAGTAAACAGAACAAGTGTCATGTGTCTTTGCCTGGCAGATTAAAAAGTTGGCCAACCTAGGATACATTCCCAAATGTACTGATCTTTGAAGTCTAAGTCTGAGGACCATTGCTCTGCTATACAGCCTTCTTGTCACAGAATGATAGCATGTTTCTGCTACTCCTCCTGGTTCAAAAAAACCCCACCTCTATCTACATCTCATCTTATCTTTGAAGAGGTAGCTTTTGAACTGAGCTTTTCCCAAGCCCTCTCCCTCTAGCAAACTCACAGAGCATTTGTTCATTCCTCTTCTTATATTTATCTCATTCTTCCTCAAGTTACAGTTATCTGTATCCTATCCACTCTTGTACCCCCTAAAGTGGTTCTGGAACAGAGGGAAGAGATACTGAATTATTAGCCAGTCAGCACATGAAGAGCCCTTAGAGATCACCACCTCTGACTATCATTTTGCAGGTGTGGAAAAGCAAAGAGTCTCGCCCCAGGCCACCCAGGGAGTCCTGGCAGAGCTAAAGTGAGTCTCCCGGCCCCTCGGTGCTGGCTCTTTCCACTGCACCAGGCTGCTTCCCAGATGCTCCCTTTTGGTTGGCTCAGCACCTCAATTCAGAGGTGCTAGCATGTGACAAACACTTCATAAATATCTCTCCACTAAGCAGTAAAAAGCAGCCTGGGAACACAGGCCTCATCCTCTATAAGGGCCCGCAGCTCAAGCTTCACATCACCTGCATCAAACCTCCCACTCAGTGCAAGCTGCCCATCAAATGAAGAAACAGCCCCTTAGGTCCCTGGTGACCCAGATGTAGAAAGATGCACATATGGCTCAGAAATGCAATTCCATTAGGCCAGAGTTCTGATCCCAGCCTTGCTGAGTAATCTTGGGTAAATGCCTTCATCTCTCCAGGGGTCAGGTGCTCCAGACAGGTGAAAGAATGACATGAGGAAGAAGTTCCCAAGCCTATTGCATTGTTATAGGCACTAGACAGGCTTTCCAAGAGGAGCCTCAGAGTCCTGCCTCTAGAGGCCTCTGATGACAGGGAAGGTTCAGGCCCACCTGCGACAAATGGATGGTTCCTTTGGAACTGTGCCACAGAAGGGAGTCTGGATGGCCCCTCAGACTCTGTGGCCACATTTTGGGTTGCTGGGGTCAAGAGCCAAGAACTGTTTGAAAATGTCCTAAGTTGCGTAGAACATTTATTATTATTATTATTACACACAAATTCAACACAGAAAATGGCATCACCCTCACCTTCCTGACCCACTGAGTAGGAAAGGCCATCCCCCCTCCCTGTCCCATTACACCCACATCAGTATTATCACAGCTCCTAGATGGTTCATCATACCTACACATTTAGATATTTGTCTCCCTCTGTTAGCCGTGAGCTTCTTGAAACTAGGGACCGCCTCTTACTCCTTCCTTTATCCTGTGCACTTGGTTTAGGGCCTGATAAATAAATAATAAACAAAGGCTGATATATGTTTAGCTAGACAAGGAATCCCCTCCACTCCTGTTCTGGGATAAGGCAGCATTTAGGCCCCTTAGAGCCATAGACGCATCCAGCCCATTTGTGACATGCAGAAGGAAACTGGCCGATCCAAAATCACTCCGTCAGTGAGAGGGCTCGGACTAAAAGCAGCCTTTCCAACTCTCAGGACAGTGCATTTCCAGCTAAACTGTCTCGAGTTCTACCACACATTAGCTGTGTAACTCTGGGCGAGATCCTTTGCCTCACTGCCCTGGCTTCCTCACTTGTAAAATGGGTAAAATTGTAGTGCCTACATTATAGGATTGTCTGAGGAGTAAGTGAACCTGTGTAAAACAGAGCACAGGACATAGGAGGAACTCAAAAAGTGTGCCTGTCATGACTGTCATTCACTCCTGGCTGTTCTCCTTGGTAAAGGGGCACCCACCACCCATCAGCAAAGCAGAGCTCACAGCGCAAGGAAGACCTTCCAGCACTGACTTACACAGTCTTCAACCCAGCAAGTCCCCTGCAACAATCCCTTTGGGGAAATGCCTGATCTTTTGTCACGAATCCTTCACAGCTTTCCCTCCTCCAAAGCCTTATGCACGTGTGCAAGTGTACACACAATTCACAGTGATGACAAGGAGAGGTTGTGAAACCTTTGCAAGAGCTCACCCTTTCAAGTCAGATAGACTGGGTGTCAGATAACAAGTCTGCCACTTAGAGCTGTGCAGTCTTAGGCAAGTCGCTCTCTCTAAGCCTCGGTCTCCTCATCTTTCAAAGTGGTATAATCTGGGCTTCCCTGGTGGCGCAGTGGTTGAGAGTCCGCCTGCCGATGCAGGGGACACGGGTTCGTGCCCCGGTCCGGGAGAATCCCTCATGCCGCGGAGCGGCTGGGCCCGTGAGCCATGGCCGCTGAGCCTGTGCGTCCGGAGCCTGTGCTCCGCAACGGAAGAGGCCACAGCAGTTAGAGGCCCGCGTACCGCAAAAACAAAAACAAAACAAAACAAAGTGGTATAATCTGTTATGAGGATTACCTAAAATATGTAATGGTCTGCTATTCCATAAATGATACTGAAAGTAATAATAGTTGTCTCATTTTTATTTAACAAAATCCACTTGACAAAATGTCAGAACCAGAAGGGGCCTTAGGGATCATGTGGTCCAGTCTTCTCGTTTTATAGCTGGAGACCCAGAGGTCTTGAGTGGAGGCGTGATTGGCCCAAGGTCACACATTGAGGTGGTGGTGGAACAAGACCTGGGACCTGAGTCTCCCGATTTTTTGCTACATGTCCATTTTGGCCCGTTTGATTCTCCTTATCTGCCCCCTCCCTGAAACACAGGAAGTGGCTGGAATCACTCTTTTCCCATCCTCTTCCCTTCATGCTTATCTTTCACCAGCCAGAACCATCTGTTTGTCAACATAATCACACCCCCCAGGCACATCTAGTCCCTTCAAGCCTGACTTGAGGAGAAGGTAAAACAACTGTTGGCCCCTGGCAATAGCAATAATAACAGTAAGAGCAATAAATAACGACAGTCAACAACTGGCACAGTACCCTATACTTTAAAATGCTTTTCCCTACACTGTCAACACATTCTCACAGTTTCTCCCTAACCTGGTTGGCTTAGGAACATAATTTCCTCCAACTTATTTGATTCAACACTTCCTGAGGACCCACTTTATGCCTAGCCATGGGCTAGAGATTGGAGACACAGAGAGGAAAAAGTCCATGCCTCTGCCGGAAGGAGCTCACAATCTAATGGGGATTGAGGGCAGGTGGGGACATAACAACTTCTTTTGGCCCAAATGGTGCAGCAGTAAAATGCCCTGCCCCACCCTATGGGGAGGCTTCTTTATCATGCTGTCAAGCGGCAGAATGTATCTTTGAAATAAACTGGAGCAAGAAAAGATGAATGAAAGGCTGAACAGGACAGCAGGAGGGAAGGTAGAGAATAGAAAATACAGACACCGAAAACTTGACCTCCTTGTCTCATGGAGATTCTAATGAGAGATTCCTGGGAGGGCAAGGGAGCAGCAGTGGGATCCATGTGAAATCAGAAAGCCACAGTCCCTGCCTCCCTGACAGCACACAAGATTCTGATGCTTCTGTTCCCTTAGGGATTCTGCCCTCGGATGCCAAGATTTTCCAAACCCAGTGCTGGGCTATATATGCCTCCTTGGGACCATCGTTGCTGGAATGACGTCAGTGCCCTTGCAGTGGAAATGTTTGTACCTCCTGATTGCTTCCTAGGCCCCTCAGCCTGGCAGCCCAACACACTCCAGCATTCATTATCCCCTGGCAGGAAACCATCCGCAGGGATGTAAAAGAGACCGGTGGGGTGGGGGAGGTGGGAGAGAACCGGACAAAGAGCAGCCACCCCTCCTCTCTCCTCCAGTCTATCTCCCAACTCCTGTGTCCCTGAGAACCTACTATGTGCCAGGCACAGGCACTATTTTAAGTGCTTTCATATATGTCTCATTCAATTCTTATATCAACCCTCTGAGATACATACCCTTCTTCCCAGATTTACAGATGAGGAAACTGAAGCTTGGGGAAGGGAGGTAACTTGACAAAGGTCATCCCAGTGATGACGCAGAGATGACAATATAGGACTGTCTGATACCTCCGGTTCCACGAGGCCCACACAGTCAATGTTTCACATGAGAAGTCTCGAGTTGAAAAAGATCAACTGAGGAAACCCCAATTATTTCATAGACCCAAGTTTAAATTCTGGGTTGCTTTAATAGGGATGTCCCCCTGACATGTAAGAGCTGCTTGAATGGCATATTAAAACTGTACAGACCATCTAATCCAACTCCTGAATTTAACAGATTAACAGACAGACACCCACGCCTACAGAATTTTAAGATGGCTACTTGTGGCCTACGAGCAAGCTAAAGGACTAGAACCCCAATCTCTGGCACTCTCCCTACCCGACCATGCCTGCAGAGATCACCTTTTTCTGGGAAGCAACTCCAGCCCATCCCACCTCCAGATGGGCAGAGAAGGCAGAGGAAACAGGCAGTGTGTCGCCAGGCCTCTCCTCAATCTGCTGGGTTGAGTAAGGGTATATGGGCGCTTCCCAGGCTAGGAGGTGTTCCCAACAGCCCAGCTCCCTGCCAAGGAGCAGAAGAAACCATCACAGCCTGTGGAGAATCCATGGAGACTGAGGCTTAGATCTCCTACTCTAGGGGTCATGGACATTTTTTTCTTCTCGGGGGAGAATATGGGAAGGAAGCAGTCATTGGCACTTGACCTTGGGCTGGGTGTGGGGTTCCCTGCTTCCCCCTCCCCCAGGTACTCTTGCTCCTCCTCCAAGAAAGAAAGAGGCTTAAATGTTTGTCAAACAAATAGGAATGGGGTGATCCCCAAAATCCTCCAAATAGCCCACTTTGGGCACCTTCTCTGCTGCCACCAGCATCCTCTAATTTGTGAATTTCTAGGTGGTGGTGGTGGGGCGCTTCGAGGGATGTAGGGGAATGAAGGGATGGTAAGAATGAGTCACAGTTAACCCCTCCTCGGCTGGTGCCCTCTGAGGAATTCTACCGCAGAGAGCAGCCCCCGCCCGCCGGCCGCCGCGGTGCAGCGAAGGCCCCCATCCCTGCTCCGCCGAGGCCTCCTCACCTGAGTCCACTCGCCCTCCGCAGTCCCGCCGGCTCTCACCACTCCGGCCCGGCTTGGCGCAGCGCCTCTGCAGTCGCTGCTGCAGCTGCCTGGCCCAGATCAGCAACCTGCGGCGGTGGGGAAAACAGACAGACAGGGGCGGGTGAGCGCGGGCGGGGACAGCGCGCAGCCGAGTCCCCGACCGCTGACAGCTGGGCCGCCGCGGCCGGAAAGCCTGGAGGGCCGGCTGCCCGCCGGGCGCTCCGGCCGCTCCCCTGCGGGGCCCGCGCCTCCCCTACCCCCACCCCGCACTTGGCACTCTGGGCTGCGGCGGCACAGCTGGGCGGTGGGCCCGGAGGTTCCTGTCATCACCTGCAGAGGCTTCCATAGCTTCGGCTGCCCTGCCCAGGCCGCCGAACTGCTCTCTGGAGTCCCTACTGGAGGCGGCTAGCTGCGTGCTCGCTGGGGCTGGGGCTGCCGGGAGGGAGGGAGGGAGGGAGAGAGGGGAGGGGAGGGTGAGGTGGATGGAGGGGACCAGCCAGTCGGCGGCTCGCCGGCAGCTGCGTAAGCGGCCCGCTTCACTTTCCTTCTTAAAGAGATAGTTAGTGTCTTGCTCCAGAGAGCGCGGAAGACGCCAGCATGCGTGGAGTTAGGGGCCTCTCCTACCTCCACACCGGCCTGTACTTATACCTGGGCGGCGGGGCCTGGAGGAGAGCACGTTGGCCCACTGACAGGTCGTGTGACCCTGGGCAAGCCCCTTCACCTCTATGGGCCTCAGCTTTCCCATCTGTAACATCGGATGATGATAACAGTCTTACTCCCTGTCACACGGTTGGCTTAAATAGTAATTTGATCCGAATTCCTCTGAGAACATTTTTCACTCCTCAAATCAAGTACCTCTGAGTATTTAATGCAAACAGCACTCAGACTACTTAGAAAAATGATAGCAAGAATCTTAAACAAGATGGCGAATCATTGGAAACATATGCAGTCACAACCTAAAGTAAGTGTTTATTATACACCTGTCCCCTCTGTGTCTGTCTTCCACCCACTATCACAGGGGAAGAAGAGGAAAAACAAGTGGGAAAAGTAAAGAAAACTGGACTCTCTGCCTAGCGTTTCCACTTCTAGCCTTGCAACTTTAGATAAGTTAACTCACTCTCTGGGCCTGGTTTCTTATCTGCTCCATGTGTGGGAAGTGGGGCTCAATGGGAAGGGGCTCCCTCCTTCTGAACCAGCCCTAACTATCTGATTTGTCATTCCTCTGCTCAAACCATCTGTCACTTCTTCCAGATCTCTGCTCAAATGTCACTGTCCCAGGGAGGCCTTCCTTGACCACCTAAAATAAAATAGTGATTCCCTCCTCCCTCACTTCCTCTGCCCCAGTTTTGCTGTATTTCGCCACCAGATTGTATTTTTACTATTTGTAGTCTTTCATTATTACCCCCACTAGAATGTACACTCCATGAAGGAAGGGACTTTGTTCTGTCTCCTGCCATATCCCCAGTGCTTACAATGGTGCCTAACACATATCAGTTGCTCAATAAATATTGCCTAAGTGAATGAGAGAGCAAGCATGCATTGTGCCAGGCCCTAGTCTTCTATAAGAACACAAGGCCAGATGCTATCCTCGTCTCTTAAGACTTTTAAGTCCTAAAGTCTCAGTCTACTTTTGGCAAGGCTGTACCTGGTACCCTCCACCCTAAACTGAATTTTCCAAGAGAAGTATTTGTAAAGTGACTTCACCAACTTCATATCATGACTCTGCAATACTGGCCTGGTGAGAAATAGTTAATATTTACAATGTACATGAAAAAAATAATTATTTTAAATTAACTGTTACTTTTCAAAGTTAAATCTTTTGTGTAGCTCTGATTTGTGGTAAATCCATCACTCTATAACAATACATATAATTTTGCAACAAATGCCTATACGTTTTTTTTGCATTGGTAATATTTTTCCCTCATTCAATTAAACTGAATTCTCCTATCAGATGGCCATCATTATATTATGCTTTGTGGAAAAACATGACAGCAATCGTGGCAGAAATAGGAAATTGTAGTTGAAAAAGCCATGTGAAATAAGGCCTTCTGTCTAAAAACAAACAAACAAAAAACTAACGCTAAATTAGCAAGTTAATTGATGAAATGTTTTATCTGCCCTAAGGACCACCTAAATTATATAAGTGACTTATTTACACTTAAAGCAAAACCAAAGGAAGCCATGTAATTGTTGTTTGTTTATCAGGAGATAATTCCTGAGATCCTTATTTAAAAAATACGTTTTGTTTGTCCTCAGGTTTTTTCCCTTGGTACTTAGAAGACTACATTTCCCAGAAATATCCACAAGGAACTTCACCCCACAAAAAGAGAGAGGACCTCTAACCACATTACTCCCATCTGGGATGGTGTTAAGAATCTCTCCTCAGTAACATAAAGCGTGTGAGAAGAAGAGAACCAATGTTCAGTGACAACATAAATTATAATAAGTGAGGATTTTAAGCATAAAACAAATTATTCTAAAGAAATTAGTAGTTTTTGTTTTGTACACATTGGGAAATACTTCAATTTGTTTAGTTTCAAAAGCAATTTTGGTTCCAATTCTGGGTAAGCACATTCCTCCCACTGAATGCCACAATAAACCTGAACAAAATGTATGTAGCGGCTACTTGAGGACTCCGAAAATACTAGCAGGAAATTGGGGAAGAAGGATAGAATCTGACATACCACTGACTAGTGAATTTACCAGTTTTTCTTCCTCTGGTATCGCCCAGCCTGGTCTGAAGGAAGCCCAAAACCTGGACTTGGGGAATCAACACAGAGAGAGTGCCCATGAATCTCCCTAGTTCTGACTTTAGGGTTAGGAAAGGAGACCCCTAATGCTCAGGGTGAGAGGGGGAAATAATTTTTCTTTTCTTTTTTAATCTTTTCTCCATTATCTCATGCCCAAGCTCCCAGGGAATCCTGCAGTGGTGGCTGTGACATCAGGCACCCACAGATCCCTAAAACTCTGAGGGAGGAAAAACTTCTCCAATCAAGTATCTGTAGTCCTAAGAGAGTGTGAGCCTCTGCTGGTTTTTTGTTTTTATTTTTATTTATTTATTTTCTTTTGTCTCTTTCCGTCCTCCCACCATTTGGCTTCAGATGCAGGTGCAATTGTGGGGAGAAGGCAGCAAAACAGAGCAGAGTAAACAAAGCTACAAGCTCCAGCTTTCTGGTGAACCCCAAAGAGGATAAACCAAATAATGATAATAATAGAAAAATAATGATCCCAGTTACTATTGAAGACTAAAAATAAAGAAAAAATCTTGCAAGCAATCAGAGAAAAATGTTGTGTTAATTACATAGGAATAAAGATTTGAATAACTGAATTTCTCAACTGAAACCATGAAGGGCAGGAGAAAAATGGAACAAGAATTTTAAATTGCTGACAGAAAAGAGCAGTCAACCAGGATTCTATACCCAGCAAAAATATCCATCAGGAATAAAAGTAAAATAAAGACATTTCTCAGATAAAGGTAAGGTAGGAAAATTTGTTGTCAGCAGACCTGCTCTGAAAGAACTGTTAAAGGAAATTCTTTAGACAGAAGGGAAATTATATTAGAAGGAAACTTAGAACATCAGGGAGGAAAGAAGGACAATAAAAATGGTAAATATTTGGGTAAATTTAATAGACTATCCTCCTCTTGAATTCTTTAAAATATGTTTGACAGTTGAAAGCAAAAATCATAACACTGTGTGATGGGGTTTCAATGTAGGTAGATGTAATACATGACAATTTTGATTACACATAAAGCAGGAAATATAAAGGAACTTATATGGTACAAGGTTTCTACACTCCACTTGAAGTGGTAAAATACTGATTCTAAGTAGACTGTGAAAAGTTAAGTATTTATTTTGTAATCCTTAAAGAAACCATTTAAAAATATCTATAACAAAAGATACAGTAAAACACAACAGATAAATTAAAATGGAATTCTAAAAAAAAAGTTCAAATATTCCAAAAGAGGGCAAGAAAGGAGGAAACAGAGGAATGAAAAATAGAGGAAACAAACAGTAAACAAATAATAAAATGGTAGATCTAAATCCAAACATGTCAATATTTACATTAAATGTATAAACATCAATTAAACAGAAATTTTCAGGATGGATAAAAAATGACTTAATTAGATGCTTTCTACAAGAAACTCACTTTAAATATAATGATATAGGTAAGCTAAAAGTAAAAGATGGGGAAAGATATACCATAATACGAATTAAAGGAGAGCTGGAATGGCTTAATATGAGAAAAAGTAGACTTCACAGCAAAGAAAATTACCAGAGATAAAGAGAATCATTATATAAAAATAAAAGGGTCATTTCACAAGGAATACATAATAATTGTAAATAATTGTAGAAGAGCTTCAAAATACATGAAGCAAAACTTGTCATAACCGAGAGAATAAATAGATTCACAATTATAGTTGCAGACATGAACACTCCTTTCTCTGTAATCAGTAGAACTAGTAGACAGCAAATAAGCCAGGATATAGAAGAACTGAATAGCACTAACAATGAACTAGGTTCAATTGACATTTCACCTAACAACTGCAGAATATATTCAAGTGTCACCCATCAAGACAGACCCTACACTAGGTCATAAAACAAACCTTAATAAATTTAAAAGAATCAAAATCATTTAAAGTATGTTCTCTGACCGTAATGAATTAGACTAGAAATAATTGCAGAAAGGTAACAGGAAACTCTCCCTTGAAAATTAAACAACATACTTCTAAATAATCCACAGGTCAAAGTGGAAGTCTCAAGGGAAATTAGAAAATATTTTGAACTGAACAAAAATGAAAATACAACATGTCAAAATTTGTGCAATGCAGCTAAAGCAGTGCTTGGAGGGAAATATATAGCATTAACTGTTTAAAGAAGGTCTCAAATCAATTAAGCTTCCACCTTAATAAAACTAAAAAATAAGAGCAAAATAAACTCAAAGCAAGCTGCAGGAAGGAAACAATAAATATCACACCAGAAATCAATGAAACTGAAAAAGAAAAGCAAAGGAGAAAATCAATGAAACCAAAAGCTGGTTCTTTGAAAGGACCAATAAAATTAATAAGCCTCTAATATGATTTAAAAGAAAAAAAGAGAGAAGATACAAATTAACAATACATGAAATGAAAGAGGAATTATTACTATGGACCCTGCAGACATTAAAAGGATAATTAGGGAACACTCTAAACAACTCTACACACATAATCACCAATTTAGATGAGATGGAACAATTCCTTGAAAACCACAAACTACTAAAACTCACCCAAAATGAAATAGATAACTGCATAGCCTTACAACTATTTTAAAAATTGAATTCGTAGTTTAAAACATTCCAAAATATAAATCTCCAGATCCAGATGGTTTCATGGGTGAATTCTACCAAACACTTAAAGAAGAAATAGTACCAGCTCTACACAGTCTTTTCACAGAAAAATAAAATAGGAGGAAACACTTTCCAAGTTATTTTTATGAGGTCAGTACTTCCCTGATACCAAGATCAGAAAACGGCAGTACAAGAAAAGACAAATACAGACCAATATCCCTCATGAACACAGATGCAAAAATCCTAAACAAAATACTAGGAAATCTATGTGAAAAGATGATCAACATCATTAGTTATTAGGAAAATGCAAATCAACACCATGAGATATTATTTTATACTCACTAGGATGGCTATAATCAAAAAAGGGGCAATAGCAAGTGTTGGCAAAGATATAGAGAATTTGGAACTCTCATATATTGTTGGTGGAAATTTAAAATGGCACAGGTACTTTGGAAAACAGCTTGACAATTCCTTAAAAAGTTAAACATAGAATTATCATATGACCCAGCAATTCCACCCCTACATATACATCCAGGAAAGATGAAAACATGTATACACAAAAAATTATAAACTGTTGTTCACAGCAACATTATTCATTATAGTCAAAAAATGGAAACGACTCATATGTCTAGCAACAGATGAATGGATAAACAAAATGCATATCCATATAATGGAATATTAATTTGACCATTAAAAGGAATGAGGTACAGATATATTCTACAACATAAATGAACATTATGCTAAGTGAAAAAAAGCCAGAAACAAAAAGCCATATATTATATGAGTGACAGAAAGTGGATTACTTGTTGCCAGGAGCTGTGGGGAAGGAGGGAGTGAAGAGTCATTGCTTATGAGTATGGGGTTGCTATATGAATGATTAAAATGTTCTAAAATGAGATAATGGTATTGGTTGCATAATACTGTGAATATATGAAAAACCATGAATTTAACACTTTATAAAAGGGTTTTTTAACACTTTAAAACTTTTATCATATGTGAATTATATCTCAGTAAAGCTGTTAAACTATATTAGCAAATTGAATCCAATGATACATAAAAGAAATAATATACCATGACCAAGTAGAGTTTATCCTGGATATGTAAAGCTGGTTAAAAATTCAAAACTTGGTTGGTGGGCTTCCCTGGTGGTGCAGTGGTTAAGAATCTGCCTGCCAATGCAGGGGACATGGGTTTGAGCCCTGGACCAGGAAGATCCCACATGCCGCAGAGCAAAAAAGCCCACGCACCACAACTACTGAGCCTGCGCTCTAGGGCCCAAGGGCCACAACTACTGAGCCTGCATACCACAACTACTGAAGCCCCCGCACCTACAGCCTGTACTCTGCAACACGAGAAGCCAGGACAATTAGAAGTCTGTGCACTGCAACGAAGAGTAGCTCCCACTTGCCACAACTAGAGAAAGCCCACGCACAGCAACGAAGAACCAACACAGCCAAAAAAAAAAAAAACTTGGTTGGTGTAATATTTAATAGTCTAGAGAAAAAGCTCAGTGTCTAATCAATTCAGAAAAAGCATTTAACAAGTTTCAATATACACTCATTAAAAAAATATATAAAACCGGACTCCCTCTTGCGAGAGCACCAGAATCACAACTAACTGCTGAACAATCATTGACAGGAAGACACTGGAACTCACCAACAAAGATGCCCCATATCCAAAGACAAAGAAGGAGCCACAATGAGATGGTAGGAGGGGTGCAATCACAATAAAATCAATTCCCATAACTGCTGGGTGGGTGACTCGCAAACTGGAGAACACATATACCACAGAAGTTCACCCACTGGAGTGAAGGTTCTGAGCCCCACGTCAGGCTTCCCAACCTGGGGGTCCAGCAACGGGAGGAGGAATTCCTAGAGGATCAGACTTTGAAGCCTAGCGGGATTTGCTTGCAGGACTTCAACAGGACTGGGGGAAACAGACTCCACTCTTGGAGGACACACACAAAGTAGTGTGCATATTAGGACCCAGGGGAAGGAGCAGTAATCCCAAAGGAGGACGAACCAGACCTACCTACTAGTGTTGGAGGGTCTCCTGCAGAGGCAGGGGGTGGCTGTGGCTCACCGTTAGGACAAGGACACTGGCAGCAGAACTTCTGGGAAGTACTCCTTGGCGTGAGCCCTCCCAGAGTCCGCCATCAGCCCCACCAAAGAGCCCAGGTAGGCTGCAGTGTTGGGTCGCCTCAGGCCAAACAACCAACAGGGAGGGAACCCAGCCCCACCCACCAGCAGACAAGCAGATTAAAGTTTTGAGCACTGCCCATCAGAGCAACACCCAGCTTGACCCACAACCAGTCCATCCTATAAGGAAACTTGCACAATCCTCTTAGAATGCCTCATCCACCAGAGGGCAGACAGGAGAAGCAAGAAGAGCTACAATCCTGCAGCGTGTGGAACAAAAAACACATTCACAGAAAGGTACACAAGATGAAAAGGCAGAGGGCTATGTACCAGATGAAGGAACAAGATAAAACCCCAGAAAAACAACTAAATGAAGTGGAGATGGGCAACCTTCCAGAAAAATAATTCAGAATAATGATAGTGAAGATGATCCAGGACCTTGGAAAAAGAATGGAGGCAAAGATCGGGAAGATGCAAGAAATGTTTAACAAAGGCCTAGAAGAATTCAAGAACAAACACCCAGTAGAATTAAAGAACAGACAGAGATGAACAATAAAATAACTGAAATGAAAAACAGACTAGAAGGAAGCAACAGCAGAATAACTGAGGCAGAAGAATGGATAAGTGACCTGGAAGAGAGAAAGGTGGAATTCACTGTCGTGGAACACAATAAAGAAAAAAGAATGAAAAGAAATGAGGACAGGCTAAGGGACCTCTGGGACAACATTAGACGCAACAACATTTGCTTTATAGGGGTCCCAGAAGGAGAAGAGAGAAAGAAAGTACCTGAGAAAATATTTGAAGAGATTGTAGTCGAAAACTTCCCTAATGTGAGAAAGGAACTAGCCACCCAAGTCCAGGAAGCTCAGAGAATCCCAGGCAGGATAAACTCAAGGAGAAACATGCCGAGACATATAGTAATCAAATTAGCAAAAATTAAAGACAAAGAAAACTTATTGAAAGCAGCAAGGGAAAAATGACAAATAACGTACAAGGGAACTCCCATAAGGTTAACAGCTGATTTCTCAGCAGAAACTCTACAAGGCAGAAGAGATTGCCATGATATATTTAAAGTGATGAAAGGGAAGAACTACAACCAAAATTACTCTACCTGGCAAGGATCTCATTCAGATTCAAGGGAGAAATCAAAAGCTTTACAGACAAGCAAGAGCTAAGAGAATTCAGCACCAACAAACCAGCTCTACAAAAAAATGCTAAAGGAACTTCACTAAGTGGGAAACACAAGAGAAGAAAAGGACCTACAAAAACAAACCCCTAAAAATTAAGAAAATTGTAATAAGAACATACATATCAATAATTACCTTAAACCAGAATAGATTAAATGCTCCAAACAAAAGACACAGGCTCCCTGAATGGATACAAAAACAAGACCCATATATATACTATCTACAAGAGACCCACTTCAGACCTAGGGACACAAACACACTGAAAGTGAGGAGATGGAAAAAGATATTCCATGCAAATGGAAATCAAAAGAAAGCTGGAGTAGTAATACTCATACCAGATAAAATAGACTTTAAAATAAAGAATGTTCCAAGAGACAAGGAAGGACACTACATATTGATCAAGGGATCAATCCAAGAAGAAGATATAACAATTATAAATATATATGCACCCAACATAAGAACACCTCAATACATAAGGCAACTGCTAGCAGCTATAAAAGAGTAAATCAACAGTAACACAGTAATAGTGGGGGACTTTAACACCTCACTTACATCAATGGACAGATCATCCAAACAGAAAATAAATAAGGAAACACAAGCTTTAAATGACACAATAGACCAGATAGATTTAATTGATATTTATAGGACATTCCATCCCAAACCAGCAGATTACACTTTCTTCTCAAATGCACACGGAACATTCTCCAGATTAGATCACATCTTGGGTCACAAGTCAAGCCTCAGTAAATTTTAAAAAATTGAAATCATATCAAGCATCATTTCTGACCATAGCACTATGAGATTAGAAATCAATTACAGGGAAAAAACGTAAAAACCGCACAAACACATGGAGGCTAAACACTACGTTACTAAATAACCAAGAGATCACTGAAGAAGTCAAAGAGGAGATCAAAAAATACCTAGAGACAAATTACAAGAAAAACACAATGATCCAAAACCTATGGGATGCAGTAAAAGCAGTTTTAAGAGGGAAGTTTATAGCAATACAAGCCTACCTGAAGAAACAAGAAACATCTCAAATAAACAAACTAACCTTACATCTAAAGGAACAAGAGAATGAAGAACAAACAAAACCCAAATTTAGTAGGAGGAAGAAATCATAAAGATCAGAGCAGAAATAAATGAAATAGAAACAAAGAAAACAGTAGCAAAGATCAATAAAACTAAAAGCTGGCTCTTTGAGAAGATAAACAAAACTGATCAACCATTAGCCAGACTCATCAAGAAAAAGAGGGAGAGGACTCAGATCAATAAAATTAGAAATGAAAAAGGAGAAGTTACAACAGACACCACAGAAATACAAAACATCCTAAGAGACTACTGCAAGCAACTCTATGCCAATAAAATGGACAACTTGGAAGAAATGGACAAATTCTTAGAAAGGTATAACCTTCCAAGACTGAACCAGGAAGAAATAGAAAATGTGAACAGACCAATCACAAGTAATGAAATTGAAACTGTGATTAAAAATCTTCCAACAAACAAAGTCCAGCACCAAATGGCTTCACAGGTGAACTCTATCAAACATTTAGAGAAGAGCTAACACCCATCATTCTCAAACTCTTCCAAAAAATTGTGGAGGAAGGAACACTCCCAAACTCATTCTATGAGGCCACCATCACCTGATAGCAAAACCAGACAAAGATACTACAAAAAAAGAAAATTACAGACCAATATCACTGACGAATATAGATGCAAAAATCCTCAACGAAATACTAGCACACAGAATCCAACAACACATTAAAAGGATCAAATACCATGACCAAGTGGGATTTATCCCAGGGATTCAAGGATTCTTCAATACAAGCAAATCAATCAATGTGATACACCATATTAACAAATTGAAGAATAAAAACCATATGATCATTTCAATAGATGCAGAAAAAGCTTTTGATAAAATTCAACACCCATTTATGATAAAAAAATCTCCAGAAACTGGGCATAGAGGGAACCTACCTCAACATAATAAAGGCCATATTGACAAACCCAGAGCAAACATCATTCTCAATGGTGAAAAACTGAAAGCATTTCCTCTAAGATGAGGAACAAGACAAGGATGTCCTCTCTCGCCTCTATTATTCAACATAGTATTGGAAGTCCTAGCCACGGCAATCAGAGAAGAAAAAGAAATAAAAGGGATACAAATTGGAAAAGAAAAAGTAAAACTGTCACTGTTTGCAGATGACATGACACTACATAAAGAATCCTAAAGATGCCACCAGAAAACTACTAAAGCTAATGAATGAATTTGGTAAAGGTGCAGTATACAAAATTAATGCACAGAAATCTCTTGCATTCCTATACACTAATGATGAAAAATCTGAAAGAGAAATTAAGGAAACACTCCCATTTACCATTGCAACAAAAAGAATAAACTACCTACGAATAAACTTACCTAAGGAAAAAAAAAACCTGTATGGAGAAAACTATAACACACTGATGAAAGAAATTAAAGATGATGCCAACAGATGGAGGAATATACCATGTTGTTGGATTGGAAGAATCAATATTGTGAAAATGACTATACTACCCAAAGCAATCTACAGATTCAATGCAATCCCTACAAAATTACCCATGACATTTTTTACAGAACTAGAACAAAAAATCTTAAAATTTGTATGGAGACACAAAAGACCCCGAGTAGCCAAAGCAGTCTTGAGGGAAAAAAATGGAGCTGGAAGAATAGACTCCCTGACTTCAGACTATACTACAAAGCTACAGTAATCAAGACAATATGGTACTGGCACCAAAACAGAAATATAGATCAATGGAACAGGATAGAAAGCCCAGAGATAAACCCACACACCTATGGTCAACTACTCTATGACAAAGGAGGCAAGGATATACAGTGGAGAAAAGACAGTCTCTTCAATAAGTGCTGCTGGGAAAACTGGACAGCTACATGTAAAAGAATGAAATTAGAACACTCCCTAACACCATACACAAAAATAAACTCAAAATGGATTCGAGACCTAAATGTAAGACCAGACACTATAAAACTCTTAGAGGAAAACATAGGAAGAACACTCTTTGACATAAATCACAGCAAGATCTTTTTTGATCTACCTCCTAGAGTAATGGAAATAAAAACAAAAATAAACAAATGGGACCTAATGAAACTTAAAAGCTTTTTCAAAGCAAAGGAAACTACAAAGAAGATGAAAAGACAACACTCAGAATGGGAGAAAATATTTGCAAATGAATCAATGGACAAAGGAATAATCTCCAAAATATATAAACAGCTCATGCAGCTGAATATTAAAAAAATAACAACCCAATCCAAAAATGGGCAGAAGACCTAAATGGACATTTCTCCAAAGAAGACATACAGATGGTCAAGAAGCACATGAAAAGCTGCTCAACATCACTAATTATTAGAGAAATGCAAATCAAAACTACAATGAGGTATCACCTCCCACCAGTTAGAATGGGCATCAGCAGAAAATCTACAAGCAACAAATGCTGGAGAGGGTGTGGAGAAATGGGAACCCTCATGCACTGTTGGTGGGAATGTAAATTGACACAGCCACTATGGAGAACAGTATGGAGGTTCCTTAAAAAACTAAAAATAGAATTACCATATGACCCAGCAATCCCAATACTTGGCATATATCCAGAGAAAACCATAATTCGAAAAGACACATGTACCCCAATGTTTATTGCAGCACTATTTACAAAACCAGGTCATGGAAGCAACCTAAATGCCCATCGACAGACAAATGGATAAAAAGATTTGGTACATGTATACAATGGCATATTACTCAGCCATAAAAAGGAACGAAATTGGGTCATTTGTAGAGACGTGGATGGATCTAGAGACTGTCATACAGAGTGAAGTAAGGCAGAAAGAAAAAAACAAATATCATATATTAACGCATATAAGTGGAACCTAGAAAAATGGTACAGATGAATCGGTTTTCAGGGCAGAAATAAAGACACAGATATAGAGAAAAAACGTATGGACACCAAGGGGGGAAAGTGGTGGGGCGGCGTGATGGTGGTGGTGTGATGGATTGGGAGATTGGGATTGACATATATACAGTAATATGTGTAAAATGGGTAACTAATAAGAACTTGCTGTATAAAAAAAGTAATAAAATTCAAAAATTAAAAAAAAAACTACAATGAGATATCACCTCACACCAGTCAGAATGGCCACCATCAAAAAATCTACAAATAAATGCTGGAGAGGGTGTGGAGAAAAGGGAACCCACTTGCACTGTTGGTGGGAATGTAAACTGATACAGCCACTATGGAGAACAGTATGGAGGTTCCTTAAAAAACTAAAAATAAAACTACCATACTACCCAGCAATCCCACTACTGGGCATATACCCTGAGAAAACCATTATTCAAAAAGAGTCATGTACCACAATGTTCACTGAAGCTCTATTTACAATAGCCAGGACATGGAAGCAACCTAAGTGTCCATCAACAGATGAATGGATAAAGAAGATGTGGCACATATATACAATGGAATATTACTCAGCCATACAAAGAAACAAAATTGAGTTGTTTGTAGTGAGGTGGATGGACCTAGAGTCTGTCATACAGAGTGAAGTAAGTCAGAAAGAGAAAAACAAATACCGTATGCTAACACATATATATGGAATCTAAGGCAAAAAAAATTGGTTATGAAGATCCTAGGGGCAGTACAGGAATAAAGATGCAGACGTAGAGAACAGACTTGAGGACACGGGGAGGGGGAAGGGTAAGCTGGGACGAAGTGAGAGAGTGGCATGGACTTATATATACTACCGAATGTAAAATAGATAGCTAGTGGGAAGCAGCAGTATAGCACAGGGAGATCAGCTCGGTGCTTTGTGACCACCTAGAGGAGTGCGATAGGGAGGGTGGGAGGGAGACGCAAGAGGGAGGGGATATGGGGATATATGTGTATGTATAGCTGATTCACTTTATTATAAAGCAGAAACTAACACACCATTGTAAAGCAATTATATTCCAATAAAGATGTTAAGAAAACAAACCAACAAAAAAATCTACAAACAATAAATGCTGGAGAGGGTGTGAAGAAAAGGGAACTCTCATGCATTTTTGGTGGAAATGTAAATTGATACAGCCACAATGGAGAACAGTATGGAGGTTCCTTAAAAAACTAAAAATAGAAATATCATATGACCTAGCAATCCCTCTACTGGGCATATACCCAGAGAAAACCATAATTCAAAGACACATGCACCCCAATATTCATTACAGCACTATTTACAATAGGCAGGACATGGAAAACAACCTAAATGTCCATCAACAGAGGAATGGATAAAGAAGATGGAATATTACTCAGCCATAAAAAGGAATGAAATTGGGTCATTTGTAGAGATATGGATGGATCTAGAGACTGTCATACAGAGTGAAGTAAGTCAGAAAGAGAAAAACAAGTATCGTATATTAACACATATATGTGGAATCTGAAAAAATTGGTATAGACGACCTTATTTACAAAGCAGAAATACAGACATGGATGAGAGAACAAACGTATGGATACCAAGGGGGAAGGAGGGAGTGGGATGAATTGGGAGATTGGGATTGACATATATACACTACTGATACTATGTATAAAATAGATGGCTAATGAGAACCTACTGTATAGCATAGAGAACTCTACTCAGTGTTCTGTGGTGACCTAAATGAGAAGGAAATCCAAAAAAGAGGGGATATATGTATACATATAGCTAATTCACTTTGCTGTACAGTATAAACTAACACAATATTGTAAAGCAACTATGCTTTAATTATAAAAAACAAAAAACATGCACTTATCATATGACCCAGGCCTAGACATTTATCTTAGAGAAGAAACTTTTATTCACACAAAAACTATACACAGGGCTTCCCTGGTGGCGCAGTGGTTGAGAGTCCGCCTGCTGATGCAGGGGACACGGGTTCGTGCCCCAGTCCAGGAAGATCCCACATGCTGCAGAGCGGCTAGGCCCGTGAGCCATGGCTGCTGAGCCTGCACGTCCGGAGCCTGTGCTCTGCAACGGGAGAGGCCACAACAGTGAGAGGCCCACATACCGCAAAAAAAAAAAAAACCAAAAAAACTATACACAGGTATAAGTAGCATCTTTATTTATAATTGTCAAAAGCTGGAAACAACTTAAATGTCCTTCAGGGGGTAAATGGATAAATAAACTGTGGTATATCCAGACAACAGAACACTACTCAGCAATACATAGGATTGAACCACTGATACCTGCTACAATTTGTACTAAGCTCAAAGACACGCCCAGTGAAAGAAGCCAGTCTCAAAAAGGTTACATACTATGTAATTCCATTTGTACGACATTCTTAAAAAGATAAAACTATAGTCATTTAGAAGAGTACTTGCCAGGAGTTAGAATGGGGGAAGGGTGTGACTACTAAGGGATAGTACAACATAGTTTTTTTGTATCCTAGTTCTGGTGGTGGTTACAGGAATCTACACATGTAAAATTCATAGAACTGTGCACCAAAATTAAAAAGTCTATTTTTTCTGTGTGCTGATTAAGAATTAAAGGAAATTTATAAAAAGGCAATTTTGACATTTAAAACTTATAGTTAATACTTTCAAAGGGGTCATTTAGAATTTAGTCTGTAGCATAATTCCAGATACAATAGTATTTTAGACAGTCCCACAGGCTTCATTTTATAGCACACTATGGAGCTCACAGACATTACATGAAAATTTCTTAACTTAAACTTCAACTAAGAAAAAAGAAAAAGAATGGATGTAATATCAAAAATGCTCAGTACTCCCTGACTTCAGACAATACTACAAAGCTGCAGTAATCAAGACAGCATGGTACTGGCACAAAAACAGAAAGATAGATCAATGGAACAGGATAGAAAGCCCAGAGATAAACCCACGCACATATGGTCACCTTATCTTTGATAAAGGAGGCAGGAATGTACAGTGGAGAGAGGACAGCCTCTTCAATAAGTGGTGCTGGGAAAACTGGACAGCTGTATATAAAAGTATGAGATTAGATCACTCCCTAACACCATACACAAAAATAGGCTCAAAATGGATTAAAGACCTAAATGTAAGGCCAGAAACTATCAAACTCTTAGAGGAAAACATAGGCAGAACACTCTATGACATAATTCACAGCAAGATCCTTTTTGACCCACCTCCTAGAGAAATGGAAATAAAAATAAACAAATGGGACCTAATGAAACTGCAAAGCTTTTGCACAGCAAAGGAAACCAGAAACAAGACCAAAAGACAACCCTCAGAATGGGAGAAAATATTTGCAAATGAAGCAACTGACAAAGGATTAATCTCCAAAATTTACAAGCAGCTCATGTAGCTCAATAACAAAAAAACAAACAACCCAATCCAAAAATGGGCAGAAGACCTAAATAGACATTTCTCCAAAGAAGATATACAGACTGCCAACAAACACATGAAAGAATGCTCAACATCACTAATCATTAGAGAAATGCAAATCAAAACTACAATGAGATATCATCTCACACCAGTCAGAATGGCCATCATCAAAAAATCTAGAAACAATAAATGCTGGAGAGGGTGTGGAGAAGAGGGAACCCTCTTGCACTGCTGGTGGGAATGTGAATAGGTACAGCCACTATGGAGAACAGTATGG
Source organism: Aethalodelphis obliquidens (assembly GCF_003676395.1). Classification (NCBI taxonomy): domain Eukaryota; kingdom Metazoa; phylum Chordata; class Mammalia; order Artiodactyla; family Delphinidae; genus Aethalodelphis; species Aethalodelphis obliquidens. The sequence goes on along the minus strand of NW_020837986.1, from coordinate 14,704,757 downwards.
AGGTTCTTTAAAAAACTACAAATAGAACTACCATATGACCCAGCAATCCCACTACTGGGCACATACCCTGAGAAAAACATAATTCAAAAAGAGTCATGTACCAAAATGTTCATTGCAGCTCTATTTACAATAGCCCGGAGATGGAAACAACCTAAGTGTCCATCATCAGATGAATGCATAAAGAAGATGTGGTACATATATACAATGGAATATTACTCAGCCACAAAAAGAAACGAAATTGAGCTATTTGTAATGAGGTGGATGGACCTAGAGTCTGTCATACAGAGTGAAGTAAGTCAGAAAGAGAAAGACAAATACCCTATGCTAACACATATATATGGAATTTAAGGAAAAAAAATGTCATGAAGAACCTAGGGGTAAGACAGGAATAAAGACACAGACCTACTAGAGAATGGAGTTGAGGATATGGGGAGGGGGAAGGGTAAGCTGTGACAAAGTGAGAGAGTGGCATGGACATGTATACACTAACAAACATAAAATAGATAGCTACTGGAAAGCAGCTGCATAGCACAGGGAGATCAGCTCCGTGCTTTGTGACCACCTAGAGGGGTGGGATAGGGAGGGTGGGAGGGAGGGAGTCGCAAGAGGGAAGAGATATGGGAACATATGTATATGTATAACTGATTCACTTTGTTATAAAGCAGAAACTAACACACCATTGTAAAGCAATTATACTCCAATAAAGATGTAAAAAAAAAAAATGCTCAGTAAACACCACATGAAGAACATTTATTTTAGTGACCTTTACTTGAATTGTAGCTGCAGACAACATGCTGAATAAGTATGCGTTAATTTTTTTAATGATAAGAAGCAGTTTTGCTGATACATAAATAATGGTCATAATCATCATTAAATAGTATATAAATAGGTTGAATGATCTATTATTAGACTAAAGCCACTCAGATAATTAAAAGCTAAGGTGAATTTTATAACTCTTCAATTAAGATATTAGATTAAAAGCCAGGGCATATCAAATCAAGAATGATATGCATTAGGATCAAATAAATTATTGTCTGTGGGGAAATAAGAAAGCATTAATTATTAATTAATCCCATAAAATTTAAGTAAATAATCCAATTTTTAAAAAATCCTTGAATGTTTCTTGAAGGCATAAAGTATTTTAACAATGTATTCTAAATGCAACGTTCAAGTCAGGGAAATGGTAAATGATATGCATTCAAGTCAGCTAAGTTAAAATATTACTTAGTTATAATTAAGTATTGCTGTAAGCATATAGGTTTCCAATTCTAGCTATGATTATTCTGAGCTTACAAAGAGGAAATAGGAGATCAACCTATCTATGAAATGGATCAGACCTTCAGTTGCTTCCAGACAGCTTTGGCATTAAACTGAACAATCTATAAAGAAATTCCAGTGGTGACATAAATCTGCATGTTCTGGATTTCCTTCACATTTTATGGAACATTGGTCCCTCTGTAGCTATAATATCTGCATAGGGAGCACTCTGCCTCAGCTCAATAGCCCGCTGCTTTTTTAGGACAAGAAAGCTATAAAATTTGGCTGCAGCTTGTTTTCGGTCATTATTTCTGCAGAGCTTCATCAGACTAAAGTACTGCATTCCCATCTTGTTGGATTCCTGGGAAAACAATTATAAAAGAAGAAAGGAAAGGGAAACAAGATGATTAGAAATAGAGCAGGCTGTGGATGCATAATGAACAACAAAATATTGATATTTTTGATAAGTGACTGTGAAATTCTTAAATGGAGAAATGCAAATGACTTATTAGGAAACATAAAAAACATCATAGGTCATTGAGCACAGCTTGGTTCATTGAGAAAATACGTGCAAAAGAACTCTAAAGTATTACACAAATTTCTAATGTGTTGTACAAACGTTAGGTCTTAAAAAATTGATGTTAACATAAATGGCTCCTGGAGAAAGTGCAAATTAATTTAGACTTGCAGGCAGAAAAAAGTCCACAGAACCTTGGGAATCTTCAAAATCAATGAAAATTATCAGCCTATCAGGCTTGTTTTCTTTAAAGGTACTGCAGGATGGGGGTGACTAAACAACTCTAGTGGTAAATGTAATGGCAGGGGAATATGACTAAATACATCTCCCAGTTTCTTTGCACAGATTAAAAAGATGTTGGATTCACTATAGAACACCTGTGAATCTACTAGAAAAAACTGAGGTACAATAAAGTATTTAATTAGACTACGTACTTGGAATCAGATTTCTAGAACAGGAGTATTGTTTTTTAGTTAGAAATACTGTGGTGAATACTGGTCAGTATCCCTGTGAGTATTGTACTAATTTGATAGCTGTGAAGCATTTTTTTTTTTAAATAACATATACAAGGGTTTTCTGTTCTGTTTTGTTTTGGGTTTTTTTGCCAGTCTATAACACTTAACAAATCAATAAGTTAAATAATTTATCATACTTTATCTCAACCAAAGGAGCAGCCCAGTGTCAGCAACCTTTCAGAGATGGCATGCCAAGCCTTCATTTATCTCCCCCTCTTGAGGAGACAAAATGCAGATCGGGTGGCTTTTTCCCCAGGGAGAGAACAGGGACAGCCTTCTCAATTCCAAGAATCCTTTTGAAAAACGCCCTGAGAGGATTATTCTGTTTCCTCCAGAAACTCCTCTAAAATGAAGGTAAAGGAATAAAGGAAGGAGAGAAATACAAAGTGGAAGACTATCAGACTTAGAGAAAGCCGAACCCTACATGCCAGCAGAGAGGAAAGCCAGCAAAAAGCAAGCCAACTTGAGATACAGAAATTTGACCCTGTTTGAGGAAAGTCTTTTAGGAACTTATTTGGAGAACAAGGATTTTTGAGGAATGCACTAACCATTCTGCCTCTAGACTGAGTTTCTTGCTGGCTGTTCTAATCTATAGATCCCAGACTTGAACTGCAACATCCAATTGGATTTTCAGCCTCCAGCCAGCCCTGCTCACTTCTGACTGGCCAGACCCTACAATCTGAATTGGCTTGAGCCAATTCCTTAATCTATCTTGTTGCTACTGCTTCTCATGACTAATAGGGATTTTGTACAATTCAGTGGTTTTTGTACACTGAACAAAAAAACTACTTAGTTTGTCTAAAGTCTGAAGTCAAGGGGAGATTCTGTCAGCAAGCAAGGACCTCTCAGTTCAGTCCTGAATGGGCTTTTCCTCTAATTGCAACCCAAAGCTTTACATCTGTCTTCCTGTCCCTATAGAGTTTACTTGTGCCACTAAATGTGTAAATGTATATAGACAGAATGTTACTACCCCCAGATTCTCTAATTATTTAATATATTCTACAACCTCTAATATATCACTTCCTTAAGGCCATCCGTCCGTTTATCTTTACATGTCAAAAATCTGGACATAAGGCCAGCATATACTTCTGCTCAGTATTTAATGGTGAAATTTAAGTTAAGTACAATAAAACATGAAAACTGTAAAATAATTAAAAAAAAAAAAAAAGCATTTCCAGCAGTGACAGCCTCCCCATGAGTATGTGCCTCTTGCAAAGGATCTCCTTCATCCCTCTCCAAAAGAGAAGAGGAAACATGAGAAGAAGCACCTGGTCCAGAGCCCCAATTCCTACTCCATGGTTATGAAATACCCAGGATGCCATAAAATCACTACCACCTCTAGCAATGCACAAACAGTAGTTTTGTGTGTTGGTTGCTCCTTGTTCTCGCCAGCCTACAGGAATAAAAGCAAGGCTTACAGAAGGATGCTCCTTCAGACAGAAGCAGCTCTAAAAGCATCCTGAATCAAAATGAGAGGGATACCATCCCTATAAACACACTTGAATAAAACAAAAGACAAAACCCCAAAGTGAAACAAAACCTAGGAAAAGCTCAGGAATTGTAGGCAGCAGGATGTCATAAGCTGGAAATGAGGGGTGAAGCTAAAAACATGAGAGTTCCTTAAAAGGTTACTTGGGAACAGTTAGATCCTCAGGTCTACTCCACCACCTCACAGAACCTTAAGACCACTACTCCCATACCTAGCAGGAAGCAGGAAGTTGTCTTTCTGGAGATATCAACCAGTGAGGTTCTAGACTTGGAATAATAGGCACTGTGGATGGTGGAGGAGAAGTGTTACAGACTGGGGGAATATGGGAAATTCTAATGTCTAAGCAGTGAGACTGCAGCCTCTCCCTTACTCCCTTTGGTTCCTGAACCACGGGCATCATGCTTATATCTCCTAGGCAGTAGATCTGAAGATTAAGCTGGGAAAGTGAACATTCCAAGGAAAAAAATCCTATAGATAATGACGTGTGTGTGTGTGTGTATTGGGGGGGCACCACCCAATTATCTCACTATAAAGACCACAAGTCTACAAGCCCCATCCATGCTTATCTAACTTCCAATCAGCTTTTTGGTGTCTCACTCTTTAAAAAAAAAAAGAGATCTAAGAGACATTTGGATAAAATTTCTAACATTCAAGAGCAGAAAAGAATGCATTCAAGAGAATCACTAAGGGGCTTCCCTGGTGGCGCAGTGGTTGAGAATCCACCTGCCGATGCAGGGGACACGGGTTCGTGCCCTGGTCTGGGAGGATCCCACATGCCACGGAGCGGCTGGGCCCGTGAGCCATGGCCGCTGAGCCTGCGCGTCCGGAGACTGTGCTCCGCAACAGTGAGAGGCCCGCGTACCGCAAAAAAAAAAAAAAGGAAAGGTGCAATTCAGGAGATCCAACATCTGACGCATAGGTAGTGCAGAAAAGGAGACTAGATTAACAAGGAGGAAATCCAAAACAATTTCCAATGCAAGAACATGAACTCTCAGAATAAAGAATCTATTACATGTTTAGCACAATAAATGAAAAAGACCCATACCAGAGCACATCATCATGAAATTTCAGGCCACTGGGAATAAAGAAAAGATCTAAAAGCTTCCAGAGAGAAAATAAAGGTCACCTACAAAAGACCACCAACCAAGCAGCATCTGACTTTTCAATAACAACACAGATGCCTAGAAATGTTGCAAAGCCTTCAAGATCTGAGAGTTATTATTTTCAAACTATGTTCAGATACACCCAATAAAGTTAAAGGTAAAATAAAGACATTTTCAGACTTGTATGTAGGGTCTCTATCTCTTATGAACTCTTTTTTTAAAATAATTAATTAATTAATTAATTTTTTATTTATAGCTGTGTTGGGTCTTCGCTGCTGTGCACAGGCTTTCTCTACTCGCGGTGAGCGGGGTCTACTCTTCGTTGTGGGGCACAGGCTTCTCACTGTGGTGGCTTCTCTTGTTGCAGAGCACAGGCTCTAGGCGCGTGGGCTTCAGTAGTTGTGGCACGCAGGCTCAGTAGTTGCGGCGCATGGACTTCTTGGCTCCGCGGCGTGTGGGATCTTCCTGGACCAGGGCTCGAACCCGTGTCCCCTGAATTGGCAGGCAGATTCTTAACCACTGCACCACCAGGGAAGCCCTCTTTTTTTTTAAATTTAATTTAATTTGTTTATTTTTTATACAGCAGGTTCTTGTTATCTATTTTATACATATTAGTGTATACATGTCAATCCCAATCTCCCAATTCATACCACCACCCGCCCCCCACCCCCCCGCCACTTTCCCCCCTTGGTGTCCATGTTTGTTCTCTACATCTGTGTCTCTATTCCTGCCCTGCAAACCAGTTCATCTGTACCATTTTTCTAGGTTCCACATATATGCGTTAATATACGGTATTTGTTTTTCTCTTTCTCACTTACTTCACTCTGTATGACAGTCTCTAGGCCCATCCACGTCTGTACAAATGACCCAATTTCGTTCCTTTTTGTAGCTGAGTAATATTCCATGGTATGTATGTACCACGTCTTCTTTATCCATTAGTCTGTCGATGGGCATTTAGGTTGCTTCTATGACCTGGCTATTGTAAACAGTGCTGCAGTGAACACTGGGGTGCATGTGTCTTTTTGAATTATGGATTTCTCTGGGTATATGCCCAGTACTGGGATTACTGGGTCATATGGTAATACTATTTTTAGTTTCCATACTGTTCTCCATAGTGGCTGTATCAATTTACATTCCCACCAACAGTGCATGAGGGTTCCCTTTCCTCCACACCCTCTCCAGCATTTGTTGTTTGTAGATTTTCTGATGATGCCCATTCTTTTTTTTTTTTTTTTTTTTTTGTGATACGCGGGCCTCTCACTGTTGTGGCCTCTCCCGTTGCGGAGCACAGGCTCCGGACGCACAGGCTCAGCGGCCATGGCTCATGGGCCCAGCCACTCCACGGCATGTGGAATCTTCCCGGACCAGGGCACGAACCCGTGTCCCCTGCATTGGCAGGCGGACTCTCAACCACTGCGCCACCAGGGAAGCCCTGATGATGCCCATTCTAACCGGTGTGAGGTGATACCTCATTGTAGTTTTTATTTGCATTTCTCTAATAATTAGTGATGTTGAGCAGCTTTTCATGTGCTTCTTGGCCATCTGTATGTCTTCTTTGGAGAAATGTCTACTTAGGTTTTCTACCCATTTTTGGATTGGGTTGTTTGTTTTTTTAATATTGAGCTGCAGGAGCTGTTTATATATTTTGGAGATTAATCCTTTGTCCATTGGTTCATTTGCAAATATTTTCTCCCATTTGGAGGGTTGCCTTTTCCTCTTGTTTATAGTTTCCTTTTCTGTGCAAAAGCTTTGAAGTTTCATTAGGTCCCATTTGTTTATTTTTGTTTTTATTTTCATTACTCTAGGAGGTGGGTCAAAAAAGATCTTGCTGTGATTTATGTCAAAGAGTGTTCTTCCTATGTTTTCCTCTAAGAGTTTTATAGCGTCCAGTCTTACATTCAGGTCTTTAATCCATTTGGAGTATATTCTTGTGTATGGTGTTAGGGAGTGTTCTGATCTCATTCTTTTACATGTAGCTGTCCAGTTTTCCCAGCAGCACTTATTGAAGAGACTGTCTTTTCTCCACTGTATATCCTTGCCTCCTTTGTCATAGATTAGTTGACCTCCTATGCACTCTTTGTCTCAGGAAATTATGAGAGGATGTTAACCACCAAAAAAATTCAAGATAAAGATCAAATCATCAAAAATAGAGGGACTAACATAGGAAAGAGACAAAGGAATTCCCATGTTATGGTAAAGGAATGTCCCAAGACAAAAACTGTGGAGCAGACCTAGAGAGCAACTAGTCTAGATTAGAACAAGAGGAGGATGAGCTCTGGGAAGGATATTCTCAAGAAAAAAGAAAGGAACTGATGAATTAATTGATGTATTTGACCATACTAAAAGGGGTTTTATTTTATTGTCAGAGAGTTTTGAAAAAGAATTAAGGATGGGTATATAGATACTAAGCAAATGTGAAAAATGAGGTAAAGATTAACACCAAAATAAAAAACCCATAAAGTTGGCAAGAAATGTAATTATGCTTATGAAGCCTCAATTTAAACTAATTTTTACATAGTGGTGGCAACTGATGGTTGTCCCTTCATATCCATTTTCTTCTTCCTCCATAGTAATAGAATTATTAGCTGGTCCCATGGTTGCCAGATAAGGACTACGTTTCCCAGCTAGATGTGGCAAGGTGATTAAGTGCTGGTCAGTTAAATGTGAAAAGTGATACATACAATTTCCGGGATATACCCTTAAAGGAAACTTTGCTGCTGATTGGAATGCAGACATGGTGGATAGTTAGCCATTTTGGATCCCAAGAATAAAGAAAATGAGATAAAGGGAACCTGGACCTCTGACAATTTTGTGAACATAGCTGCCATACCAGATAGTACTCTACCTGACAGAGAAATAAACTTCTATCTTTTTAAGCCACTGACATTTTGGCTCTGTGTCACAATCAAACCTGCATCGTGACTATTCTAATTATAATATTGTAAGTACTGAATACTGTGCTGAAAATACACTGGGGCGGGGGAGATATAATAACTAAGCTAAATTTTCATTTTCTTCTGAAAGAAGTCAACAGATAAAATATAAAGCTGAAATATTAGGAAAGAGCAGTAAGAACATGTAATTAGAAACATAGATATAAATACTAAAAGAAACAGTTTATATAGTTTCCTCTGGTAAGCAGAACTTAGGCATAAGGAGGGGCAGGACAAAAGACTTCTGTGTTTCCCTTTCAGCCTTAAGCATAGTACTACTGAACTTTCAAAATTATATACATGTATTATTTTGATAAAAATATAAGTTAAATTTTAAAATTATCTGTTTCATTTTTAAACTGTTATAAATTTAGTTTCACATTGATAATTAGTTAACAGGCTGCTAAACACAAGAATTGGACATAGAATAGATGTCTAGGGACATGAAAATAGGTAAGAATTGATTAGAACATGTAGGCACTAAAAGCAAACTCACATTTAGGCTCGGGTATACAGCTTAAAAATCATTTCACTCTAGTGTAATTTGGCCTCAACAAAAACACAATGAAAATTGTTTTATTTTTATTAATATTTAGAAGGTTGAACTCAACATTTTACTTATTTTTAAAAATAAAAATAGGGTTGACAAACCCTACTAAGTCTTACCCGCAAGCTATTTAACATCTGAAGTATTCTTCGATTCCATCTCTCCGCCTCAATATTTTGTTCATTCCCCAATGACTCCTGTTTGAATAATTGATATAATATTTCATTTAACCAAATTTTACTGAATGTTTACTATTTGCCAACCATAGTGTTAGCTGCCACAAGAAACACAACTGTAACACTGGGTCCTGCCAAATAAGGAGCTTATAATCTGATAATTGAGAGAATATGACTAACATACAAATATAGCTCAGTCTTTACAGGATTATATCTATACTCCCAGGCTAGCTTCTGACAAGGGGTTCCAGCGTTGGAGATTCTGCCATCTCTATTGGTGATGCATCCCAGGCATTGTGCACTTACTTTTAAAAGTAAAGATGACCACTTTTGGCTAGGACTGTCCCAGCTCTGGTCAATCTGAACTCAGATGACAGGAGTAAACAAAAAGCTATAGAAGAACTACCTTGTAAAGGCCTTTATATGAATTTATCTGGTGATATAAAAGCTGTAACAATAACTGATGTTTAGTATGTACAATTGGGTTAGGAATCTTACGAATTTCAAGGGTGCCTTGTCCGAAAAAGATCAACCCACTGCCTTTCATGTTATTTGAATAGATTCAATCTTTTCAGTTTTTAGCCACTTTCAGAAACACCTTAATATTTAAAACTTGTAGAGTTGAAATCCCTTCACAGGAACTCATTCTAAGCCCTTACCAACTAACACCTTATAAGCTGAGAACAGAACTGGGCATAGGAAAGGTGCTGATGAGTCTGATAAAAAAGCAGGACTACAAAGGGTTGGGGGAGGCAAGTGGCACAGATCTGACCTACTTTATAATTTTCCCAATGCTATATCTGACCATGAAACCTAACAGCTTCTGTGTCACCCTTATCACAGCTCCACTGTTTGTCAAGTTTTCGTGTATACCTCTGGAGCCCAGACACTTCTTAAAATTGCATTCAATTTCATGAACTCCGAGATGATTTCAGAGAGCTTCAGCATATCCTGTATGATATTTTAAATCTTTTGAGGCTAAGGGGACTGCCAAGTCCCCATTCTTGCCAGCTGTACTGGCTTCCTGGTTCTGCCTATACAGCATCCTTTCTTACATTCCAAAGATAGTGATCTGAAAACATGGTCAATTTTATTCTGAAGAGTTTTCTGAATTCCTCCAGGTAAAATTTATGTTTATTTCTTTCTGGTTTATTCTGGGATAAACTAGTTCACCCAATTACTAATGTTTATTTTATTGTTAAATACACAAATGTATTTTTCAAATGTAAAAAGCAATGGCCCAACTCTTTTTTAAAGATCCATGAGACTGCAGCTTCACCTACATTGTACAACTAAACAAATCAGGAAAAGGCTCAGAAAAAAATAGTCTGTGCATTTTGCTGAAGCCTGTCCACTTGATCTATCTGGACACCCTACAGCTGAGTCCATTGTGTGGAAAGCCCTGTGGATTATTAAAACAGCTGAACTTGTGCTGTGTTGTGGTTTTCTTGACCATGTATGAAAATAACCTGTGTCTAGAAGCAAAGAGAAAGGCGAAAGTGACTCAACTCTCTTCTGGCTCAGTTGTTTGGATGTTTCAGGTAAAAATTTCATGTATTTATTCTGTCCTAGATTATCCAGAGAAGTCAGTCATATGAAAAAAACAATTTAATAGTCTTGGAACTCATTGTAAAGATAATTTATTTAAAAACAAACTAACATTAGGCATTAGTAAGTGTTTTGATATTATTTAAGAAATTTTGTTAAAATTCATTACAATCTTAAAAATGCCTTCAGCACTATGGGACAAGGACTAGAGAAATAAGACAGTAATCTATATGGAGTCAGGTGAGTCACATGTTAGCTCTGGCTTTGCTACTGACTGGTGGTCCTCCTTGCAGACCATTCCCTTTTTCTGATCTCTAGAAGTCTTGAGTCAGACCTTGGTCTATATCAGCCACGGTCTTGGTATAGACCGTGAGTCATTGTTTTGGGAAATAATGCCCATACATTTTTCTTTAAATAAAATGAAATTTCAAATGCCCTAGGACATAGCCATAATACAGCTCTGCTTCTTTACAGTTGTTATAAGAATAACTTAAAACAATGATTCTCAACATTTTAAACCCATGACTACCTGTGATAACCATAAAAATCCCATACATTTCTTTAAAATTACTTAAAGTTTCAAAATAAATTAAAGAATAAAAGATCAAAGGAATTCTGAATATGTTTTATCAAGCTACTCATACACATCTTTGTTAAGAACACAAATTTAAATTGTAATTTTAGAGAGTAACGTGACAGCTAAAAACAATTTTTAGGTAAATAAGGTGTTAACTATTTAGGAACAAAGTTTTAAATAACATTCTTAAGACTATACATCTATTTACCAATTCAACTGGACAGTTTTCAATTCCTTGTGCTAAGATGTCATTCATTAAAGATGATTCCTCAGCAGCTGAAGATACCATTTCAGCAATATCCTGCTAAAGCAAAGTAGGGAAATATAGGTAAGTTATCACAGTAGTAGTAGTCATCACAGGAACAATCTCATTTTATTAAATGCTTTAATCACATGAATGCTCATTTCTAAAAGTAATTTAAAATACTACCTGCATTCTCAAAATATTATTTCTGAAATATCCCAAATAGGCAATCCCTGACTTAAATATTCCTGTTTTCTTTATGCCTCCCGCAATGAAGAACTTGCATGTTCTGCCCTCCTGTCCACGTATCTTTTCCCTTCCTATTTCCCTCAACACTACAGATGTCATATCAAAAGTCTCTGCTGCTGCACCGCTGAGACCACTTTCTTTGAAGCAGTTTGTCTTTGCCCCAGTGCCCTACCTCTAGTCTCATGCCAGAACCAGGTGGCAGAGGAAGAAGAACTGTAAGCAGAGGGAATGAGAATGGCGGAAGGGATATTAATATCCCTACCTAGGGCCATGACAGGATTCTTGCCACTGCTGCTGGAGCTGCCACTAGCAAGAGGGAAGAAAAACTGTGTCCTCTGGAAGGGGAGTGAAGACATAAAGGAAGACGGAAAAAGAGAAATTCTCCATTCATCAACACTCTCTTTTCTCATTGGAAGCTGTTTTCTCTATGGAAGCTGTTGGCCCCTTTCTCATCTTCAGCCTGTCTCCAAGCTTCATTCCCCAGCTGTTATCTGTGGTTGTGATTAAGTTAGAAGCTTCCCACAACATAGCTTACTTGATTTTTCATTTTAGCTTTTAAAAATTTTCATGAGTATGAGGTTGCATTTTATTCTTTAATATACATGTTTGTGGAGCCCTATCATGTTTTTTCCCTTTTAATTTCTATGAATATTCTACATTTTAGATACTCTCAATTGTGCAGTTATTTTACAAAAAATTGTTTGAATTTTTGAAAGATTTGAAAATGATTATCAGAATCAATATTTTTCTGTCCATTTAAATTGACTGTGCTTCCATTACTGACTATATTTCATATCTGTTCACCATTTTTGGAAGCAGAATAAGAATGAAATTGAAGGTTAAAGCATAAGTATAGGGTAAAGGAGTAAAAGGTTCAAAAGAAGTAGTGCAACAATCTTTCCTTCACTGCAAGCACCAAAATTTTGTCACTATGTTAAAAAATAATAAACTAAACAAATTTACCTAATCATAATTTCAGTAGGTGCATTCTAAGAAATGTCTGAATCCAAATAAGGAAGAGAGTAGTACTGGCAACCCAGTATCTCAATATCCAGTATATGATCAAATTAAAACACATTCTGTTTTAACGTATTACGAAATTGTCTTTCCTTCCAAGGGCATTCAGTTTCAATGTGGATTGACTCTCAATTCCCTGAGTGGTTATCAAAATACAGTGATGATGGAACAAACCAGAAAAGCACTGTTTTCTTTTTATCTGGTGTGGTATAATATTTACACTTGTACAGTCAGTAAAGTGACATTGGGAAAATATTTTACAGCACACTTTTTCCAACTACGTTTTTTTTTTTTTTTTTTTTTGCGGTAAGCGGACCTCTCAGTGTTGTGGCCTCTCCCGTTGCGGAGCACAGGCTCCGGACGCGCAGGCTCAGCGGCCATGGCTCACGGGCCCAGCCGCTCCGCGGCATATGGGATCTTCCGAGACCAGGGCACGAACCTGTGTCTCCTGCATTTGCAGGTGGACTCTCAACCACTGCGCCACCAGGGAAGCCCCTACATTTTTTTAATAACTGTTTTTCAAATACAAATTATGTCTTCAAGTAAAAATTAAAAAAAATTTTTTTGGTCGTGGATCTTTAGTCTTTCAGGCTAAGATAATTGGTGGGTCTAACACATATTATTTTTAGAGTTAGGAAGGGTGAACTTATGATCAGAAGCAAAGCATGGGTGTATTTTCTAGAGTTCTAAAGGATTCCATGACATATTGAATGTGAGACCTCAGCATATAACCAGATTCAGGTATAATAATTTATTCAGTGTACCATGAAAAATACTCTTCCAGTATGAAACTACTTATCTTGTGATTTACTATCCTAAACTTCTAGAAAATACTGTTCTGCAGATGTAAATTATGTTTTACCCTGTAGTACTGCTACATACTAAAGAAGTTATAGAATAACATAAGATGAAATATAAACTATAAATATAAGACGATATACCAGAGTCTCAATGTTCCTTCACTGTATGTGACAGGAAGATAATAATATTTTTATTACTCTCTTTGGTTAACTTACATCAGAGTTAATATTTTTATTGGTATCCTCACAAGAGCTACACTTAGATCCATCGGTAGCTTCCTTCCAAGTTTTGGATTGACTTAACTCTTGCAGGGAATTTGGCTCTTCCATCATGGAGGTCTCTGAATTATTAAGGAAGTAAAAAAGATTTCACTAACATATCTTTCAAACTTAAAATTGGGATATGGTTGTTACAAAAGAAAACTTCTGACAGACAACTTAAAATCCAAGAATTTAAGCGTGCACAAACTTTCTTATAGCACCCCAAGTCTCACATATTTATCTTCCATTTTCCTTCATCTGCCTCTTTATCACCTCGACTCCCCATGTTCCACCACCTATCTCCTCCACTCTCGTTCCCACACATTTAACTCACAAGACAACATGGATATACCAAGCCCATCTTAGTATATTGTTCAGCAGATTTTAATGCCTTCAGTAAGCAGAGGTTCACTCACCACATAAGTTAGCTTTATTATTCCTTTATAATAGTCACAATAATAATTCATTATTAATATTATTAAAATTTCATGTATCCTCTAGGGGGATAGATATATCTATATCTCAGGTTAACTGTATTGTTTAAATGCTATTCTTATCACTAAGTGATTTTTCATGTTAGTTGTCTTAAAGTGAAACATTATCCTACGAGATATAAAATTTTCTTTGTTGAAGGCTTGTGAGTATTGCCTTTGCGGGTGGGGGAGGTAGGAAAGAGTGAGATTAAGAATAGTCCACATAGTATATATACTTCATCTTTTTAAGGTAGTTTGTTGGACAAAAATTAATCCATAGAGAAGAATGTAAGACTGATCTAACAATTTCTTTTAAGTTCAAGTACTCTTCTAAGAGCATTTATACTTGGGAATATGGACTTGGATCCCATCTTAATTTTGAAATGTAAAATCAAAGTTTTGTTTCTACAACATTCCCCTCAACACCAACAGAATTAGGATGTCTCACCTACTATGTTTTTGCTTCCCATTTCTTCCCTTACTGACTCCTTCTGCATCAATTTTCTTCCAAGTTTAAAGCCAGAGGACACAAAGCATTTTGTAAACAACTGCAAAAATATACATTTTTGTTTCTCGCTTTTGTACAAGTAAAGCAATTCAACAAAATACAAGCATATATGCTAAAACGTTAAAACTATTATTCATGCACACACATCCAGCAAATTAATTCAAAAGGGGGTATTTTTTCACAAGTTTAAATTCCGTTGTATATATGAATATATATATGTATTTATTTATCACCAAACATTGCACCCATGTAAAAGAATAGAAACTATTACCATTTTCAGTTCAGCATGAGTCAGATCCTGGGCAGCAGTTGACAGAAGTGTGTCTGCTCCTCCCCTCTGCTTCCACATCATCAACCTTTGGGTAGGAGGTGCAAGTTCCAAAACCATGAGTGTGTCCGTAAAGGAAGTAAGCTGTCTATGCATAATTTTGCTACTGAGCTCCTTGACTGGATCTATGAGCAGTTTCCTCTTTTTGCCTTTTCTTTTTTCAGCAATGTCTAAATATAATAAATACATACAAATGTGATAGGTTGTACAACTTTGTATAATGATATTCTAGGCATTGCATATCTAAGAAATATCTACCACAATACAACCTACAGAGTTGACTTGGGAAGAAAATCCCCTTCTCTCTACTGAAAATTATGTTTTATACGGTTTTTGCACAGCTAGTGTGTCTCAGCAGCCAAGGGTTAACACATTTTGTAAAGTGCTTAGGAGGCAGGCACCCTGTTGATCTACTAAGTGGACAACTGAGGAATGTGGAGCAGAGAGTATATTGAGAGGGAAGTCATTCAGTTCTAAAGTTCCTTAAAATATCTACCTAACAGGATAACTTTTTAAAACATTAATTTGTATTTGTCCAGTGTATTTTTCCCTCCCCCATTGAAATTCATATACAAATTCCTAGTAGGTAGTTAGGGCCATGGGATTTTGCTCCTTTAACTAATTTGGCCGGGTAGAAAGTAGAAGTCAAGCTTTTCCTTAGTAAAGATGCAAAAGGGGAGTGGGGGGCAGTCAGATTTTCTGGAATGGGTGGAGATCTGAGATCAGATGGAGCCAAAGGAACTTGCTTGCTGATGTGCCTCAGTAAAATCTTGGGAATAGGACAAGATTCCAAAGGGGCTGGCTGTGTGATGACTCCAGAGGTTATGTAGGCTGGGACACTGGGTATCACACGGTGGTGTGGCTGATGACCAGAGGTTCCCTTCCACCTGCTGTACCCCTCCCCCAAACTTTGATACTATACATGGCTCAGGGCAGATAGGGGAGGTTTGCAGATTGCATTTCTTGCCAACCAAGTGGGATAGAGGCTCAGAGTTGAATTTCGCAAAGAAAACGTTGAATGCTTTATTCTTTGCATGCCTGAGTTTATAAACTGAAATATCAATTATACTACTTAAAATTAGGATATTCTTAAAAGATCTAGTTATATATTAGATTCATATTCAGTGCCTCTGTTCCGACCCTTTTACTCTGTCTTATTTTATATTGCATGCTTATTTATCTCCTGATCAGACTGTAAGCTTCTTAAAAGCAGGAACTATGTCTTCATTTCTGTGCCCAGAATAATGGCTTGATAACTATTGGAACTGAACTCTGTTTTACATTTTCCAATTTCCCAAGCTGGATAGATGGTTTGACCAAGACTGAATATAATGAAAGAACCATCCCAAATTTTCTTCACACCTTTCCCTTATTGTATTATGAATGTTATTACTAGATTGACTACCTCCTATAATATTTTAATAATTATTAAAATATCTCAGGGTAAATAAGATAGTAGTGCATCAAAACTAAACATAAAAACATGAATGACTCTGACCTGAAGTATCAATTGGCTCAAGGGTAAATCCCTCCTCTTCATTTGATAATGTGGTTTCATCCATTTTTTCATTTTCAGGTGGACATACACACTCAGGATTATCTGGTTCTACTAATCAACGTTGCCATAAAAGGATTTATTAAAAAAAATAATGGTTATGTTGCAAACTAGAGGACTGTATGAGAATTAAAGTGAAAGATAAACTAACTGTAGATTTATATTGCTAACTGGAGCCACATCTGAATTCTTAGAATCATGTATTTAATAGAGCTGAAGAGACTCAGAGATTATACAGTCTGGGGCCTGCAGTGTTCAGGTGAGTCAAGTAGTATCACCCTCTTTTGCACCTGTCACATCTAAGGCTGGGCTACAGTCACATCAGAAGTGAAAACAGAGATAGGAACCACAATAAATGATTGACATAAATTTGGCAATATGTCTGCTAAAAAAATTGTGTTCTGTTAATGATTAGTTGACCCATAAAGAACCACACATAACTAAATTTTTATTGCCTCTTTTTACATTTAAAATTTCTACTACTGTGTTAGAAAGCAAATGTAACATCAAAAAGAGTGAAAAATCAAAATGGGGCTAATCATTCTTTTAATTCTTAAGAAAAATCAGACTACAAGACTTCAAATCATCTGAGGTACTTTCACATCAATTTCAAGTAGAAAATATCCCCAAATTTATAATTTCTATCAAATTATATATAGATTGTCAAGCTATATTAATATTAATGTGATATTAATAATTAACAACCATGTTAGTGTCAAACATTAATGATGCTTTTACTATGTAACATATATTATTTTAATGATTCAAAAGCAGGGTATTTTGGCAGAGTATTTAAATGTGCTCTCATAACAAATAAACCCAATCCCGATTAAATACCCATCATTGTACTTTTCCCAGAACTTAGTTTTCTATTCTATATTATCTAAAGTCAGACTAAGAGTTTGAGGGACAACACTCTTTATTATCTTTCACTATACTATACTGCTACTTAAACCCATAAGTTTTGAGGCTTAATTTGAATATTAGTATCTGTTCACATTCTACACAAAAGAAACAACATACCCACTATAGTATCGGGAGGCTCAGGAAGCATGGAAATTTCTCTATTTAAATGCATGTCTTCTAACAGGATATTCTGATCATCTTGCAATAGATTGTCTTGAAAACACAATAAACACTTTGGTTATACAGAGTTGAATCTGTCATTTGTTCACTAAACACTTGACAGTATTGCATGCAAGGAGTTGTGATGGGATACAAAAATGAGTGAACCCTACTTAATTAGATTTGACTGGTTATATAGACTAACACATTTTATGCAGTATGACGTAGAATTTTATATATTTAATTTCCTTTCCTTTATTAAAAGTCTATTTATAAACGTTTATTTCAGGAAATATTTACTAAACTACCAAGATAGTAGCCTTGTTACAAAGCCATGTTTAGATTTCAAATTAAGAAGTAAAAGTTTTCAAACTCCTTTGATAGAGATCTAAGGTAGAGCCACTATTTTTCGTAGTTTTCAAATTTCAAAAAGGTTGCCATAACCAGCCTTTTACTGTAAACTAGAGAATTAAAAAAAAAAGATTTGATATATAATAGTATCTTTAAAATTAAGTGCATTTCGATTTCCAAGTTTTCTCTATCCTATTTCTATGATGACTTTAAAATAATATCATAATATAAATATAAAATAATAATATAAAATGCTGGACAGATCCTTTAGAATAGCTGTCCCACAATTTCTGCTAAAGAAAACACTGTTTTCTAGTATACAATCTAGTATATTTTGTGAGGAATATATTTACCTCACTTCTTCCCCTCTAAAGACTAGAAATTTATAAAAATAAAAACAAGAACTTATATGATAAATGTGTTTAAACAGATAGCTATTTACTTGGAACTAGCCTAAATTTTTAAATATACCATAGACTTTGAAAACTTGTGTAAAAAACTGTGTTGACCTATATGACACAGAAGCATATCTGAAATTTTAGTTTGATGGAATAAAACTTCCAGTGTGTTATGTAATTTGACTGAAACAAATATCCAATTTCTATATGACCAGATAGTATACCAAATATTTCTCCTGCAGCTCCTTCATCTCCAAATCCATCTCCACTGTCACAGAACAGAAACATTTCTCCAATGAGGCTTCCAGAACTATGTTCAACTAAAGGACCACTGGAATTTAGCAATATGTTGTCATCAAAGAAGCTATGTCTTCTGAGAATTTCAGGTTCCTCCTCTAAATAAATACATATAATTAATATTGAGTTAGTCATAGAAACACAGAATTTTAGGGTTAGAAGCTAGAATTTAGATATCATTTTGAATAGCTCCTTTCATTTTACAATGAGAAAAGTGAGAGCTAACATTTATTTGAATTATTCAAAGACATACAGATGGCCAGTAGGCATATGAAAAGATGCTTAACATCACTAATTACTAGATAAATGCAAATCAAAACTACAATGAGGTACCACCTCACATCGGTCAGAATGGCCATCATTAACAAGTCTACGAATAATGAATGCTGGAGAGAGTGTGGAGAAAAGGGAATCCTCTTGCACTGTTGGTGGGAATGTAAGCTGGTGCAGCCACTATGGAAAACAGTATGGAGGTTCCTCAGAAAACTAAAAATAGAATTACCATATGATCCAGCAATCCCACTCTTGGGCATATACCTGGACAAAACTATAATTCAAAAAGATACATGCACCCCTATGTTCATAGCAGCACTATTCACAATAGCCAAAACATGGAAACAACCTAAATGGCCATCAACAGATGAATAAAGAAGATGTAGTATATATAAACACAATAGAATACTACTCAGCCATAAAAAAGAACAAAATAATGCCATTTGCAGCAACATGGATGGACCTAGAGACTATCATACTATGTGAAGTAAGTCAGAGAGAAAAAAACAAATACCATATGATATCACTTATATGTGGAACCTAATTATGGCACAAATGAACCTATCTACAAAGCAGAAACAGACTCAAAGACATAGAGACTTGTGGTTGCCAAGGGAGAGCGGAGGAGGCAGACAGACGGACTGGAAATTCGGGGTTCATAGATAAACAACAAGGTTCTACTGTATAGCACAGGAAACTATATCCAATCTCCTGGGATAAACCATAATGGAAAAGAATATTAAAAAAAGAATGTATATATGTGTAAAACTGAGTCACTTTACTGTACAGTAGAGATCAGCACAACATGGTAAATTATACTTAAATTTAAAAAAGAAAAAAGAAAAAAATATTTGAATTATTCAAGTCATTCTGCTAATCAGTGGAGACTGGATTTCTAGCCTAACACTTTTTCCAATACAATAACAAAAATTTCCAAAATATCAGGATAGAGTTTTTAGTGGTGGTACAGTTTAATACTTCCCAGAAGGTTATTATTGGCAGTCGAATGATTTCTTCTACCTTAGGTGGGTCATATCCCACTTGATTGAGTATTATTTCATGGACAGTTGCTTGAGTTGTTTGTCCATAAGGAGGGATTGGAAAATAAGGAGTATGTCTGCCTTCTAAGTAATGGAAAGGTAGGTAAAATATTAAACAATGGGCTTATAACATTTGTTCAATAGATATTTATTGAATGACTAGGTATTAGGCAATATGCTAGGGGTTGGATACAGCAGTAAAAAAGATAAAACTGGTCAGCTAACATAAACTGAGTGGTTACTATGTGCATTGTATTATGTAGTAGAGGATACTATTATAATCCTCATTGTACAGACAAGGAAACATCCACAGAAAGGTTTCATAACTTGCACATAGTCACACCCTAATAAATGATAGAGCCAGGATCTGAAGGCAGCAAAGATCGTCTTAGTAACGGTGTTAGAATTCTAGCAAAATAGAGACTAATGAGAGAAAACTCCTAAGACACTGACAGCAGCAGATAAAATGAACTCCCTGCTTCAAACTGCCTGCTTCCAGATTGGCTGTCAGTACATGCATATTCTTTCCCTTCCTTGGGTTTGAATCTTTGGGTCCAGAAGTCTGAAACCCCAGGGGTCAGAGTCTAGGAGTCTGAAATCCCAGAGGTCAGAGGTTGGTCCTCTCTTTCCTTCCTCTAGCAACCCACGTCACTGCTAGTCAGTAAAGAAACTCATGAAGTATCACTCACTGGAAATTTTTCTACAGGCCTACATCTTCTAGAAAGAAAGAACTAAAAAAGGCAACCTTCATTGTATTGGACTAAAGATTTCCTCAATAGAAAAGATTAACTTTTTCAAAAGAACTAAAGATATTGTTCACATCTTCCAGATGCACCTTGATAGCTCCCAAAAGAAAAATCATTCTTGGTCAATAAGATAATAACATTTATGAACAGACAGTATATTCTGAGCACTGAACATCATGAGAACCTGAGAGTACACCAAAAAATTAAAGAAATAATCTTTGCTTTCACTCTTATACTATAATCCAGAATAGGATGGATTAACATTAAATATTTCTTAGAGGACATTAGGTTTGAAATAGTTTTTGAAGGAGAGAAAATCCCTTATTGGTAGAGAGTACTAAAGGAGAGAATAAGGGAAATAACGGTGATGTTGCTAGTAATATCCCGATTTAACATATAGGGCAGTAAGGCTCAGAGAAGCTAGGTGATCTGCCCAATATCACACAGCAAATCAACAGAGGAAGCCCAGATTCAAACCCAGGACTGTCAGTCTACTCAGGACATGTTCTCCCCACCTTCTTGAATTGTAGTAGACAGAACTGAGAACAACTAAATTGTATTGGTTGACTGGTAAGACATTTGCTTGACTAGAGCCAAAAGTCTATATTAAGGTAAAACAAAGTTAATAAAGATGGTGATAAATTGGTAGAGGGCCTTGAGGAGAGGCAGGAGTATCTATCAGTAAGTTATAGGGACCCAAGGCACTTAAGAAGAGAAATGTGATGTGGAAAAAAAATGGAATTTAAGGACAATTCCTCTTGCAGAGCTGTATAAAATGTGGGGCCTGGAAGAAACTGTGTAGGAGGGTATACAGCACTTCAGCACTTTAGTACTGGTGAACTAAATATATATATATATTTAGTACTGGTGGCTAGGGAAACAGAAAGAATACCTGAGACATTTCCATTTTTTTTTTTAATTAGCACTGGTATGAAGCTTATAGAAAGCATAGTTAAAAGTGATCCTAAAGTTGCAGGGCTGAAGAGCAGTAGCATTTACAGGGAAATGTGTAAAGAATATCTTGGGCAGTAGGAAATATGATTAACTTTTTACCAATGTGTTATATTTCAAGGTTTGGGGTAACAGCCAGTAAGAGATGCGTGCTACTCAAAGTAGGGTCTGTGGACAGTGTTGGTCCACAACAGAGTAAATACACAAATTAGAGGTAAATGTTCACAAAGTTTTAATATAACGTCGCAGAGTAATTTTATACATGTTGGATCTAATAACAAAAACTTGAGGCTACATGTTGATTTTTAAGTAAGTTTTTAAATTTTTCTAGTAATTAATTTTTATTATATTTTACAAAAGTGTCATTCCATGACAGATAGGAAATTGACAAAAATTATAAAACTGGTCCTTCACCACAAATCATTTGAGAAACACAGCTATAGATCATAAGAGTTATGGAAGGAGAGTCAGGATGAGAAGTGGAGGTTACGAGGTAGCTCGAGCATTACTGATGCTTGATCACCCTCCTCCACCTAAGACAAATTTAGGCCAGCCTTCTCCTATGCTCACTGCTTTGGGCACTATAAGAAAGTCAAAGATGAATGTGACACAGATCTTACCCTCATGGAGTTTTCAGAACAAAACAGACCAATACAATAAATATCGTGATACAAATCAGAGAGTGGTGAACGCCATAAAAAAGAACAAATACTATATAGTTAAATTACACCATATAGCTTTAATTCTAAAATACATTCAACAGTTTCTGTTTCCCAATCAATGTGTATTTAGTGTGTATTTCCTCCTCACTCCCAAGCTATTTTAAAATCTGTTATTGATATATATTTAGAGGAAATATATTTTGAAGGCTCTGTACGCAGCACATGTGTAAAACCTTGTGTATATGTTAACTACAGCAACTGTTTACTTATATGTCTCTCTCCCAGCCTGAAGCTCCTTGAGAGCAGGAAATGCTTCTTTAAACTTTGTATTGCCCATGCCTGTGATAGCACCTGACATATAGTAGATATTTAATAAACGGTTGTACACTGAGAAGGGAAGCATAGGCTAAGCCTGAGTCTTGGCATTGACACCTACAGTAGATAAAGGCAAGAATAAGCTTATTGGGGGGTTACATTTATACATCAAAAAACTCATTCATTCTAAAGATATTTCTACTGGCATAGAAATAGCTTTGGCATTGTTTTAATACAAAAATGCAAATATAATTGATTATGACTTGTAATTTGAATTTCTCAAATATTCTCACCAATGCTCCCAGTGTGGAATAGTAGATCATTGCCATAATCTTCTCTAAGTGTGATTTCTTCTGGTTTGCTTTGGTTCTGAGTAAAGTATTCTGAAACATCAATAGCACTATGGAGAAACATAAGATTGAGGAAAGCATGTGAACAGAACACAATGATTTTGCAGTATACTGAAAAACAAACAAACACCCTTAAACAAAAACATGTTTTATTATAAAAACAAAGGAGAATTTTATTTTCTCAATAGTATTCCTTACAAACACTAGTTCATTATACATATGATATAATGAACTATGATCTCCAGGTTGTCAAATCCAATGGGCAATTCTCAGTCCCTTTCTTACTTACCATACCCAACAGCATTTGAAATTGATGTTCACTCCCTTCCTCATGGAACACATTCTCTTCTTGGCCTCTGCAATACTACTGTCTCTTGATTTTCTTCCTACCTCACTGGCTGTTCCTTTTCCATCTCCTTTATTAGTTCTTCCTCATCTCCCAGATTATTAACTATTAGGAATGACCCAACATTCAGTCCTCAGACCTCTCTCTCTCTCAAATCTACACTCATTCCCTCAGGGATTTCTTATGACTCATGGTTGAAGTTCCATCTACATACTCACAACTCTCAAATTTATATATCCCATCAAACATCTTTCCTGAATTTCAGACCCAGATATTCAACTACCTACCTACTCCCCTTGGATGTGTAACAGTCATCTCAAAACCTATATCCAAAACCTAATTTACTTCCTTTACCTTGCCCTCTTTAAACTTGCCATGCTCTAGTTATCTTAATCTCATTAAACTGGTAACTCCATTCTCATGCCAAAAATCATATAGTCAACCTTCACTTCTCTCTTTCTCTGTCAGCTCTGCCTCCAAAATATATCCATAACTTGACTGCTACCACCTTGATAGAATGAAGACTGAGAACTGATCACAGAGACTATCATCTCTTGTCTGGTCTTCTTACTGCAATAATCTTCTCACAGGCTCTCTGCTTCCTTCCTTCCGCCCTTATAGTATGTAGCCAGAGGAAGCATGTTGAAGTCAAGTCAGATCCAGTCACTTTCCTATTCAAAACCCTCCTGTGCTTCCTATCTGACTAAAAGAGAAGTCCTCATTACAGCCTATGACACCCTCCATCATCTGCACCCCAGCTACTTCTCTGACCTCATCTCCTACCACTGGGCCCTTCATTTACTCTACTCCAGTCTCACTTGCCTCCTTGCTGTTCTTTGAATAGGTCCAACATGCTCTGCCTTAGAGCCTTTCCATTTGCTTTACATGGAACATTCTTCCCCACATTACTGAATGATTTGTTCCTTCATTTCCTTTAGATTTCTGTTTGGACCTTATTAGAAAAGCCTTTTCTAATCTCTCTGTTATTTTATTTTCTATTTCTCTTCATAATGCTGATCATCTCCTAGCATACTATATATTTACTTGTTTGTTTATTACCTGTCTCCCCCAACTAAAATATAAGATTCATGCGGCCAGGAGCTATCTCCTCAGTGCCTAGAACAGTGCTTGGCATATGGCAGGCACCCAACAAATATTGAATGAATGAATATACTGTCAATATTGCAAACTACATTCAGCGAATATAATACATTTTTGGTTTTCTACTTCGAACTTTCACACTAAATTTAAGTCTTTGTCAACTGCATGTGTATTTCAGTTGTTAACTATGTTCCATCTGCATTCATGAAATCTGAAAATGTAAAACAACAAAATATCAGGAAAATCAAATTGAAGGAAAATAAAATAATTTACTTCATATTTTGGGGATCAAAATCATGAAATTCTTCTGGCAATGTGATCGCATTGTAAGCTGCTTCGAGATCCTCTTTTGGAAGGTCAACCAGTCCTGAAAAAGATAAAATACCACATTCAATAAGCCATGATGCTATATAAAATCAACTTCCAACTAAATCTCTACTTTCTCTCACTGGACTAACTGTTTAGTCTCCTAACTGGTTTCCCTGTATCCACTCCTGCTCCTCTTCAGTCTATTCTCTACAAAACAGCCAGAGTGATATTTTAAATATGCAATTATATCAGATCACCCCCATATGTAAAATGACTCAGGGACTTCCCTAGTGCACTTAAATAAAATCCAAATTTCTAATCAGGGCCCTGTATCCCTACAAAACCTATAGGCATCATCTAACAACACCTTCCCGTACTCACTCTACTCCAACCGTACTGGTCTTTTTGCTCTCTGAATGAGTCAAGCACTTTACCACCTCAAGACCTTTGCTCTTGCAGTTCCCTCTCTCCGGAATGCTATTCCCTCATGGACTTCTTACATGGCTGGAAACTTCTCATTCTTCAAGTCTGAGCTTAAATTCTTTCCTCTCAGAAAGGCTTTTCCCAATTAGCCTAACTAAAATACACTTCTCTCCTATTTTCTGTAGTAGTACTCTTTTTATATTCCTTCATAGCACAATCTATAATTATTATAATAATTTTTTTAGAAAGTCTTTTTCATTATCTGATTTTCTCACCAGGCTCAAAGGGACCTTATTTGTCTTGTTTGTCCTTGTATCCCAGAGCCTAACATAGTGTTTCACACAAAGTATGAGATCAATAAATATTTATGGAATATATAAGTGAAATAATGAACAAATTTATTTCACTGAACCATATTTGATATAATTATAAATCTACTAAGAGATTCTACAGATATTTTAAATAAAGAAAAAAAAACTTGTCAATCCTGATTCATCCATATTAACTGAGGGAACAGTATGTGCAAGGCACTGAGACAAGCACTATAAGAGATTCAGAAAATAAGTATGACAAAGATGTTGCCTTCAAGGAGTTTGCAGTCTAGTGTGAGAGGCAAGGTCTGTACCTAGATAAACATAATACAAGGTGGAAAATGACTAAAGTCTTAAAACTAAAATAAAAATTTGAAAGCGTTCTATTTATGACATATGTAAATCTCTAGCACTTTGGAATGCCTAAAAATTTTCTATAATATTTCATAAATAGCATGCTATTGTACTTAGAGTCTTGAGAATTGTGAAAACAATGACAATTACTGATATCTAGGTTTTGTCAATCACACTATTTCTAATTTACCTCATAAAGGCAAAAACAGATATGGCAAACCAAGTGACCCATTAAAACTGAATATCAGAGTTTCTTACACAAGTGTGGTAGCATTAAGTATATTTCTTGTGTAAATATGCAGGAACATTCCAAGTTTTTGAAAGCATAACCTCTTCCTGCAAACACAGGAAAAGAGCAAGGAAAATAATATAATTTTTTCTTAACCATGGAAACTTAGATTCAGTCAGAAGGAAGTTTACATTCACCATATTCACACTGGAACTACAGAGTGCTGCCAATTAAAAGAGCCCACCCAAAATAAAAATGCAAAAGGGAACAAAGATGAGTGAGACAAATCAATATTGCATGTATACCTGGGCGAAATGTCATCTTCATTTTAAGCAATGCTTCACTGCAATCTGCCAAAAGATACTTTGCCTTCCTATTATAGATTCGAACAACTCCCAAAAGAAGGTGTCCTGAAGTTCGAAGTGCAATTTTCACCTTTCAAAAAATTTTTAAAGTATTAGAATATTAAAAATTAGATTCATAAACTCTGTTCTTTGAAAATTATAAAATAATAAGAATGTCTTCTCTTTAAAAAGCAGACATTTTGTATTCTTATTTAAGGTGAATCACTTAACTTTTACCTCACCTTGTAAAATGATTAACTTTTTTATTCAGTGAAGATAATCTAATGTGGCATTTAAGTGAAGTATGCTATTATTGGTTTTATGGGAAGTATATAACCTTTGCAGTCGGGCAGACTTGGGGTCAAGCCTTGGCTCAGTTGCTGAGGTTCAGTCATTTAACCTTCCTGAACTTCAATTTATTAATAATGGCTACAATTTATTATATACTTATTTTGTGCCAGGCATTGTCCTAAGAGCTTTTCATACACTAATTTATTTAATTTGGACAACAACCTCTATTTACAGAAGCAAAAACTGAGACTCGGACATGATAAGCAGCATGCCCAAAGTAACAAAACTAATAAGTGATAGAGGAGGAATTAAATTTAAATTTGACCAACTCAGAAGTTCATGCTCTTAATTACCACACTTCACTGAGGCTAAAAGAAGCCTATCTCATAGGGTTATTGTGAAGATTAAGTAAACTAATGAACATACATAAAGTCTAGCCCAATGCCTGACACATGGTAAATTTTCAATTATAATTCATCCTTCTCTCAAGAAGAAAACTACTTAACCTATAAAAATATTAAAATGATATTTTAATGCAAATTCTAATAGCTTGTTATAGTATTTTATAATGAACATAGTACCTTGCTTATGAAGTGACTTCATATATATTTTGATTTATACTCAATCCTCCTTTCTTTCTACTCTCCCTATTCATTCACCCATTATTTTTCTAAGAAATACTCATTTGGTACCTACTGTGTATACAATATTTTGTTAGGGAATAAGAAACAATCACAAAATATGTATAAAACATGGCCTCTATCCTTCAGGATCCAATCAATTTATGATAAACATATAAGAGTTAATTACCAACAGAAATCAATATATGTTTATGTCCAGAAAATAAATGCTATAGGAAATAAAAAAGAGAAGACCATTTAAGAAGTAAAGCTTCCTTGGAAATATATTTCATGATATAATGTATTTTAATTCCTTTCCTCTCCATAAGTCATAGCAAATACATACTATAATTTTAATGAATAACATACCTTAGGTGAAAGAATTTTTTCAATGGTTATTTCTAGATTACATTCAAATACATGGGCCTTTGTGAGTTTCTTCTCCCAGTGAGCTGCAAGCCAGATTTTGGCCAATGGCCCTCGCTTACTCATAAGCACATGTGTGTAGAACATGGTGCCTGTATTCCTTAGTAGTATTTAATGAACTACAGAGAACATTAAAAGACATTTAAATTTTAATACAAAAATCTTTCAGTGCTATTTTACAGCAAGCAAAACCATTTTTCATTAATTATATAAAATAGATTATCTTCTAATTCAATGCATTATTCAATTCAAATTATTTTCTTATAAAAAGAAACTTTTATTTAAAATACAAAACTATATTGGGCTTCCCTGGTGGCGCAGTGGTTAAGAATCCGCCTGCCAATGCAGGGGACACGGGTTCAAGCCCTGGTCCGGGAAGATCCCACGTGCCGTGGAGCAACTAAGTCCGTGCGCCACAACTACTGAGGCTGAGCTCTAGAGCCTGTGAGCCACAACTGCTGAGCCCATGTGCCAGAACTACTGAAGTCCATGAGCTTAGAGCCCGTGCTCTGCAACACGAGAAGCCACCGCAATGAGAAGCCCACGCACTGCAACGAAACGAAGAGTATCCCCCCGCTCGCCGCAACTAGAGAAAGCCCGCGCGCAGCAATGAAGACCCAACACAGCCAAAAAATAAATAATTTTTTTAAAAAAAGAAAAGAAACTATAGGAAAAGAATCAGAGGAAGGAAAGAAAAAAAAAGAATCCAATTTAATGTTTTGAAATAAGAATAGTAAAAGAAAACCTTCACTTAAAGACAAAATAATTATGCACATTTCCACAAATTGTACTATTCTCAATAACATCATAAGGCTCCAGTACTAGGCAAAGGAATGTCATAACGCTTTGTCTGACTTCTAGAGAAGAATCAAGTCATTGTTTACATATAGGTAATCTTAAACTGCCACTAGAGAACCATTTTCTAACTTCTTTCCTACTTAAAGTTCTGATAAAAGAGAAAACTGAACCAAAGCGAATACAAAAACAAAATCAGCCACGGAATTAAAAACTTAGATGACCTTTGATCAATGCCCATTTTCACCCCAAGAATCAAATCATTGGGCCCAAAATAAAGGTTATGCAATCTACCGAACCACATTCCTCAATGGGACAGCTAGAGATTTTAATGTGTGTGGCCTCTGCCTGCCTTGGCTCCACTTTCTTCCTTTCTCCTGTATCTGGTACTTTAGAATAAATTCCAATTTGTCTTTTTCAGTTGCTCCCAGGTGTATGATTACTAGTAAACTTTAAGAAAAAAACAACCCTGTGATTTACTATTCCTGAGACGTTGATTTTCCTGAGACGTTGATTTTCCTACCTCACCCCACAAAAAATCCCCCACAGAAGCCCCATTGTCCTGTGAGTTATTTCTAGGTTGAATTGACTTCATGCAAAGTAAAGCTAAGGATAGCACATGGAACTAGGAGACAGGCAGGAGGCTTAATTCGTGGAAAAGGGTCCCAGTGAGGAGAGTGAGGGCGGGAGGAAGGGTTAGAAAGCGGACCCTGGGGGCGAGTGGCGTCGGGGGTGGAGAGAGCCACAGAGGGCGCTCCTTCCAGGAAGAGAGAAGGGGGAGGGGCGAGGAATGGAAGGTGCTGGGGTCGGGGAGCGGGGCAGGGGTGTGAGGAGAAGACGGCGAGAGCCAAGGGCTCGGACGCCTAGGGCTCCCTCCACACACGACTCCTCAGAGTTGAAGGCCGGGTACTCAGAGAGGGACACCGAGGCTGAGGAGTGACCGCAAGCGCCCATTGCCTCCCCTCAGGCGGGGTCCCTCAGGGCTCGTGCCGGTGAAGAGCCCGGCGGCACACGTGTGGGGATGAGGGTGGCCGCGGCCGCCGTGATCCAGCCCGCCTCCAGCCCCCGGGTCCCGCCCATCGCCCTACTTCCAGCGCTGGGTCTGAAGCGAGGCGTGCCCGAACAGGGTCTGGAGGAGGAGTCGCTAGATCCTCGCGTTACATCTCTGGCGCTCCACGCCCTGAGCTGCTGTGCGTCTGGGAGTGCGCGGCCGGGCTACAGGGCGGGGAGGGGCGGGGCAGTGGACCGGGGCGGGGCGAGGGGAGGGGCATATGGGGACGGCACAGGGCTATAGGCGGGGCAGTGGGCGGGGAACAGGGCAGGCCTAGGGCGGGGCGGCAGGGTGGGCGGGGCTAAGGGCCAGCGGCATGAGTGGGTGGGGCAAAGGGCGGGGCAGGGGACAGGGACCCGGACCGGGGCGGGGATGGGGGACACTGAGAGCAGTTTCCCGCGTGGTGCTTGCTCTTGGAGCTTATCTGTTCAGCGACCCGGTCACTAGTCACTGCAAAACAATTGTGAGGGGTGGTAATGTCTGACCCCTCTGCTTGGCCTCTGAACATCACCAGGACGATGTCTCATCTTTTGCACTTAGAGCGAGGAGGTCCCTGGAGAGTTATTAAATCTCTTTAACCTTAGTTTAAAGAGAAATGTCTGACCCCTCTGCTTGGCCTCTGAACATCACCAGGACGATGTCTCATCTTTTGCACTTAGAGCGAGGAGGTCCCTGGAGAGTTATTAAATCTCTTTAACCTTAGTTTTTCTCATCTGTAAAATGGAAATGATGATAATAAAAGTACCTGTGCCATAGGGTATTGTAAGAGATGAGTGAGATGAAGCATGTAAAGAGCCTAGCAATAATAAATGCTCGATAAATATTAGCTATCATTATTGTTGTTAAAAAGATCATTCACGTTGACCAGCACTTTAGGGACAGCAAACATTTTCCTGCCTGGAATATCACAGCTTTTAATAGCTAAAGCCAACTGCTACAACATAAGAAAAATCATGCAAAAGCATATGGATCAAAGGCTGTTTTCCTCCCTTGAACTTCATAGTAAATACTGATAAATCTTGGAATAACAATGGCATCCAATATATAGGTTATTGATAAGGTCCCAGGCTCCTTGCTGATGGGTTGTCTTATTTACTCTTCAAACAACCTCACAAGGTAGTTAGTAATTTCCCTCCTTTTGAGATGAGGAAATGGCCTGGAGGGAGAAGTCACCTGTCCAGGGTCACATAGTTGGGGATGTTAGAGACAGAATTCAGCTCGGGTTTAGCTCCCCTTTTCCCACCTCAGGGAATGGTGTCACAGTGACCACTCAGGCAGACATCTGGGAGATGCCCTTGATGCCAACCTCACATCTACCTTAATATCACTCCATAAGCAAGCCCATCACTCCACCTTCAAATAGGACTTTATCCACTTCTCACTGCCTCTACCCTCTCTAGTAGAGGCAGTGAGAAGCTACTTCCCTCCTGGAAAAGCTCCAACAGCTTTCTCAGCAATCTCCCTCATGTCACTCGCCTTCCTTGAGCCCATTGTCCACACTGAAACCAGAAGGGTCTCCCCCCTTTAAAGCCCTCTAAGTCCTCCTGTTGCTCTTAGAATAAAAACAAACTCCCTGCTAACAACTACAGGGTCCTGCATAGTCTCCCCCTTACTTATTATTCTAGCTTCATGTCCTATGGGTGGATTTATCCTGACCACAATGAATCTTCAGTTTCAGGGCCCTTGCTTGCATGGGCCCCTCCAAGGCCCTGGGAGAAACATAGCAGTGTGTTCACCTGGGTGTGTGTTTTTATAAACATTGCAGAAGTAAGATATTTAATGGTAATCCTTTAAGATCGATGTGTTTCAACTCTCCCTTTATCATACTGTATTGTGGCAATGGAGTACCTGAAGGATGCAGCTAAGGCAGAGTTGAGTTAGGTGTACATTAATTTAGGTTCAGAGGTGTTATGGATTGAATGTTTGTGTCCCTCCAAATTCATATGTTGAAATCCTAATCCCCAATGTGATGGTATTGGGAGATGGGGCCTTTGGGAGGTAATTAGGTCATGAAGGCTCCACCCTGATGGGTTAATAATATGGGATTAGTGCCCTTATAAAGGAGACCTTTCAACCTTTCTGCCTTGTGAAGACACAGCGAGAAGACAGCTGTCTGTGAACTAGAAAGCAGGTTCTCACTGGACACCAAATCTGCTGGCAACTTGATCTTGGACTTCCCAGCCTCCAGAACTGTGAGAAACAAATGTTTGTTGTTTAGCCACCCAGTCTATGGTAGTTTGTTATAGCAGCCTGAACAGATTAGGACAAGAAGGATCAATTTATACAGTTCACAGCCCCTTTCATCTTTAGTTGTGTCATTGCTGTCCGTCTCAGTGTAGGAATGGCTTCCAGGAATATCCCTATTGTCCACTGTGCTGAGTCACCCTGCACTGTGACAGGAAGGTGCAGGGCCACATGTTGTATCATTGCCCAGCATCAGTACAAAATGGGTGGAAGAAGATTTGGAACATACAGTGCTAGAGCTAATCTACAGAAAATTCTTCTGATCATCAGATGTATTAAACTATATGCAGAGGATTTGGCTCCCCACAAAGGCTGGTTAAAAGCAGAAGTATATTTGGCAGTGCAGCCTATACAATTATAAATGCACTGCACGTTTTTTCTTCCTTTCTAATAGGAATTGGACAAACTAGAAGATATCAAAGTCCTACGTTTGTAGGGATATGGCGAACTGTAAACAGCGAGTATGTCCATGAGGGAATTTGAGTGTTGTATGATCTCATTGTGTTGGGTCATGCCTTACTTAGCATTTCTGCCCTAGCAATGTCTTACAGAAGAAATGGCCTGTAGATGGTAATAAAAGTAGTATAGTAGGCCCTCCGTATCCACAGGCTCTGCATCCGTGGTTTCAATCAACCTCAGCAAAAATATTTGAAAAAAAATTCCAGAAATTTCCAAAAAGCGAAACTTAAATTTGCCACACAGTGGCAACTATTTACATAGCATTTACACTGTATTAGGTATTATAAGTACATGATTTTATAAATTATATAAATTATATAAATACATAAATCATAAGAGAATGATTTCCAGCAGGAATGAGAAGGAAATTCCTTTTTGTTGATCACCTACTGTGGTAGGTGGAAAAATGACCCCTACATCCTAATCCCTGGAGCTTGTGAATGTTACTTTATGTGGCAAAGGGGGGGGGGTCCTCCTTTGCAGATGTGATTAAATTAAGGATCTTGAGATGGGGAGATTATCCTGGATTATCAGGTGCACCCTAAATACAATCGCATGTATCCTCAGTCAGAGGAAGACAGGGAGATTTTACACAGACAGAGCAGAAGGCATGGGTGTGGCTTCAAATCAGAGTACCAGCAGCCACCAGAAGCTAGACAAGGTCAAGAACAGATTATCCCCTAGAGCTTCCAAAGGGAGTGCAGCCTGGCCCACACCTCGATTTTGGTCCAGTGAAACAGGAGCGGAACTGCGACCATGGGGCAGAGGCAGGGCAGAAATCCCACCTATGAACTGGTTTCAAGATATGCTGGAGGCAGGGAAGGGGGCACACTACTGGAGACACCCAGACTCTAGGCCTACTCACCAACCATGGTGATTCCAGATGGTGTTGTCTAGAGATGTCTTTGAGTTCCTTTCACACATACAGAGACTGTCTTGCCTCAGACTCTGCCAGAAAGAGTGGAGGGGTTGGTAGGGGGGCATGTGAACCCAGCATCTCTGCATCCTCTTTCCCACGGCACCCCTCCCTCCACTGCTGCTGATTGGAAGAGCACCATCATGCTGTGGGTCAGAGGTCTGCTTAGGCAGAAGATAGATCTGAGATTTACTCAGTGTGTTATTTTGGGCCACTTAGCTCCACTAAAGCTCAATTTCTTCATCCGATATCTCTAATATCACCCTTGCAGAGCTGTTGAGTGGGTTCACAGCAACAGTATCTTTACAATGTTTCTTATGGTGCTGGTAGTTAGGGTAGAAAATTGATAATAAAAATGAATAGTTTACATGGCACACACAGCCCTTATTAGATGGCAGGCTCTGCTGAAAACATTTTGCATGTATTTTTTTAAATGGGACCAGAAAAGAGTTTTATTTGAGCCAAACTGAGGACTATAGCCAAGGAGACAGTCTCTCAGATAGCTCTGAGGCATTGTTCCAAAGAAGCATGGTTTTTAGCACAGTTTTGTATCTTGTCAGAGCAAACAACATCAAACATTACAGGATACATTCCTTCAAAATTTCAAAGAAGACAGATGAGCACGTACACAGCAAATCAGCCTGGCCTTGGCACCTGTGAAGAGAGTCTTATCATCAAAGGAGTATTAGCATTGATGTTCCAGGAAGGGAGGTATTTATCTCTCTCTTCAAAACAGACGTTGTTTACTTCTGGACAATGCACACTTTTCTTTAATGGTTAGAGCAGATGTACAGTGTATGCTTTTTTTTTTGGTGTAAGCATATATATATTAAAAATATATATATATATTTTTTTTACTCACATCACTCTGTTATTGGTCAAGTCAGTCATACAATCAACTGGGTCATTCCATCATTGGATGACTTGAATAATATATATACATATATATATTTTTTATACAGCAGGTTCTTATTAGTCATCAATTTTATACACATCAGTATATACATGTCAATCCCAATCTCCCAATTCATCACACCACCACCAACAACCCCCCACGGCTTTCCCCCCTTGGTGTCCATGTTTGTTCTCTACATCTGTGTCTCAATTTCTGCTCCACAAACCAGTTCATCTGTACCATTTTTCTAGGTTCCACATATATGTGTTAATATACGATATTTGTTTTTCTCTTTCTCACTTCACTCTGTATGACAGTCTCTAGATCCATCCACGTCTCAACAAATGACCCAATTTCGTTCCTTTTTATGGCTGAATAATATTCCATTGTATATATGTACCACATCTTCTTTATCCATTGGTCTGTCAATGGGCATTTAGGTTGCTTCCATGACCTGGCTATTGTAAACAGTGCTGCAATGAACATTGGAGTGCATGTGCCTTTTTGAATTATGGTTTTCTCTGGATATATGCCCAGAGGGCATTGCTGGGTCATATGGTAGTTCTTTTTTTAGCTTTTTAAGGAACCTCCATACTGTTCTCCATAGTGGCTGTATCAATTTACATTCCCACCAACAGTGCAAGAGGGTTCCCTTTCCTCCACACCCTCTCCAGCATTTATTGTTTGTAGATTTTCTGATGATGCCCATTTTAACTGGTGTGAGCTGATACCTCATTGTAGTTTTGATTTGCATTTCTCTAATAATTAGTGATGTTGAGCAGCTTTTCATGTGCTTCTTGGCCATCTATATGATTTCTTTGGAGAAATGTCTATTTAGGTCTTCTGCCCGTTTTTGGATTGGGTTGTTTGTTTTTTTAATATTGAGCTGCATGAGCTGTTTATATATTTTGGAGATTAATCCTTTGTCCATTGATTCGTTTGCAAATATTTTCTCCCATTCTGAGGGTTGGCTTTTCGTGTTGTTTATGGTTTCCTTTGCTGTGTAAAAGCTTTGAAGTTTCATTAGGTCCCATTTGTTTATTTTTGTTTTTATTTTCATTACTCTAGGAGGTGGGTCAAAAAAGATCTTGCTGTGATTTATGTCAAAGAGTGTTCTTCCTATGTTTTCCTCTAAGAGTTTTATAGCGTCCAGTCTTACATTTAGGTCTTTAATCCATTTGGAGTATATTCTTGTGTATGGTGTTAGGGAGTGTTCTAATTTCATTCTTTTACATGTACCTGTCCAGTTTTCCCAGCACCACTTATTGAAGAGACTGTCTTTTCTCCATTGTATATCCTTGCCTCCTTTGTCATAGATTAGTTGACCATAGATGCATGGGTTTATCTCTGGGCTTGCTATCTTGTTCCATTGATCTATGTTTCTCTTTTGGTGCCAGTACCATATTGTCTTGATTACTGTAGCTTTTTAGTATAGTCTGAAGTCAGGGAGTCTGATTCCTCCAGCTCCATTTTTTTCCCTCAAGACTGCTTTGGCTACTCGGGGTCTTTTGTGTTTCCATACAAATTTTAAGATTTTTTGTTATAGTTCTGTAAAAAATGCCATTGGTAATTTGGTAGGGATTGCATTGAATCTGTAGATTGCTTTGGGTAGTATGGTCATTTTCACAGTACTGATTCTTCCAATCCAACAACATGGTATATCTCTCCATCTGTTGGTATCATCTTTAATTCCTTTCATCAGTGTCTTATAGTTTTCTGCATACAGGTCTTTTGTCTCCCTAGGTAGGTTTATTCCTACGAATTTTATTTTTTTTGTTGCAATGGTAAATGGGAGTGTTTCCCTAATTTATCTTTCAGATTTTTCATCATTAGTGTATAGGAATGCAAGAGATTTCTGTGCATTAATTTTGTATACTGCAACTTTACCAAATTCATTGATTAGCTCTAGTAGTTTTCTGGTGGTATCTTTAGGATTCTCTACGTATAGTATCATGGTATCTGCAAATAGTGACTGTTTTAGTTCTTCTTTTCCAATTTGTGTTCTTTTTATTTCTTTTTCTTCTATGATTGCTGTGGCTAGGACTTCCAAAACTATATTGAATAATAGTGGCGAGAGTGGACATACTTGTCTTGTTCCTGATTTTAGAGGAAATGCTTTCAGTTTTTCACCATTGAGGATGATGTTTGCTGTGGGTTTGTTGTATATGACCTTCATTATGTTGAGGTAGGTTCCCTCTATGCCCACTTTCTGGAGAGGTTTTATCATAAATGGGTGTTGAATTTTGTCAAAAGATTTTTCTGCATCTATTGAGATGATCATATGGTTTTTCTCCTTCAATTTGTTAATATGGTGTATCACATTGATTGATTTGCATGTATTGAAGAATCCTTGCATCCCTGGGATAAATCCCACTTGATCATGGTGTATGATCCTTTTAATGTGTTGTTGGATTCTGTGTGCTAGTATTTTGTTGAGGATTTTTGCATCTATATTCATCAGTGATATTGGTCTGTAATTTTCTTTTTTTGTAGTATCTTAGTCTGGTTTTGGTATCAGGGTGATGGTGGCCTCATAGAATGAGTTTGGGAGTGTTCCTTCCTCCACAGTTTTTTGGAAGAGTTTCAGAAGGATGGCTGTTAGCTCTTCTCTAAATGTTTGATAGAATTCACCTGTGAAGCCATCTGGTCCCGGACTTCTGTTTGTTGGAAGATTTTTAATCACAGTTTCAATTTCATTACTTGTGATTCGTCTGTTCATATTATCTATTTCTTCCTGGCTCAGTCTTGGGAGGTTATACCTTTCTAAGAATTTGTCCATTTCTTCCAGGTTGTCCATTTTATTGGCATACAGTTGCTTGTAGTAATCTCTTAGGATGCTTTGTATTTCTGCAGTGTCTGTTGTACCTTCTCCTTTTTCATTTCTAATTTTATTGATTTAAGTACTCTCCCTCTTTTTCTTGATGAGTCTGGCTAATGGTTTATCAATATTGTTTATCTTCTCAAAGAACCAGCTTTTAGTTTTATTGATCTTTGCTATTGTTTCCTTATTTTCTCTTTCATTTATTTCTGCTCTGATCTTTATGATTTCTTTCCTTCTGCTAACTTTGGGTTTTGTTTATTCTTCTTTCTCTAGTTCCTTTAGGTGTAAGGTTAGATTGTTTATTTGAGATTTTTCTTGTTTCTTGAGGTAGGCTTGTATAGCTATAAACTTCCCTCTTAGAACTGCTTTTGTTGCATCCCATAGGTTTTGGATTGTTGTATTTTCATTGTCATTTGTCTCTAGATATTTTTTGATTTCCTCTTTGATTTCTTCAGTGATCTCTTGGTTATTTAGTAATGCAGTGTTTAGCCTCCATGTGTTTGTGTTTTTTACATTTTTTCCCCTGTAATTCATTTCTAATCTCATAGTGTTGTGGTCAGAAAAGATGCTTGATATGATTTCAATTCTTTAAATTTACTGAAGCTTGATTTGTGACACAAGATGTAATCTACCCTGAAGAATGTTCCGGGCGCACTTGAGAAGTGTAATCTGCTGCTTTTGGATGGAATGTCCTATAAATATCAATTAAATCTATCTGGTCTATTGTGTCATTTAAAGCTTTTGTTTCCTTATTTATTTTCATTTTGGATGATCTGTCCATTGGTGTAAGTGAGGTGTTAAAGTCCCGCACTATTATTGCATTACTGTCAATTTCCTCTTTTATAGTTGTTAGCAGTTGCCTTATGTTTTGAGGTGCTCTTATGTTGGGTGCATATATATTTATAATTGTTATATCTTCTTCTTGGATTGATCCCCTGTTTATTATGTAGTGTCCTTCCTTGTCTCTTGTAACATTCTGTATTTTAAAGTCTATTTTATCTGATATGAGTATTGCTACTCCAGCTTTCTTTTAATTTCCATTTGCATGGAATATCTTTTTCCATCCCCTCACTTTCAGTGTGAATGTGTCCCTAGGTCTGAAGTGGGTCTCTTGTAGACAGCATATATATGGGTCTTGTTTTTGTATCCATTCAGCAAGCCTGTGTCTTTTGTTTGGAGCATTTAATCCATTCGCTTTTAGGGTAATTATTGATATGTGTGTTCCTATGACCATTTTCTTAATTGTTTTGGGTTTGTTTTTGTAGGTCCTTTCTTCTCTTGTGTTTCCCACTTAGAGAAGTTCCTTTAGTATTTGTTGTAGAGCTGGTTTGGTGGTGCTGAATTCTCTTAGCTTTTGCTTGTCTGTAAAGCTTTTGATTTCTCCATCAAATCTGAATGAGATCCTTGCCAGGTAGAGTAATTTTGGCTGTAGGTTCTTCCCTTTCATCACTTTAAGTATATCATGCCACTCCCTTCTGGCTTGTACAGTTTCTGCTGAGAAATCAGCTGTTAACCTTATGGGAGTTCCCTTGTATGTTATTTGTCATTTTTCCCTTGCTGCTTTTAATAATTTTTCTTTGTCTTCAATTTTGCTAGTTTGATTACTATGTGTCTCAATGTGTTTCTCCTTGGGTTTATCCTGTATGGGACTCTCTGCACTTCCTAGACTTGGGTGGCTATTTCCTTTCCCATGTTAGGGAAGTTTTCGACTATAATCTCTTCAAACATTTTCTCTGGTCCTTTCTCTCTCTCTTCTCCTTCTGGGACCCCTATAATGCGAATGTTGTTGCATTTAATGTTGTCCCAGAGGTCTCTTAGGCTGTCTTCATTTCTTTACATTCCTTTTTCTTTATTTTGTTCTGCAGCAGTGAATTCCACCATTCTGTCTTCCAGGTCACTTATCCGTTCTTCTGCCTCTGTTATTCTGCTATTGATTCCTTCCAGTGTAGTTTTCATTTAGTTATTGTATTGTTCATCTCTGTTTGTTTGTTCTTTAATTCTTCTAGGTCTTTGTTAAACATTTCTTGCATCTTCCCGATCTTTGCCTCCATTCTTTTCCCGAGGTCCTGGATCATCTTCACTATCATTATTCTGAATTCTTTTTCTGGAAGGTTGCCTATCTCCGCTTCATTTAGTTGTTTTTCTGGGGGTTTATCTTGGTCCTTCATCTGGTATCTTGTTCCTTCATCTGTCCCTCCCTCTGCCTTTCCATCTTATCTATCTTTCTGTGAATGTGGTTTTTTTTCCACAGGCTGCAGGGTTGTAGTTCTTCTTGCTTCTGCTGTCTGCCCTCTGGTGGATGAGGCTATCTAAGAGGCTTATGCAAGTTTCCTGATGGGAGGGACTGGTGGTGGGTAGAGCTGACTGTTGCTCTGGTGGGCGGAGCTCAGTAAAACTTTAATCCGCTTGACTGCTGATGGGTGGGGCTGGGTTCCCCACCCAGGTTGTTTGTTTGGTTGTTTGGCCTGAGGCAACCCGACACTGGAGCCTACCTGGACTCTTTGGTGGAGCTAATGGCAACTCCTGGAGGGCTCACGCCAAGGAGTACTTCCCAGAAGTTCTGCTGCCAGTGTCCTTGTCCCCACGGTGGGCCACAGCCAGCCCCCTCCTCTGCAGGAGACCCTCCAACACTAGCAGGTAGGTGTGGTTCATTCTCCCCTGGGTCCCAATGTGCACACCACTTTGTGTGTGCCCTCTAAGTGTGGAGTCTCTGTTTCCCCCAGTCCTGTCGAAGTCCTGCAATCAATTCCCACTAGCCTTCAAAGTCTGATTCTCTAGGAATTCATCCTCCTGTTTCTGGACCCCCAGGTTGGGAAGCCTGACGTGGGGCTCAGAACCTTCACTCCAGTGGGTGAACTTCTGTGGTATAAGTGTTCTCCAGTCTGTGAGTCACCCACCCAGCAGTTATGGGACTTGATTTTACTATGGTTGTGCCCCTCCTACTGTCTCACTGTGGTTTCTCCTTTGTCCTTGGACGTGGGGTATCGTTTTTGGTGAGTTCCAGTGTCTTCCTGTTGATGATTGTCCAGCATCTAGTTGTGATCCTGGTGCTCTTGCAAGAGGGAGCGAGAACACATCCTTCTACTCCAACATCTTGGTTCCAATCACGTTTTGCATGTATTAACTCATTGTTCTTCACATCATCCTCAGGAGGTAGGTACATTATTATTCCCATTCTATAGATGGTGAAACTGAGGCACAGAGAGTTTAATGACTTGCCCAAGCCCACACAATGAGTAAATGGTAGAGCTAGGATTCAAAGACTGGCAGTGAGGCTACAGGCTGTACTTACAGCCACTACACTATCCTGAGCTTTAAAATGGTAGCTGTTATTATTAATTATAATAGCTAAGATTGATGTGCCAGGACCATGTTGACTCACTGCATTTGCTCAATAGCTGTATGAGGTAATTTCTGTTGTATCCCTGCTTTATGGAGGAGCAAAGAGAGGCAAGAAAATTTATGTTATTTGCTTAACGTCACAGAGCTAATAAGTAGCAGAACTGGGATTCAAACCCAGACAGCCTGGTGTCAAGGCCCTCACTCTTAATCATTGCATTGTATTACCTGTGTATTGACGATGATGATGAAGGAGAAGAGGTAGAAGAAGAGGAGGGGGAGGAGAAAACAAACCTACCTTATACCAACCACCTATGATGTGTTCAGATGTCAAAGGCTGAGCTGATCCATCAGATTCCCTCTCTCTAAACTTTTATTTGAATTTTATTTTATTTATTTTTTATACAGCAGGTTCTTATTAGTCATCAATTTTATACACATCAGTGTTTACATGTCAATCCCAATTGCCCAATTCATCACACCACCACAACCACCACCCCGCCGCTTACCCCTCTTGGTGTCCATACATTTGTTCTCTACATCTGTGTCTCTATTTCTGCCCTGCAAACCAGTTCATCTGTACCATTTTTCTAGGTTCCACATATATGTGTTCCATATATATATATGGAACATATATCTAGGTTCCACATATATATGATATTTGTTTTTCTCTTTCTAACTTACTTCACTCTGTATGAGTCTATAGATTCATCCACATCTCTACAAATGACCCATTTTCATTCCTTTTTATGGCTGAGTAATATTCCATTGTATTTACGTACCACATCTTCCTTATCCATTCATCTGTCAGTGGGCATTTAGGTTGCTTCCATAACCTGGCTATTGTAAATAGTGCTGCAGTGAAATTTGGGGTTCATGTGTCTTTTTGAATTATGGTTTTCTCTGGGTATATGCCCAGTAGTGGGATTGCTGGATCATATGGTAATTCTATTTTTAGTTTTGTAAGGAACCTCCATACTGTTCTCCATAGTGGCTGTATCAATTTACATTCCCACCAACAGTGCAAGAGGGTTCCCTTTCCTCCACACCCTCTCCAGCATTTGTTGTTTTTAGACCTCTCTCTAGACTTTGACAGAGAGAAATAACAGGAGAGTGCTATCTTTAGCAGTGGGAGTGGACAATGAAAATATGCAGAAAGAAGACAAAGTAAAGCCCAGACATAGTTAAAGGAAACTGAAGCTAGGAGCTAGGACAGATGGCAGAACAGCCCCCAGCCCCGGTTCTCAGACTTCCCTTGGGGGAGTGGGGGCTGTGGAAACTCAATCCCCCGACCCCAATTCAGAGGCTCTGGTTCAGCAGGCATGGGTGGGCCTGGGGGTCCGCACTCTTAGTGCGCACAGTGGTGGAGACTGATGAGGACCCACTCTGACACGCTGAGGAAGCTGGTCTGTTGAGAGAGAATGGAGGATGTGTCTGACATGGGGGTGTTCACCAGACTCTCCATCCACTCCTCACATTTCCCAGCCCCCACGCTGGGACAGACCACGTGACCAACTCTAGCCAATGGGCTGTGGGCAGAAGGGACACATTTCACTGCCTGGCTAAAGTGTGGAAGAGACAGTGTGTGACTCTCCTTATGTATCTTCCCTGCTGTAGCATCTGGTGACAGCACAGATGGTGGTTGGGTCCCTGAGCAGGAGCCCCCCCCCCATAATAGAGCCATAGGACATGTAGTGTGAGCCAGGAATGGACCTTGGTCGTGTTGAGGCCTTGAGTTCGTTTGTCACAGCAGCAGAGCTGAGCCCACCTCTCAGTAGCACACTGAAACACAGTGATGCTGGAGTGATGGAGTGAACTCTTGTAGATCCAGACCTACCCTTCACCTCCTGGAGTTCCTGCCCGTGGATTTTGATGAGATTCTGTCTTATCACTCTGCCTGAGGTTACAAAGTGTCGATGCCTATTCCTTGCAGCTGATGTGCCACACTGGAAACCCATCCAGTCTTACATGGTGTGGTGGCTTTAAAACATGTCTACAAGTTCTTTGATGCTCCTCCCATCAAGAGGTGGTCTAATTCTCTTCCCCTTGAATGTGAGCTGGCCTTGGTGCCTGGCTTCTGCTGCATAAGATGCAATGGATGTGACACTGTGTGACCTCCAAGACTGAGTCATAAAGGCTATACAGCTTCCTCTTGGCTCTCTTCAGATGCTTGTTCTTGGCACCAGCCACTATGCTATGAGGTAGCCTAGGTCACAGGGAGGAGTCATGGGTAGGTGTTTCAGGTGACAGCATCAGCTAAGGTCCCAGGTAACAGCCAGCGTCCACTGCCAGACATGTGAATAAGCCTTTGAGATGAATCAAGCTGGACACCATCTGACTGCAGCCACTTGAGAGACCAAAAGCAAGAACCACCCAGCTGAACCCAGTCAATCCCCAGAACCGTGGGAAGTGTGATTTTACTGCAATGATGAATGGTTGTTGCAATAATGAAGTGACTGTTTTTGTTTTAAGTTTGGGAGCATTTTGTTACACACCTGCCAGAACACTTGGGCGCTGTAAGGCATCAAGCCTGGCCCAGGGCTGGACGCTGGCCCCAGGTAAAAGTGAGCCTCTGATCCTTTCTGGTTAGTCACAGGGTGAGTCCTGAACTGCCGGCCCTGACAATAGGTATCACATCTTGAACTGTTCTTCTTCTGCTCCTAATTTTTTAGCTTCTGACCCCCATCCGTCCTTTCCCCACCTGTGTCCCCTTCTCTCCTCACCCTTGGATGGGAGGCTTGGGTGTACAGTCCTGTTTTTGCTGCCTCAGCAGAGAAAACCCCAGATTTTCCTTTGTGACCATGATCCACAGGCTCCCTCTAGTGCTCACTTGCTCTCGTGGATGAACATGATCTATAACCCAGCCCTCGAGGAACCGACACTGAGGATGTCATTGCCACTCCAACCCCCTTGTCCCCCAGCATCTGGGCTCAGACTGAGCTTGTTCTGACCTGGGATCAGGAACTGAACATTGGTTCCAGAGGTGGGGTCTGGAGAACAACACATACCCAAGCAGAGGGTCAGGTTTATCTTTGCAGATTGGTAGAGGGGGGACTGGCAGATGTTTTTGGTCTGGGGGCCCAGCTGTGGGAAGCTGGGAGAGGCAGAGGGTGCAGGTTGTTGGCATTGGGCATGGAAAACCAATGTCATTGTTACTTTGCATGGCCAGGCAGATATCTCTCCTAATGATGGTTGCTAGCAAGCTTGTCTACTTGTAATAGTCATAGTTTCAGAAATCATTATATTTGTGATTACACAGCAATAATAACAAGCTGTCACTTATTAGCCTTTACAATGCTCAGTGCTGTGTAAAGTGAGTTATATGCATTCTCCTATACAATATAAATAATAATCCTATGAGGTAGATATTATTATCCCTTCTTTTACAGATGAGGCTCAGAGAGGTTGAGTAATTCATCTAAGATCAAAAAGTAAGTAAATGGTGGAGGTGGAATTAAAACTCAGGTTAACCACCACATTTGTAGGAATATGCAAGTTAAGATCACAGTGTAATACCATTTTGCACTCATTATATTGGCAAAAATTAAGAAGACTGATAATACCAAGTGTTGGCGAGAATGTTGAGCAACAGGAACTCTTGGACACGGCTTGTGGGAGTTTAAGTGAATACCCCACTTTGGAAAACACGCTTCTTGTAAACTTGAGTATTCACACACGTACTTCCAGTTCAACTCTTTGCTCTACAGGTATCCGTTGTTTTTCGAAAGCTCACTTTATGCCACTTTGCTTTCATGAAAGAGCTACATTA
Source organism: Aethalodelphis obliquidens (assembly GCF_003676395.1). Classification (NCBI taxonomy): domain Eukaryota; kingdom Metazoa; phylum Chordata; class Mammalia; order Artiodactyla; family Delphinidae; genus Aethalodelphis; species Aethalodelphis obliquidens. The sequence continues at coordinate 14,661,169 of NW_020837986.1, read as the reverse complement.
GTACCTGTTTTCATGAACTGAAAGAAAGCCAAAGATGATTTTCACTTTTACAAAAACAGGTGAAAAGTGAAAATGGTGTTCAGCGTTTGATCTGGGGTGAGCCGTTACAGAGGCAGCAAACACCCTGGGGGGGAGTGGCACCGCCAAGCTACTTCCCCAGGAACGGCACTCAGCATTTCTGCATGAAGCCACCATAGCTTTGACCTGGCTTTGACCTGTGTCTATGAGCATCTGTACTTTATCTCAATTTATTTTGGGCCTCTTTTAGCAAGATGTGTCCTAAGGTAATTGCTTCTTCACTATACCCAATTTTGGCTTGTGAAAGGTTCCATAGGAATGCTTTACTTTCAGTTAGTGGGAGAAAACCTGTATATCCTAGGGGCACTGGGCTTGTGTACCGGGGCACATGAACAAAAGTGATCACAGCAGCATTGGTAATTATAGCCAAAAACTGATTATTTTAACAGAGAGAATTTAATATAAAGAATTGCTAACTAGGTATAAAGTTGTTAACTGGATGACCGAAAGGTTATAAAAAGAACTCTTAGAATGAAGGTAGCACTTGCAGGAAGCATCTACCACTCCCAGGGCTGAGGGAGCAAAGAGAGGAGACTGACATTATTAAAGCTTTCAGCCTTGCAGAGCTCCACTTCAGGCATCTGAGAAGGGAGCTCTGCTCAGCTGGGCTCAAGTCTCAGAGAGCAGAGAGGAGCCAGGGAGGACAGGAACTGAGACTTCAGGGGAGGGGATGCTGGCCATCTGGAGCTGGTGTCTCTGAGGTTGGGGGAAGGGCCCCCCAGGACTGGCGCCTACAGCCTTGAGAAGGGGGTTCTGGCTGGTGCCACAGGGAGGAATTGCTGCTTTGAGGTGAAGGAGCATTGCTGGGTGATGTTCATGAGAGTAGGAAGGCCACAGGAAGCTACAAAGAACAAAGATGAAGAAGCAAGTCTTTTCTCGCTCCTCCAGCCCTGTGGTGTCCCTCTAGCCCCACCCTGCTTATTGGCAAAGTCTAACCTGGAGCAGCTAGTAATGCAGAAATAGGGTTTGTGGGACTCCAGCCCTAGCATCACAGAGCAGGTAATTTAAAATTTTAAAGTATTTATTTTTAATTGTGGTAAAATATAACATATGATAAATATTACCATTTTAACCATTTTAAAGTATATAGTGCATCAAGTACATTCACGTTGCTATACTACCATCACCACCATCCATCCACAGAACTTTTGCCATCTTGCAACACTGAAACTCTGCACCCCTTAAATGACCCCCCAACCCCCTGCCCCCAAACTCCTGACAACCAGAACTACTTTCTGTCTCCATGAATTTGACTCCTCTAAGTATCTCGTATGAGTGGAATCATATTTGTCCTTTTGTGACTGGCTTACTCCACTTAGCACAATGTGTTCAAAGTCCACCCATCTTGTGGCATGTGCCGGGATTAACTTCCTTTTCAAGGCTGAATGATATTCCATTTCATGTATATATCACATTTTGTTTATCCATTCAGCCATTGATGGAGAACTATTTTTTTGTATTATCAAATATTATATAGAAACCCAAGATTAGTCTGACCATAACCATAGTACATATAATGCAGCCCTCCCACCCTTTGCTTCTGTATGCAATGGATTTACTTTTTCAAGGCCATTAAAAGCAATATCCTAGCAACATGCAAGAAGATTTTCAAAAATAAAAAGGCCTGACGATAATCGGACCATGTTAACACCAGGACTTTATTTTTACCTGTTCCATTTATATCTTTCTTATAGGCAGATATAATTTTTCAAAGTTATGACTCCTGCACCCCAAAGAATTGAGGGTTCTGCCACAACATACACCTTGTTGCCTGCCTGCCAAACTCGGTTGTCAGAAATGCCATTTTTTTCATGATTTCTCTTCTTTGCTTCTTTGACCATCCGGACTATTTTGGTTGCAAATAAGGGAAACCTTATTCAAATCAGCTTAAGCAAAAACAAACTGGTGTGTGCCTTTGTGGGTGGTGGTGGTAGAATCTACTGGCTTCTGCTCTGGAAAGACAGCAGGAGTAACTCACAGAATTAGGGTCTGAAACCAGGGACTAAAAAGAGCCAGCACCCTTCCTCTCTGCCCATCTCTTGTGTGGTCCTCTCTCTGCTTCTCTTTGAAGATTAGCCTCTTTCTTTCATACTGCCAGCAGGTCTCCCTCACCTGACAGGAATCATGGCCACTGGCAGCCCCAGATTTGCGACCACAGTAGAACAAGAATCAAGAGGGCAATCCCAGAGAAGGGCTGTGATTGGCTCTGTTGAGCCACATGCCCACTCATTGGGCCAATCATGTTGTTAGGATGACCATGAATTGTAATTGGCCAGGCCTGGTTACATGCCCATCCTTATGGCCAGGCTGGTTGTAGGGCCTGTTTCTTTCAGATAAAGGGGAATAAGAAGGCCTGCCGGGAAGACAGAAAACAACCATCAAGTCACTGCACGGGGTTCTGTATTTTTGCCATGGCAACACTAGATAAACATCCGGGCACACTGAGCTCTTTCTTTGTTTTAACAATCACCTTGTGGGAAATTCCTAAGAATAGGATTACCACCGTGGTGCTTGCCAGAAGCCATGTAACATGTTTGCGTTTTCCAAATGTGTTCACATCTGATACTTCATTTGTGCAAAAATCCTGAGAAGTGACAGGAGAGGAAAGAGTGACACAGAGAAGCTGAGTGACAGGTCCAGGGACACACAGTGAATGAAGGCAGGGGTGAACCCAGAGACCGGCCTTCCTGACTCCCATTCCAGTGCTCTCTCTCATCACAATCAAAGTTTAGACTAGTGGGGGGAGGGTTTAAAGTCAGGGTCATCTCTGGCCTGTTAAGGGAGGGAGCTTCGTCTGCTGTCTGCCCCTTGGAGGAGCTGGGCCAGGCCCCTGGAGGAAAAGGGCTGGTGGCCCCTGCCTTCAGAGCCCGCCCGAGGTCTGATGGGGGAGGCTCCGCCACTGGATCTGGCATCCTCCCAGTGGGCACTCTCCGCACGCAGCTCCTGCAGGACACTGTGAAGATGCTTCAGCGTGAGCAGAAGTCTCTGGTCTTGGACCTGCATCTCAGCCTAGGAGAAAGAAGGAGTCTGTGAGGGGGCGGCCAGAGTGCTGGATGTTCCCCCAGAAAGCCTGCTCCTATCATTGTCTCATTGGAGACAAGCCCACAGCCTCATAGAAGCCATGTCCACCGAAGCCTCAGTTTCTTCATTTGCAAACTAGAAAGCAAATTACTTGCCTTTCAAGGCTCTCTCCCTGTTTTAGATCCCACCAGGACTTTGGGGGCTTATATAATCCCAGGAAAGGAGGGAGAGCACCAGACTTTCATCAGTGCTCATCAGTGGTAGCTGCTGGGGTTACTGACTTGTTCCTTCTGCTGCATAAAGTGACTGACATACTTCACTGATGGTCAAGGGGGGCTTCTTGGCTGGGCTCCACAGGGGAGCCCTTGTGATGTCATGTAAATTCCCTGTGATGGAGGTTAAAAACACACTTGACTGAGAAATTTGCAAGTCAGGGACCAGCAAGTGGAGACTCAGGGCTCATCTCTTGTCATATGTGGAGGCAGAGGACATTTGGCCCCGGGAGGCTGTGCCCTGGGTAGGCTTCCCCCCACCCCTACCTGTTCTCCCTCCTCATCGGTAGGAGAGAAGAGAGGTACTTTATCAAGTGGAAGCTGGCACTTTGGGTTCAGGTACTAAGCAGTCCCAGCATAGTGTCTAGTGTTTAGGGGGAGCACGGGGTGGGACTGCCACCCAGCCTCTAGATCCCTGAGGACTGTAAGTGGCTGCAGTTCCTGCTGCTGGAGTCCCCCGGGCCCATGAGAAGCCCTACTGGGTCAGCCCCTCCCACCGAGGTGAGGACAGGGTTGGTTCCCAGCTCGTCCGTTGCCTGGCAACCCAGACAGGTCATTTTTGGACAATCCTCTCTGTCCCTCCCCAGAAGAAGCTGGCGTTATTGGAATACAAACTTTGGGTGCCTTCTGTGGTTCCCCAGACCACCTCCTTCTCTCTCTGGGCTGGTGTCCCCACATACTTTGGGGCTCCCTTCTGTTTTTGGACTTGGAGAAAACATCACAAGGAGAGACATAAGGCCTGGCTTCCTGAGCGGCCACTGAGGGGCCAAGTGACACAGCTCATAAGTTCAGGTGAGTTAGTGCCCCATGGGGTGGAGCCTTACAGACAGGAAATGGGAGACAGGAGTGAGCTGGGCAGATAAACTTCCTCTTCTTCTCTCCCCCAGGGTGCAGATCCTCCTTCAACCCCTGCAGAGAATCCTGCAGCCAGGTAAACCGGCTGCTGAGAGGGCCTCTGGGCCTCCTTAGGGCTCCTTTCTAAGTGGCAGCCAGCTTGGTAACGCAAGGCATCTCCTCAAATAGCATCGGCCTTTGCCTCCACTCCCTATTTCCCTCACTCTCACCACTCTGGGCTTGTACCTCCAAATAAACGGTTAATACCCCAACCCTTGCAAGCCTCTGCTTTCTAGAAGACCCAGGCTAAGACAGCTGATGTACTCCATACCCAGCTGGGTCAGGATTGTAACAGCCAACGCAGGCGCTAAGTGAATTACACCATCTCCTCACCAAATTCTTACAATAACCCTTGTGGTGCTGGTACTATGGTTATCCCCATTTTACAATAAGGAGACTGAAGTTCAAAGAGGTAAAGCCACTTGCTAGAGGTCACACAGCTGCAGAGCTGGGCACATACCAGGACTCAGTGTAATTCTAAAACCAGTCAGGCAAGTACTATACCCAGAGCCTCCTATGTAGGCCACGACCTACTTATCCCAGCACCTGAGGTGGTGATTGTGCACTGTGTGGCTGGTCCCAGAGGGGTGCCTGCAGGGCCTATACCCCAGCCTGAAGCTCTGCCCCAGCCTAGGGGGCACCTGGGAGTGGGGAACCAGGGAGCCTTGGAATATATTGTGTGAAAGCACCAGGTAAAAAGAAATGTAAAGACTTACCAGCTCCTTTCTCAGCCACTCCAGGGTCTGCCCAAGACTTGAGGTTGGCTCTTCTGCTGTTTTCATCTCAGCGTCCTTGGGAGAGACCTTGATGCTGACCTGGTGACGGGCCTGAGGGACCTTTGATTTGGACAGTCTGCTCTCTGCTGCAGGCCAGGAGCAGAGTCTGGCTAAGTCACTGAGGATGGAGTTAATGAGAGCAGGAAGTAGCTGACATTGGAAAATGTAGTGTGTGTTTTTTTTTTAAAGGGCTTCAGTACTCTGAATAGAACAAGGGGCGGGGGGAGGGAGATCACTGGGGTATGGGTGCCTCAGAGCCTGTGGGCTCCAGAATCCAAATCTGATGCCAACAGGATCACAGAGACTATAAAGCTTTAAATGATAAAATTAATAATTATTATGAAAATAGGTGCCCGCTTTCTGAGGGCTTGTTCTGCTCTCAATGCTTTGTTATACACACACACACACAGAGATAAAAGCTCATCTGGGGCAGATGGCACACCTGTGTCCCCAGTCCTCTCCCTCCCTCCCTCACCTACCTATGGAGTCTATAGATAAGGGAAATGCTCACTTTCCAAGTCCCCTTTCTTCTGGATGCCCATGCGCCCCATTTCTAGCAAATGAGACCAAAGCAGAAATTTGCTGTTAGACTTCTAGGAAAATGTTACCTACACGATAAGGAAAAATGTCAGGGATGCTCCCCCTTTACTCTTACTTTCTTCTATTTCCTTCTGCCTTGAATGTGGATGTGATGCCTGGAGCTACAGTAACCATCTTGCAACCCTAAGACAAAGGCCAAGAAAATTGCAGAGTCATTGAAATCACTCAGTCACAGAACCCCCAACATCATCTGCCTGTTATATGAGACAAGAAACCCAATTTTTAATTGGGCAAACACAGTTCTGACACCCCATTTATTCTTCACAACACACTGTGAAGTGGGCATCCTTTAATTCTCTCTTTCAACAAATACTTTCTGAGTGCCTACTGTGTTTAAAATTCTGCTGTAGGCAGATAGAGGAGTAGAGCCCAAAATCAGAGAGACAAAGGCTGGAGCTGACATCCTAGTGGGTGGAAACAAACTATAATCAAGTTAATATTATGACGCCAATAAATAGGATCTAGTCTCATGCAGGCTTTAAAAAAATGTATTCTATCCACTTGAACTAGGAACCCCAAACTAAGAATTAACATAGTGATCCCAGGTAAGGAGCTGAGGTGACCAGCAAAGCAAACGTAACCTGTTTTGGAGGTACTTGCCCTCAACTGGGCTACACAAGCTGTCCACAGATAAAGGTCCACTGAAGGTGAACTCTTAGCCCCAAATTACAAACCACACAAGGAAACCATCCACTATAAGTGAGAGTCAGCAGACACCAGCAACAGCAGGATTAGACCCCACTTCCCCTAAGAACTTCAGATGAGATTAAAACACAAAAAGTATTTTGAAAAAAATTAAAGTCATACAAAAGAATTCAAAAACATAAGAAAAAAGACACTATTTAAAAAGGCAGATATGAAAAATAACTAAATAGAATTTATAGAAGTAAAATTTATAGTAAATGTTTATAAATTAAAGAAAAAGGAGTGTACATTTAAGTGTAGTGCCAGAAGACAGAGTTAGGGCAGGTGATACAGGACATAGGGAGGCAGATTACGACTCAGTAGGAGGAAAGTGTTGCTTAGAATTCTTCCAGGCAGTGGGCACTCAGCCAGTGGAGTGGGGAAGCACAGCCCAGACGATCAGGGAGGCTGGAGAAGGGGCTCCACTGGCTCAGAGATGGCACCTGCAGCATCCTTCCAAGTGTGAGACTGACTGCGCAGGGAAGGGGGCCAGGACACTGTACAGGAAGCCAGGACAACTGGGTTCTGACCCGGTTGTACCAAATTTTCTAAGTGAGCTTGAGCCTCATCCTTTCCATCTTAAGCATAATGAGGCTCAAAATAGTTACAGAAATGAGTTGTAAGAAAAATCACATTTCTTATATCCTGGATTTTACAGCTTAAGTTGCATCCTGACTGCCACAGGCAGAGAAAATTTTATGTGCAATTTCTCCTAGTTTAGCTGTTACTCTTTAGAACCAAAGAGGATCCAAGAATCTCCTGCTTACCACACTCACACCCCTTCTGAACACAGGGGCCAGAAATGATTGCTTCCAGGCAGGTCACCAGGCTTTGTGTCACTTGACCATGTAATTATGGGACAACTGCTTGGATCAGAAATGGGTGTCCCAGCCCAAGGCAGCCACCTGCAGACTGGACAGGAGGGAGACCCTCGGCTCGTGGGTGATGGTGTGAAAGCAGCTATGTTCTGGGTGGTGAGCAAATGATCCAATCAGACCTTCTCTCAGAGAATTTGAATTTGCCACAGTCAGAGGGGTTGGATTGTCCCAAGACTACTGTGTAATGAAACTCTCCAAAACTCCATACCTTCAAACAACAACTGTTTATTTTTGCTCTTGAGTTTGTGGTTTGGCTAAGGTGGTCTGCATCAGTCTTCAGGTCTGCAGATTTGTGCCTTCGCCATGGGTCTCTTGTCCTCCTCCTAGAATCACTGGGCTACTGGGGCAAGTTCTTCTCTTGGCAACGGCAGAGGATAGAGAGCAAGTGGAACCATGTGAGGCCTCTTTTTTTTGCGGTACGCGGGCCTCTCACTGCTGTGGCCTCTCCCATTGCGGAGCACAGGCTCCGGATGCGCAGGCTCAGGGGCCATGGCTCACCGGCCCAGCCCCTCGGCGGCATGTGGGATCTTCCAGGACTGGGGCACGAACCCGTGTCCCCTGCATCAGCAGGCGGACTCTCAACCACTGCGCCACCAGGGAAGCCCCAAGCTGTCACTTTTGCCATGTAAGCAAAGTGAGTCACACAGCCAAGCCCCAAATTAAGAGGCCAGAATGTATACTCCACCTATGAAGAGATTGTGCCACGTGTGGAGTTAGGGAGGAATGAAGAAGGGGGGCTGGCGATTCTATACTAGAAGGAAGTTAGTTCAGAAGCAGGGCCACAGACCCCGAGGGGTCCAGACGGAAGGCAGCAAGCAGAAACCATGAGATGGCAGGAGCTGGAGTCAGGAAGAGTTGCTGGGTGGCAGTGGCAGGAGACACAGAAAGGACTAGAGAGACTGGAGGATGATTTAGGACAATTAACATTTACTGCTCTCTGACTCCAGACCAGGCATCGTGATAAGCCCTTGACAACACAACCTCATCTCATCCTCAAAACCTTGTGACTGCAGTTCCCAAACTGAGCGCCAAGGCACCCAGAGGCACTTCAGAAAACTCACAGGGGCACTGCAAAATATTTTTAAAATTTGAGGGAAATACAATAATATCTGTTGAATACTGTACAAACTACCATTAAGTTGTTTGAACCTAATTTAACAAACAACTGTTAGACATTTCTTCGGGCCTGGTGCACTGTGAAAAAATTACAGAGATGATAAGGATGCCATGAACTGAGAACATTTGGGAACGTCTGCCTACGAGGTAGGCACCATTGTTATCTGCATGTTATAGCTGATGAAGAGCCTATTATTAACCCTTTTTTACAGGTGAGGAAACTGAGGCTCAAAGAGGCATAGATTTTCCTAGGATCACCCCAGCAGGTAAGCAACAGGGTTGGAATTAGAACCTGTTCTCCCTGACCTGTGTGGGAGGGTCTTGCCTGTTGTCTTGCAGGGGTGGAGGGTCAAGCGGGGGCTCAGGCTAGGCCATCTGCTGCCATCCTGGGCAGCCCAGCAGGTTCTCTGCCCAACAGAGGAGTGGTGTTGATAGGAGTGCTTGGCTATTAGAGTCTGATGCTCTGTCCTTGGCCTGCAGTGCCAACATTGAATTATCCTGGGAAGACATTTCTTGTGGTTAACTTGTTTTGACACACTTTCATTTATTTTTAATCCTACTCTCACGATCCTGGCTCAGAGAACGTTTTATTTCATAGGCTTGGAAAGCCTTGGCACATGGGGAGAAGGGGAGGTGGAACCAGGAGGCCTAGGAAAGGAAAGAACTTAAACTCCTCAGCGAGGAAAAATGTCCTCACCAATTGTCAAAGCCAGAATGGCCATCCATGCCTCATCCATGGGCAGCTGGCCTCCATGTGCCAGACGAGACTCTGCCCTGGATGCCAGAGGTATGGCGCTGAGTAAAAAGACCTCACACCTGACCTCACAGGGCTTATGGTCCAGCTAGTAGGAGAATTCATTAGCCATCAAGTGGTTCAAAAATCATACTTTATATCACAAACCCGGAATATATATATATGAATGCATGAATATATGAATGCATGGATGAATGAATAAATGTGCAAATGAAGAAACCATGGCTCAGATGGTGATGTGAGTTGCCCAAACAAGTCAGCAGCTGTGGCAAAAATTGCAGGTTGTTCCTCAATATCCCTTCTCCCATTCACACATGGCAAAAGACTATCCCTAGACTCCCCGGCAGGGAAGTGTGGTCAGATGATTAAATCCTGGTCAGTGGGATATGAATGGATGTGATGTGTGCAATTTCTGGGCTGTGCCTTTAAAAGGAGGGAGGAGGATTCCTGCCCCTCCCCCTGCTTCTCCTTCTGCTGACTGGAATATACTCACAAGGGCTGGAGGTGGAGCAGCCATCTTGGGCCACCAGGTGGAGGACGGCAGAGCAACAAGATAGAAAGAACTGAGGTCTCCTGCGACTTGTGAAGCCACCGTATCAGCCTTAACTGCTGTGTGTGCTTTTACACGAAAGAGAAATGAATTCTGTTTTATTAAAGGCACTATCATTTTGGGCCTCTTTATTACAGGAGTCAAACCAATATCCTAAAACTATAGCAGCAGAGCTAGAGGGAGAAGCCAGGTTCCTTGACTGCCCCCACTCAGGCCCTTCCATAATCCCCCCACCTATATATTTTATTCTCTTACAAGTGTCTTCTTGTTTGAGACCTGATCTGCTCCTCACAACAGCGCTGTGAAGTCCATAGCAGGGAGAGGACTTCCGTGATGCTCACTGGACAGACAGGGAACCCAAGGTGTAAGAGTCGTAGGTGACCTGCCCTGAGACACATGGGCAGAGTTACTTCCATCTCTTGGATGTAGCAGGTGGGCTCAGTGACCTCACTGAGCTCTGCCTCCGTGTCTGACTCCTAATCTAGGGCCCTACCCAGCCTTGAGGGCGGTCCCTCTTTTATCCTGGGCACCTTCGCCCTCATCCCCACTTTGTAAAATCCAAATAAGGTGGAAGTTTAGCAGAGAGAAGCTTCCACATTGTGAGAGCCCTTAAGCCCACCTTTCTTACCATGCAAGCTCGTGCCATCACAGCAGCCAGCTGGAGCACACGGATGGAGGACCAGTTGACTTGGGGGTCCCAACACTGCCTCTTCTTCTGTGCTATTTCCCCCCTCCCAGCAGGCCCTCGCTTCACCCCAGACAGCAAGGCTGGTAATCTGATCATTTGTCTTCTGCCTGTGCTCTTTATCTGTGTACTCATGGGTCCTGAACATGCCCTGCACCTCTGTGTCCTGTAGCAAATGCTTCCAGAGCTCCACCCACATCCCCCTGACATTCCCCTTCTCCATATGTGCCCAGGGCTTCCCACTGCAAAGTACATCTGACTCTCTGCTTAAGGAACGTGCTTGACATGTGCAGAGGACAGGCTGGACGTGCTGGCAAAAAGGAGTTTGTAGATAAATACCTCCCTTCCCTTAGCTCTCTGGTGGGACAATACTCAGTCCAGCAGGACTGAGTCCCAGTTGCCTGCAGCAGCCATGGTCTTGCCCACTGGTACATCGGAAGCCTTCCCTTCCGTTCCGTGTCGAACTTCCCCACTCCTCTGCAGTGCTTCCTGGAACCACCTCCCAGATAAACCACTTGCCCTCAAATTCTTGTCTCGGGTTTGCTTCTGGGGGCACTCAACCTATGACACATCCTATCCCTGTGTGCCCTGTACACATGAGTCCCGTGCACCTCTTCTGTGCATGAGTGTCCTGTATACGGGTATTCTAGCCCTTCTGCTCTGTACACAGGCACCCTGTGTACGTGTATCCTATACACACCTGTCCCATGCCCAGGTACCCAGTACACAACCCTATGTCCTTATGTCAGGGAAGCACAGCCTCTGACCCTGACGAGGTGGTGGAGACTCTGGAAGCAGAGTGGAACTGTGGGAAAAGTGTTTCTTGGCCGCAACTAGCCTTGGGTGTGACTCTGAGGCAAGCTGCCCAGTTGATGTGAGTCCCAATTCCCTCGCCAGGTGAATGAGTGGGAGATAAAACTGAATGGGGTAGGGAGAGTAGGCATGCGGCCAATCAGCCCTGGGACTTTAGGTCTATCTGAGGTTCCCCAATCCATCTGGAAGTCCAGGCCCTTGGTTCTGGTTGTACTTCTACTACCCCTCAGTGTGGCTACAGAGCGATCTCCTCTCTTTGGCATTCAATTTTCCTAAATGTAAGAAAGGGGATTAGGAATTCCCTGGCGGTCCAGTGGTTAAGACTCGACGCTTTCACTGCGGTGGCCTGGGTTCAATCCCTGGTTGGGGAACTAAGATCCTGCAAGCCTTGTGGCTCGGCCAAAAAAAAAAAAGTGGGGGGGAGTGGGGAGAATAACATTAACAGCTCAGGAAGTTTGCACATGCTTTGAAAATTATGATGGAACTCAGCATAGTGGCTATCAGCACTTAGTTGGGGTCTGGATTTGAATCCCAGAAATGTCGTAAACCGGCTGTGTCACCTTGGGCAAGTTATTAACCACTCTTGCCTCCACTTCCTCATCTTAAAATGGAGATAATCATAGCACCTGCATGACAGGTGGTTACGATAATTAAGTGAGTTAATGTTTGTACAGCACTTAGAATATTGCCTGGCATTTGGAGAGGGCTACATAAGTGTTTGTCAATTAAAATAAACACACAAGTAATTCATTACTATTACTTCATCCTTGAGCCTGTTAAGAGTTATTCCCTCCTCCAGTAATACTTTTCCTTTCTCCTCCTTTCTTCCCCTAGTGAAACTTTAAGTTTGCCTGGGTTATTCTTTCATATGACCCTTTTGGACACACTGAAGGCTGTATTCAGAGTTTTCTCACCTGGAACACAGGAGGTCAGACTGGATCTGTATTTTTCAAACTTCAGCTACTCACATACCTCCTTCTCGGTTTTGCCTACCACCTCTACTTTGACTTACTTGTATTTGTCTTTAAACCGATCATATTAGATAGGAAAACTCTTCTGAGTGACAGAAAATTCCAGGTAATAATAGCTTATACAAGAGTTTATTTCTCTAACAAATAAAAGTGTGGGAAGGGCTTCCCTGGTGGCGCGGTGGTTGGGGGTCCACCTGCCGATGCAGGGGACATGGGTTCGTGCCCCGGTCCGGGAGGATCCCATATGCCGCGGAGGGGCTGGGCCCGTGAGCCATGGCCGCTGAGCCTGTGCGTCCAGAGCCTGTGCTCCGCAACGGGAGAGGCCGCAGCAGTGAGAGGCCCGCGTACCGCAAAAAAAAAAAAAAAAGTGTGGGAAACTATCCCAGGCTGGTGTTTCCATGGTCATCTGGGATCTAGGTTCCTTCAATTTTTTTGCTCCCCCATCCTAACGTGCTTCCAGCTCATGGTCCAAGACTACTGCTCCAGCTCCAGCCATCAGGTCTGCATCCTGGCTGCAGGAATGACAAAAGGGGAGAAGGAGGGCATATCCCCTTCCTTTAAGAACACTTAATACATTTTGCCCACACCTTCTCCTCTGATGATGAATAATGGCTCATTGCCTACTTGTTCATACATAACTGCAAGGGAGGCTGGGAAATGGAATCCTTATTCTGATTGCACTGTGCTAGCTATCGGTCAACAAGTCTATCCCAGTGGAAGAAAAGGAGAGTGTATAGTGGGGGAAACCAGCAGAATATGTTGCTCCAACTTCATATAGATGCATATATTTTTCTGTCCTCATTCTAAGCAATATTATCCATGATATCTTTAGTTTCCTGAGCTAGTTATCTATTTTTCTAAAACACATTAGAATAAAATAAATACCTAGCCATTAAAATGAATACATATACATATGGGGGTGTGTGTATACAGATACAGGATAGATGGTGGGAGACTGTTACTGCCTCCAGTGATCCATGCCTCTCAGTATTCATACACTTATGTAGACCCCTCCCCTTGACTCTGGGCTGGCCTGTGACATTCACTAAAGCAATAGAAAGCAGCAGAAGTGACATTGTGACTGTTCCCTCAGCTTTAGGAAGCTCCAACAGCTTCTGCTTTTGTACTCTGGGAAAGTTGAGTGCCATAAAAACTCTGACTACCTTGAGACCACCATTGTATAAGGAAGCCCACGCTAGCCACCTGGAGAGTGTGGTAGATAATAGGAGAACCCACAGCCAGTTCCCAGCTGTTTGTATCACCCTAGCTGACACCATGTAGAGAAGAATTGAGCTGTCCCCACCAAATTCAGCCCAAACTGCAAAACTGAGCAAGTAAATAATTTTCTTTTAAGCTGATAAATTTTGGGGTGCAGCCATAGATAACCAAACACATTTATCTATATAACACCAAGAAATCATGTCATGTACCATACCCTTCGGAAAATTCTGGATTAAGTGATATTCTAATGTTCTACAAGAACATTCTCTCACAGACCCACACGTCTCATAGATACATAACTGCAGTGAATTGATTGAGGACTTATCACATGCCAACATGACCACAATAACCTCCTGATGGTCTCTGCTTTCTCTCTTGTCCCCTTGCACCTGGGAGCAGCCAGAGGGAGAAGGTTTGCAAAATGCAAATCTGATCACGTCATTCTCCTGCTTATCACCCACTGCAATGTCCACAAGGAGTCTTCTTAGGTTCAACTACACACTCAGACTCAACAGATGACCACAAGCCATACTTGGCATTGACATACTCTGATGGATGTAAGACAGGAACCTCAGCTTGCTAGAATGGCACTCAATGTCAGCACCCGCACTCAACTCTCCCTCTCAGCGGGGGAGTCCTTGCTGCATGTGTACCAGAGCAGTACAGCACAGGTTCGAGGAAATGAATCCCCATCTGGTGGGTGCAGGAGTCATCGTGGCTTAAAAGCTTCATGTCCCCTGGGAGCCGATACCTTTGTACCTGCCCAGTTACAGGAGTCACCATGCTCATGAAGCCCAAAATATGATTTCCCACCAGGTATTTATAGTTCCTCTCATCCCAGATGCAATTTACCAATCAAGGGTCTTTAAGAAAAAAAAAAAACCCTTCAGTTTTTAGAACAGTTTTAGATTTACAGAAAAATTGGGAAGATAGCACAAAGAGTTCCCATATACCCATACCCAATTTCTTCTATTATTAACACCTTATATTAGTATGATAAATTTGTTATAATTAATGAACCAATATTGATCCATTATTATTAGCTAAAGTCCACATTTTGTTCAGATTTCCTTAGTATTTACCTAATGTCCTTTTTTCCTATTCCAGGATCTCATCCAGGACACCACAGTACATTTAGTCGTCATGCATCTTTAAGGCTCCTCTTGGCTGTGACAGTTTCTCAGACTTTCCTTGTTTCGACAGTTCTGAGGTCAGGTATTTTGTAAAATGTCCCTCAGCTGGGATTTGTGTGATGTTTATCTCCTGGTTAGACTGGGGTTATGAGTTTTGTGAGAGAGATCACAGAGGTAAAGTGCCAGTCCCATCACACCATATCGAGGATACATACTATTAACATAATTGGACTGTTGATGTTGACTTTGATCCCCTGGCTGAGGTAATCACGTTTGTCAGTTTCTCCACTATAAAATTATCTCCACCCCCACTTCCATACTGTACTCTCTGAAAGGCACTATGCTCCGCCCACACTTAAGAATTGGGGAGTTATGCACAAATAATAGAGAATAAACTAGTGGTTACCAGTGAGGAGAGGGGAGGGATGATACAGAGGTGGAGGGGTGGGAGGTACAAACTATTGTGTGTAAGATAGGCTACAGAATGTATTGTACAACCCGGGGGAATATAGCCAATATTTTGTAATAACTGTAAATGGAATGTAACATTTAAAGATTGTATAAAAAATCTCTACACAGGAGTCTAAAAAAAAAAAAGAATTGGGGCGTTATGTTGCTTCCTTGAGGATGGAATATTTGGAATTCAGCATCAGAGATTTCTCTTTTCCCCCCATTTTTTCATTTATCATATTTTAGGTTACAATCCAATATTTATTTTTTTGATCAAATTTTTCTAAC
Organism: Aethalodelphis obliquidens; assembly: GCF_003676395.1. Classification (NCBI taxonomy): domain Eukaryota; kingdom Metazoa; phylum Chordata; class Mammalia; order Artiodactyla; family Delphinidae; genus Aethalodelphis; species Aethalodelphis obliquidens. Next base: position 14,645,985 of record NW_020837986.1, on the reverse strand, counting down.
TTTGGCTATTAGGAGCTCTTTTAGTCAGCCCCTATGTCCTTTGACATACCCCCATCATTGTGTGTGTGTGTGTGTGTGTGTGTGTGTGTGTGTGCGCGCGCGTGTGGTTTGTTCCTTCCTTACTTTCTGGCACTATCAGATGCTCCAGGCTTGTCTTGTACATTTCCTGCTCCAGTCCTAGCATCAGCCATTTCTCCCTGGTTCCTTTTATTGGAGAGTGGTATTAGAAACCAAGATATGGGAACCAGGTGCGCTTGTTGCTATGCAGTGTCATGCAGCTAGGTTCTCTCAGCTGACAGAGAAAGGAAATATAGTGTATACTGACTTGTGTATATATACATTTATAGTATATATGTATATAAATACATGTATCATATGTATCATAAATGATACATGTATCATAAATACGTACTCATCTGCATCAATATTATGTTAAACATGAGTTCATACTGATATCTCCAATTCTAATCCATTACCACATGGATCATTCTAGGCTCCTCCTTGGGGTCATTTTTATCACAGCAATGTTGCCTAGTAACAGAGTGATATATGTTTATCTGTTTCCAAGGAAACAGAGCTAGACAGTTAACCAAAGGTCAAATTCTCATGCAGAAGAGGAAAAGTTTGTTAACTCTTTACTCACACTGGTCGATGACTCCCCACTGCTCTGGGGATAAAGAACCAACTGCTTGGCTTACAAGGATTCTCAGTGACCTGGCTCACTGACAGTCCAGCCTCATCTCCAACGTTCCTTATTGAGCCCTTCAGGGCAACCACCCTGGTGTCCGTCAAGCCTCACACTCACCATACTCTCTTCTACCCCAGGGCCCTTGCCCATGCCAGTCCCTCTGCTGGGCCTCTCTTCCTGCTGTCTTTACCTAGTTGCCTCCTATTCATCCTTTCAATCTCGGCTCAGTCCTCACTTCTGCAGTGGAGCCAGGAGCCATCCCCATCTCCCCGACTAGGTCAGCACCTTGCTGAAAGCTTGAACAGCACTATGTACCTTTGCTCTGTGGCAGTGTTACATTTACTTATCCTTTTCTCCCACCGGAATACAAACTTCTAGAGGGTAGGGATGAAGTCTACCTAATTAATCAGTATATAATAGGAGCTCAATAAATATTTGCTCATTTTCTCCATTCTTTATTCAATAAATATTTATCAAGGGCCTCCTATGTGTTGGCTCCTTTTCTAGTGTCTGGGGATACAGGAGGGAGGGAAACAGGCAAAGCTTCTGCCTCTTGACACATATTTTAGTGGTCGTGACAATAAAGAAAGAAATAAGCAACTGTCAGGAGTTGATAAATGCTATGGAGAAAAATTCAGAGTTAAGGAGTAAAGGGTGCTGGGGCACTGCTAGTTTTAAAAGGATGATGTAGGAAGGTGTCTCTGAGAAGGTGACATTTGAGCAAAGATGTGAAGGAAGTGAGGGCGAGCTCTGGGGGTCTCAGGAAGAAGAGTGTCCCAGGCAGAAGGAACAGCAAAGGCAAAGGCTCTGAGGCAGGGCTGAGGGAGGGAACTGTGCACGCTTTACAGGGAGTATCTCATCTAATCCCTATAACCCTTGCTAAGTTCATTAAACAGATGAGGAAACTGAGCTCTGAGAGGGGACGAGGCCACACAGCCATGAATGGTGGAGCTGGGATTCTCTCGGGAGTCTGGTGCCACAGCCAGCTCCTTTTGAGGTCCCTGACAATAGGCTTCTGGAAGGCAGGAAGAGACTGAAGCCCTCCCATCCCCGGAGGTCCTGCCCAGGTCTCTGTCACACTGGCCTCAAAGGCCTGGGCACCTGGCCTCCAGGGTGGCCTCCACTGTCCTGCTTGTCAAGGACAGCACAGGCCTTTGGAGCAGGACATGTCAGGTTTTCACATGTCAGGTTTTCACATCTGTCCTTCCAGATGGCTGACCTCTGCTGACACTTCCAAAGCTCCTGGAGTCTGCATTTTCATGATTCCATTGGCAGAGGCGAATACTGAGGCTCAGAGAGGCGGGAGGACTTACCAGAGGCCACGAGAGTGAGCTGGCCACGGAGACTTCCGGAAACCCCATGATCTTCACACGGACCTCCTCTCTGGGTTTCACTTGGGCCCCCAAAGAGGGAGAGTCTCCTTAACTTTTGTGCTCTAGGCATCTCACTGATTCACCCTAATCTGAGCCCTTTAATGGAGAGAAATAGTGGAATCTGCCCTACTCACCACCTGCTCACCCAAACCCACCAATGGGCTCTGGGGGGATCAGACAGGGGCCCTGTTCTCCAGGAGGTGCCAGTCTGATGAGGGATGCTGGCACTCACTGAAAGTCACAACTCTCAGAAATAAGGACAATAACGCAGGCAAAAAGCACAGCTGTAGGGGCCCCTGGGGCGAGGGAGTGTGTGGGGCAGCGAGCTAGGCTTCCCAGGGGAGGGGGCACTACAGCTGGGCCTTGGAGGAAGAAGGTGTGTGTGGCCATTGGTAATCCTCCAAGATAACACCCGTCTTGGGCTGTGTACCTCAGTGTCCCACAAAAAAAGAAGAGCAGGGGAAAAGGAGGAGTGCGCGCGCGCGCGCTCGTGTGTGTGTGTTTGGGGGTGAGGGGTGGTCTTCAGAGGCTTCTTTTCAGCCTTCAGGTGGCGCCCTTGAGCCACGGAGTCACAAACGCCAGAGAAGACTATCCCGACCTAAGGACCTCGGAGAGGACCCTGGGTCCTACCTGAGGGCTGTGTGTGTGTGAGGGGGTGAGGAGAGGAGGAAGAGTGGGGGCTTGGCGCAGTAGGGGCTCCCCAGCCGAGGGGCGAGGCCGGCGGCCGAGGGAGGGGTCTCTTTCAGCACTCACCCCCGCGCCTCGCCGCTGCGCCCAGGCACCACGAGATGAAGGCTCCAGTTCCCTAAGCCCAGGTGCTGGCGAAACAGATCTGCCCCAAGGGGTGGGGAGGGCAGGAGGATGGATCCGTGTCCCCCCACTCTCACCCTAGTCCGTTACCCTCCTCCCAGTGCCTCCCCGCGCTAACTCTCCCGGCGCCCTCGCCGGCTGCGGGCGGAGCCCGATCCGCTGCGCTCGGCGATCCCCGGCTCCCGCCCCTTCCCCGTCCTCCCTCCCCGGAGCCCTCAGAGGCCGTGGCCGCCTCGGTACAGCCCCGCGCGGAGCGAGCAGGTAAGTGCGCCGCGGCAGCGTCTCCGGGCCGGGCCCGGCCGGGAAGGGGGCGGGAGCCGGGGAGGGCGAGGAGGAGGCGGCGGCCAGGCCCGCTTTCTCCCGGGCTGCGCCGCAGCACAGACACCGGCGGGCGGGCACCGGCTGCGGGGAGGCGCACTGGGAGGACGCGCCCTCGCCGTTGCCCGGCGCCCTCGCCTCCCGCGTGGGGAGGCAGTGAGGGAGGCCCGGCACAGGTACGCACGCGAAAAGGGGACTGCGAGGGGCGGCGGGAGACCGAGGGCCCGAGGCGGGGAGGGGCGGCCAAGGAGAGCTAGCCTGACCTCGCGGCCCGGCCGAAGGACACGAGGCGAGGGGACCCGGGCGCACGCCTGTCCTCGCAGATCCTGGCCTTCGTGGGTCGCCTGGCCGCCTGGCAACCGGCGCCGCTCTTCCCGGTCCGGCCTGGCCCGGCCCAGTGGCGTTTGTGGTCAAGGGCAGGAGCAGGGGGTGTGAGCTGCGGGCTGGCGAGCGCGCGGGTGCGGCGGGCAGTCGGGGTGCTGGGGCTTTCTGCGCGGAACTTTGGGTATAACAGCGTGGACATATCTGAGAGCCCGAGGCTTTGTGTACAACTCGTGCGTGTGTCTATCGATTGGGTTTTGTGAAGCTTACCCATTCCCGCTGTGCGTCTGTCTCCCCGCGTGTTAGTGCACACCAGTGGGTGGGGTGCTGGGCCTGGGGGGATCTTGGTGGGTCTTAGCAGTCCTGAGGGTAGTAAACTCTGTGTGTGTGTCTGTGTGTGTGTGTGTGTGTGTGTGTGTGTGTGTGTGTAACCAGCTCTGTCCCTTGCTGGGGTGTGGGTACCAATGTGGTCTATGGATCTGTGGCTCACACTGCGTGGCTTCCCATGTCTGTTGCATGTGGAAAAGGCCCCTGGGGGTATGAGTGTGGAACTGGGGTGTGCTTTTCAGGTCCTGTTGGACTGCATGTGAAACTGGAGTGTTACTGGTACAGTTGTGGGGTGTGAGCAGTGGACACCAGCATCATTGTCAGCTTGTCTGTTTCTGCTTATGTTTTGGATAATTTACTGGGCATGTCCTTGTAAGTGGTGGGCATCTCTGAACCTGTGTGTCAGATACATAGCAGCTCTAGGTAAGAGGGAACCTCCTTTTCCTCCACCCTCTTCCTAACTCTGCTGGCATCCTAAGGAAAAAGTTTTGGGTTCCTGCCAAGTGAAAGAGCCCTGCTCCAAGAATTTGGGTGTCCTGGGTTTTTTCTGGGATATGGAAGCATCAATGTGTTGGTCTGGGAAGGGGGTTCCTGGGCCACTCCAGGGGCTGAGCTCTGTGGAGGATGCTTAAGACATGGGTGGGGGACCACATCTGGACACCAACTGGGCAGGAGTGGTCACTGCCAGTCCCTGTTACTGGCTGGGCACTCAGGAAAATGCTTTTGGTGCCAAAAGTAAAAAAAGCCAATGAACACACCTCTCCTCTTGGTTTACTGGAAAGTGGGAGCAGTCTGGGCAGAGCCTGGCCCTGAGTAGGCACTCGCCACCCTGTGTGTGGGAAGGATTGTCTGCCTGGGCAGGTTGCCAAACCATTGCTGAGGGCTGGCTGTGTTCCAAGCCCTGTGCAGGGGGCTGCGGACCCAGACATATCCCTGCCCTCAAGCTGCTCGTGGTTGATGTTAAACAGTGGGATAAAGTAGAGAATCTACAGATGAGGCCTGGAAGACCAGGGAAGGAGGGCGGAATGATGCCACTGGTACAAGAGCGTGTGGGTTTGCAGGCTTTTAAGTGATAACAATTCTTGGGGAACCTGCTTTCAACTCCTGGCCCCCACATGCATGCCATGGGATCTTGGCCACATTTTGTAAAATGGAGATAGTAATAACTGCTCGTGGGGCTCGTGGGGGTTCTACACAATACTCCTGAGCGAAGTGCCCGCAGTAGGGCCCAGCAGGGAGTGTAGGTGCTCAGTAAACATTTATTAAATTGGAACTCAGGAAAAAGGGACATGGTCATAGAGATGGGTTGTAAGTGGAAACAGGCTTTGTACTCACATGAAAGGCCCTGTGTGTGCTAAGAGGAGGTGTCTGATGCAGGCCCTTGTTGGAAGGAAGATCAGAAAGATCGAGCCTTCCTGCCCTGAGGCTCTTTAAATTTCATTCATTCCATTCATTTTCACTTCATTCATTTGCTTATATCCTCTCTCTCTCTCTCTCTCTCTCTCTCTCTCTCTCTCACACACACACACACACACACACACACACACACACACACACACACTGAAGCACAGAGAACTGGAGAATAAATTCAGACACACGAATGCAGAGAAAGGTCTAGAATCCTGTGTACATGTGTGTAGACACACTAGGGCATACGAGCCACTCTGCACCTGGGGGTCTCTGTGCAGTGTGGGAACTTGGGTCTGTGGTGTATGTACCCACATTACATCAGTGTGCAGGGGGAATGGGGTAGTTCTGCTGTGGGATCAGGAGTTCTACATGCCAGTTGGGGCCTGTCGGGGAGCACCAGATCTGCCTGAGGGAGGACTCCATCATCAGCTCCAGCTGAGTGTGGCTGTGAGGGAATGGGGGCTAGGGTGGTGAGATTCTTTCCTTTTGCAAGAGAAGCCAGGCATCCAAGGTTTGAAGTGTAAAATGTTCACTGCAGCACTATTTACAATAGCCAGGACATGGGACCAACCTAAATGTCCATTGACAGATGAATGGATAAAGATGTGGCTCATATATACAATGGAATATTACTCAGCCATAAAAAGAAATGAAATTGAGTTACTTGTAGTGAGGTGCATGGACCTAGAGTCTGTCATACAGAGTGAAGTAAATCAGAAATACTGTATGCTAACGCATATATATGGAATCTAAAAAAAGAAAAAGGGTGGTGGGCTTTCCTGGTGGCGCAGTGGTTAAGAATCCGCCTGCCAATGCAGGGGACACGGGTTTGAGCCCTGGTCCAGGAAGATCCCACATGCCGCGGAGCAACAAAGCCCGTGCGCCACAACTACTGAGCCTGTACTCTAGAGCTCGTGCTCTGCAACAAGAGACGCCACCGCAATAAGCAGCCCGCGCACCACAACAAAGAGTAGCCCCTGCTCACTGCAACTAGAGAAAGCCCACACACAGCAGTGAAGTCTCGACGCAGCCAAAAATAAATTTATAAAAAAAAGGGGGGGTACTGATGAACCTAGTTGCAGGGCAGGAATAAAGAGGTAGACATAGAGAATGGACTTGAGGACATGGGGTGGGAGGGCGAAGCTGGGGCGAAGTGAGAGTAGCATCGACACATATACACTAAATGTAAAATAGTTGGCTGGTGGGAAGCAGCAGCATAGCACAGGGAGATCAGGTCGGTGCTTTGCGATGACCTACAGGGGTAGCATAGGGAGGATGGGAGGGAGGCTCAAGACGGAGGGGATGTGGGGCATGGGTAGGCATATGGCTGATTCGCTTTGTTGTGCAACAGAAACTAACACAGTATAGTAAAGCAATTATACTCCAATAAAGATCTATTTAAAAAAATAAATTAAAAAATAAAGTGTAAAATCTTTTGCTTTTTATATATTGGCAACTGCTTCACCAAAAACCAGATGAACAGACCAGAAACAAAAAAAAGCAAAACTTCTATGAGCCAAATATGGCCCATGGGCTGTAAGCTGGTATCCTTTGGCACATGTGCTGTCTGTCTGTGTGGGTGTGTATTCAGGTACTTGGGTAGGGTGTCTCCTCTTTGAGCAAGGTGTACCCCCTTACCCGCTCCTCTCCCAGCTCCCCTTCTGTGGTCTGCATCCAGGTCCTCCCATCTTCTATTTACATAAAGGCATTTGGCCTTGACCTCAGTCATGGCTCTCAGATATGCTCCTTTCTCTTTGCCCTCTCAGCTTCCATGTCTCCCCTGACCACAGTGGGTTCCTCCCTGGACCCCTGGCCTCCACTCTCCTCCTTCCCCATCCTGTCTGTCCTCCATGCAGCAGCCAGAGAGAGCTTTCCAAAACCTAGGCGATGTTAGCCCTCCCATCCCCAACGCCTCGCCTCCCTGGCTCCTTGGCCTGGTTTTCAGAGTCCCTAGCGAGCTGGTCCCAGCTGACCTCAAGGCACCCCTTCTCCCTCTCCAGAATGCCCTTGTCCCCTCTCAGTGCTGGGGGATTTCCCACTCATCCTCCGAGGCTTGGCTCAAATGCCACCAACTCCTAGAAGCTTCCCTAACTTTCTCCTTTTGTTCTTACGACCACCTTCATCTCTACCCCTTCCCCTGCCCCCAGTCATTCTCACTTCATCACAACAGTGTCCATTAATTGAACTGGCAGGGGCCTTAAATGCCTTATTTTATGAAATCCTCACATCATCCCTATGAGGGAGACATTTGGCTTATTCACATTTAACAGATGAGAAAATTGAGTCTGGAAAGGTCACCTCACTTGCCAAAGCTCAAGTGGTGACGCTGGGATTAGAACCTATCTACTGTATTTAAATTCCCTCCATCATAATAGCTCATTGCTGATACTTACTGAGTCCTTACTATTCTGAGCACTTTATATGGATTAACTCAATCCCTATATCAGCCCCGTTAAATACGGAGTGGTAGTATTACTGTCATTTAATATAGAGGGAAACAGGCCCAGAGACGATACGGGAATTGCCCAAAGCCACATGCCCGCCAGTGGTGAAGCAGGATCCTAGCACGGATTGGGTCTCACTGCTCTGTCATTATCTTATCCCCTGCCTCCCCCTCTGGCTCGCGGGCTCCCCCTCCTCCCCGGTGGAGACTCGGCCTGACTCACCTTCACATCTCTCGGGGCCTTCTGTGATGTCTGGCACCAGCAGGCTCTCAGTAGAGGTTCGCTAAATTCCACTGACTTTCTGTTTTCTCTTCTAGCTGCCCAGCGGCCAAGGGATGAGCTGGGGCCCGCCTTCCCAATGGCATCTCCCCCTGGTCTGGAACTGAAGACACTGAGCAATGGTCCCCAGGCCCCAAGGAGACCAGCTCCTCTGGGTCCAGCGGCCCCACGCAGGGAGGGTGTGGAGAATGCCTGCTTCTTTTCGGAGGAGCACGAGACTCATTTCCAGAACCCTAGGGATGCCAGACTGGGCAGCTCCCCCAGCCCCCCTGAGGGCGTCCCCTCATGGCCCCGATCCCAGAGGGACGACCTGTCCCTGCGTTCAGAAGAGGGGCCAGGCCTGGAGCCTGTGAGCCGCCCGGTGGATTACGGCTTCGTTTCCGCTCTGGTTTTCCTGGTGAGCGGGATCCTCCTGGTGGTGACTGCGTACACCATCCCCCGAGAGGCCCGTGTCAACCCGGACACAGTGTCAGCACGGGAGATGGAACGACTAGAAATGTACTATGCGCGCCTGGGCTCACACCTGGACAAGTGCATCATTGCAGGCCTGGGGCTGCTCACAGTGGGCGGCATGCTCTTGTCCGTGCTGCTGATGGTCTCCCTGTGCAAGGGAGAGCTGTACCGCCGGCCGAACTTCGTCCCTGGCAGGGGCTCCAGGAAGACCTACGGCTCCATTAACCTGCGCATGAGACAGCTCAGTGGGGATGGGAGCCAGGCCCTGGTGGAGAACGAAGTCGTCCAGGTCTCGGAGACCAGCCGCACCCTCCAGGGGTCTTAAGTAAGAGCCCACCCTATCTGGCTGCTTCAGCTTCAGGGCTACAAGGCCTCCGAGTCTGGGGTTTTGGACTGAGCTCCACATAGGGCCCCGTGGAAGGAGTCCTGGGTGCTGGAGGGGGAGCTTGGGGCCTGGCCCAGGCTTCGCTTGGGAGAGCTTCCCCCGATCTGTTTTGTAGCTTGAGGTTTTGCATAAGGTTTTGTTTGAAGGATGGCTTCTGCTGCTAAAAATACAGAAGTTTGGAAACTGCTGCCCTTGGAGGATGAGTTTCTTGGCCTGCCCGAGGGTCGAGAGCTGTCTGAAAGGCTGCCCATCCTGTTCCCCATGCCTTGGGGAATTCCGGGTTCTCTGCTGTCCTCATCAGCCATGGATGGGTGTTGGGCAAACTTGGCTTTGAGCCCTGACTGTCTAAGGTGGGAGCTGGCTTCATGATGAGGGGAGAAGTCAGCCCTGGCACGACCTCCCCACTCCAGGCCTCAGTCCCCCTGACTGGGAGGTGAGAGGGATGGCCCCTCCAGTTCTGCCCTAGGAATTCCTATACGGAATGGGAGCCCGGTTTCTGCATCTGGCCGTTCCTTCAGGGGACGAGAGTGTCTGGCAGGTGCTGACCATTCTCTGTGCCATTTTCTGACCCAGTGTTGGTGGCCACCACTGTCACACAGCCAGCATCTCACTCGGTCCTGTTAAAGGACCCCCTAAGTCCTCAGGTTAGACTGGGCTAAATCCAGAGTTTGCTACAGCCTGGTCTTGGTCTTGGGATTGAATTACCTGCTGTGACTAGATCTTAGCACACATTTTACAAAGTCACGTGCACAGTTTTCACTAACTCCCTGGACAAGGGCGGGGGGATCTTTTAAACAGGAAAGGGTAGGGGCTTTGTTGTATTTCTGTGGACACAGTGTGGGCCTTCATTACCTCCCCTTCCTCAATAATATGTCTCTTAGGCCTGACCTTATTCTGGTAACAGAAAAAAAATTTTTTTTTAATGCTGAATTTGTAACTTCCTTCCCCAACTCCCATAGCTGTAAAGTGCAGCCCCAATTTATTGGGGGAGAAATCAGGCACATTCTGGTGGCCTGAAAATTCTAGCCACATTGATCACATTTGTTCTGTTTCTCTTGTCGAGTGTTTCCAGGCTCTGTCCCGATTCTCTTTAAACTACTGACAAAGAGGGCTTCCCTGGTGGCGCAGTGGTTGAGAGTCCGCCTGCCGATGCAGGGGACACGGGTTCGTGCCCCGGTCCGGGAAGATCCCACATGCCGCGGAGCGGCTGGGCCCGTGAGCCATGGCCGCTGAGCCTGTGCGTCCGGAGCCTGTGCTCCGCAACGGGAGAGGCCACAACAGTGAGAGGCCCATGTACCGTAAAAAACAAAAACAAAAACAAAAAACTACTGACAAAGAAAGGAAGTGGGCCCTAGCGGGCAAGGAGATAAAGGTGTTTGAGGACTGGGGGAGGGCATCGTCCATTCTGAAAGGCCCTAGAGGGCTTTGAGAGTACGTGCCTTCTAGGCCACTGGTGTGAAGACTCTAAAGGGGTCAATTCTGTGAGCCTCCGACCCATGCAGGTCCTACATACTCCATCTCAGTTGGCCATGTGGGACATTGATCCTAACTGACTCTTCAGGGTGGGAGGATAGGGTGGGCATGGGGTCTGTAGGCTAGAGCAGCCCTGATTACCTGTAACCTGAGCCTTCAGTCCGGTGAGTTGAACATCTGGGCAGTGTAACATCATAGCTTCTATGACGGATCAAATATCTGCTCCTGCTGGCAGGTTTTGCCAGGAGTAGGGGGCTGGGGGAGGGCTGGAGGGGACAAAGCCTATTCAGCTTGGCCTGTCAGGTTCTGTTCCTGGTGTTTAAGAGGTGTGGTTTGAAAAGGACAAAGCCTCAAGATGGTGAAAGACTCACAAGTCAAGGCTCCACGCGAGGAGTGGAGGCAGAAAGTGGCATGAGCCATTCTAGGTAGTAGAATTGAACATCCCAAATGATGGGCCTTTCATATCCATAATGATAATAATAAAAATATCAATCCAAGCCATTGGATTATTGTGAGATATTGTCAGTTTAAATGCAATGGATTGTTTTTAGGGGCTAAATCTGTTAGAAGATTAAATCTAGATTAAACCAGGAATCCCAGGTTTTCTCTAAGTCAGAGAAGCCAGCTTTGCATCCTAATACAGAAACTCCTTTAGGAAATGTGTAAAATGGAGGGAGGCAGTCATTACTTGGTCAATGTGTTAAGAAAACTTGAGCGAGGCCGAAAACATTTCCCCGAGATTGCAGCTGAGACCTCCCAGCCGGTGGATCAGAAACAGCGTCAGGAGGGAGCATGGCGTAGGGTGCCGAGAGCTTTCTTTGAAGGCTTTTTGGGGGTAGGTGTGAAGTGGTCCGAGGGACCCTGTGGTAGATGAATTGTGCCTCATCTGCAGGAACTCCCTCTGCCACCCGACAGTCTACTAGGGTCGCCAAACCTTGCTTTTCCTGGTATATGAGAACAGATAACTGATTTTGGAGCTGGTAGAACCTGGGTTTGAGTCCAGGGTCTGCCATTTATTGGCTGTGTGGCCTTGGGCAAGGTGCTCTATCTCTCTGAGTATCCTGAGTATTGTTTTCTTTGTGAAGTGGGAGGAATGAGACTTCGGCCTCAGCCTCCTTGCAGGGAGAGGGGGGTTGGTGAAAATCATAGAGAAGTTAGAGGCCTGAGTGTATGAGGTCCAGTTACCATGATGACGCTTCTTCCCCGCCCCAGTTGGAGATAACTGGATTAGGCCTAAAACCTCAGGGTCAACCCTTCTGACTTCTCTCGAGCCTCCCATTCTACCCATCAGAAGATCTTGTTGGTTCCACCTTTGGAATCTGACCCCTGCCCGCCCCTCAGCCATAACCACCTGGTTCAGGTTGCTCATTAGTGTCCTAATTCCTCTACTCTGCCCCAGTTCATGTTCCACTTGGCAGCCAGGCAGATCCTATTCAAAGGTTAATTCGGTCAGGCAGCTCCTCTGCTCGAAACTGTCCTATGGCTCCCTCTCATTCCAGGCAAAAGCCACCTTTCTCACCAGTCAAGGGTAGATTTACCATCCAGGCCCCTCACTTGCCCAGGCTCCTTCCAAGGCCCTGAGTCAAACTTTTATTTGTAATTTTGATATTTTAAAAAAGGACAGCACCTTAAATTGCATAAGCTTCAGGTCTGTCCCTCACAGTGGCCTATAAAAGGCCTACACAATCTGGGCCCTGTGCCTCTCTGAACTTATCCCCCACCCTAGCCTCTGCTCACTCCATGGCAGCCATGCTTGCCTCATTGCAGGCACACTCAACATGCCAGGCACACTCCCACCTCAGGGCCTTTGCACTTGCTGCTCCTGGAAGGCACCCCTTCGCTGTGGGCCTTTGGGCAAACTATTCTACCTCTCTGGTCTTCCAGAGTGAGACTAGAAACCTTCCCACTCTGCCTTCTCTAGGGACTGAGGGGATCAGGAAACACAAGAAGAGGGCTTTCCTAAGTTAAGACCATGGTACCATGTCTGGAGAGCTTTGGAAGGGCAAGAGGAGAGGGAGGAAATAAGGCATTATGAAGAAGCCACAGGAGGCAGAGTTCTAAGTGTTCTGTCTGGAAGGAAAGGGGAGGATCAGTGGCACTGACAAGAGTCAGGGAGGTGCCCTCCAGTTGGGTCCGTTGGTTTCTCCCGAGAGAGTGGGCTCCTCTTGATGTCCCCAAGGAGGTGAGTTTCAGCTAAGGGAAGGAGAAGCTTGCTGAGGTCTTGCCTGGGTTGGGGTGATAGGGAGGTCCTTGTCAGTGGAGGTACGTTAGCATTTACTGGTCAGATGTTGGGTGTCTTCAGGGAGAAGGCATAGTGGAGTTGGGTAGGATTTAGTCACGAGGTTCCCCAGGGTCCCAACCTCTCTCCTTAGAGGAGAGCCTGTGCCCCAATGGCCAGAGCCTGGCTAAAGACAGTAGCAACCCTGGCCCTCGGTATCTTCTTTTCTTTGGCCCCAACACCCTCTTCCCAAGATCAAGCCTCTTCCTGGGTCGGGTTGTCCTTGAGCAAATGGGCAGGCCCAGGGGATCTGAATGGTGCAGAGGGCGGCAGGATTACTGCCTTCCTCCTCCAAGGGGACCAAGCGCTTCTGAGCTTTCTCCCTACTCCAGTCTCAGGGGGGTTGGGGGCAGAGCCCCTTACGGAGAGAGTCCAGTGAGGAGCGCCCACACGTAATAGTATAAGGGTACTGGCTCTGGGGTCAGATTGCCTGGATGCTTGGTGGATGTCCAATTCCTCTGAGCTGCTGTTTCTTCATCTGGTGAATGATAGCACCTTCCCCATAAGGCATAGTGAGCAGTAAATGAAATACCTGTAAAGCACTTAGCATAGTGCCTGGCACTTCATAATTCACTCAATAATGTTAACTATTCATTTGTTCGTTCATTCACACCTATCTGTATTCTTCCCTGGGTGGGGCACTACAGGGACACATGGGCCCCGCCCCTGGGGAAACAGGACAGTGCCCAGAGGACTGTGTATGTGTGGCCAGGTTGGGGGGTGTTGGCACAGAGGGGTATCTGATTAAGTTGGGGTCCGAAAAGGCTTTCCTGGAAGGGGTGATGTCTAATAGGATTCTTAAACAATGAGGCAGTATCCAATGTGGGGTGAGAATGGGGAGCAGGAAAGGTATTCCGGGCAGAGAGGAAGAGCATGAGCAGAGGCTCAGAGGCATAAAACAGCCTGGTGTGTACTGGGGAGGGGCAGGGGTGGGCGGGAGGTCTGCAGGTTCTGGGCTGGAGTGTTGGGATGAGGCCTGCTAAAGAGCAGGGGCGTCATAGTGGGGGCTTGCCTTTCATCATCTACAGACTGGCGGCAACCACAGCCCTTAACTCACAGGGTTGTTATGAGGACTCGGAGTTCACACTGGTATAGCGCATACCTAGGGGCCTGGTACATGGGGAGAACTCACTGTCAGCCATATGATTGCTTACAGATGTGTGTGGCAGGAAGACTCTTCTTTTTTTTTAAATTTATTTATTTTATTTATTTTTGGCTGCGTTGGGTCTTCGTTGCTGCGTGCGGGCTTCCTCTAGTTGCGGTGAGCAGGGGCTACTCTTTGTTGCGGTGAGAGGGCTTCTCACTGCGGTGGCTTCTCTTGTTGTGGAGCACGGGCTCTAGGCGCCTGGGCTTCAGTAGTTGTGGCACATGGGCTCAGTAGTTGTGGCTCGCGGGCTCTAGAGTGCAGGCTCAGTAGTTGCAGCGCATGGGCTTAGTTACTCCACGGCATGTGGGATCTTCCTGGACCAGGGCTCGAATCTGTGTCCCCTGCATTGGCAGGCGGATTCTTAACTACTGCACCACCAGGGAAGCCCCAGGAAGACTCTTCTGAGGGCAGGTGCATTGTAGGGGTGATGCTGGCATTGGGGAGGCCAGTCCATGGGACTGTCCAACTACAGCCAGAGGACATAACCTTGAACTCCAGGCCTCCATCTCTGCAGCCTGTCCCTTCTCAGCCTCTGAGCTGCCAAGGTCGAGGTGGAGGCTGCTGTTCTCCTGGGCCTGGGGGAAGGTTAGTGAGTGGAAGGATCTTCTGGCAGGAAAGCTGGCCCCAGGGGAGCAGGGAGGACAGCGGAACAAGGCGGCTGCCATGCCAACCTTTTCCCGGGTGGCAGGGCATCGGAGCCAACAATGACTTAGGGTAAAGGGCATTCAGAAAAGGCCATCTCTCTCCCTCTCCTAATTCTTCCCTTCAACCAGTCTCTCCCTAACCTCTTTTTTATTTCTCTGTGTCTGCATCTCCTTTCACTAAAGCCACTCCTGGGGGTTAGGCACCCACAGGTGAGTTGCTACTATTGCTGACTCACCTGCCAGCCATCTGGTTCTCCTCCTGGGAGTCTCCACCCTCCCCCGCCAAAGGTGAAAGAAGGGGCCCAAACGCAAATGCCTGTACAGCTTGGCAGGTGACATTCCTGAGTGAAGCAGGTGGCGGTGAACAGCAGTGGCAGGATTAAAGGGGTGCTGCTTCAGCTGGCTGGCTGTTGCCCTGGTGGACAGGCTCAGGGTTGCCAGAGCTCCTGATTTTTCAAGAGCAGCTGGACATCTGGACCTTTGTGTGGGTAAAAGGATGCTGAAAGGGATTGTCCCACTGCCTGAGAGTTGCGACAGGCCAGAACTGAGGACAAGGGAGTGTCCAATGAGATGCCACCTGCTGGGGCCAGACATCCACCCCCTCCCTGGCCCAGGGCTTACTGAGTCACTCATAGAGATGGGGGCATCCTCAAGAAGTGGACTAGACTGCCTCCCAGCTGGAAGCTCACTGAGCTACAAGTGTCACTTGAGTGTTTCCCATCCAAGATCCTTCATTCTTTCAACGAAGACTTAAGCACCATTCTGTGCTAGGTTTTGAGGTATAGCACCAAACAGATGAAAAAGGTTAGGGAAGTATTCTTTTTTGTTTGTTTGGTTTGTTTCTTCTTTTTTTTTTTGATCGGCAGCTAAGTTTGCCATCAGCTTTATTTTCTTTTCCCCATCTTTGGCTTGATTGTGTCTTTTGGCTGGATACCCACCAAGAGGCAAACCCAGTTTACAGGTGACAAAATTAATTTCATATATATTTTTTTACTGTTATAATGTGGCTACTAGAAAAAATTTAATTATATATGTGGTTGTCATTGTATGCCTATTGGACAGCACTGCTGTATATGTTTCAGCCAAGTATTATATGTATATACATGTATGTGCACATAATATATCTATAATATGGCTTATAATATATCATCGTTCCATAGCATCTATCACCCTCTTATTACCAAACACTTAGAGAGAACTGTTCAATGTCAAAATGAGTGCCAGCCTTTCAGCGTCAGCTGAAAGGGCTGCCTCCATCATCTGAAGTATCCACTTCCAAAGCAGAGAGTACCTGTTGACTCAGTCTGACTCATCTGCCTGACTGACCTTAGTCTGATGTTGCAGAGCCTTGGCAGAGACAACAAACCTCTTGGGAATGTTTTTATTTTTTTCTCTTAACCTTATTAGTTCAGAAAGGATTATAACCATCCTGCCGACGGGTATGCACTCCCAATGGCCACACATCCTGGATTAGGCAGGAAATGACTAGGAAAGTATTCTTGAGAGGCCTTGACAGGTATCTTCTGGAGCTCGTGAATTAGTGTGAACATGGAGATGAGGTCTATTTCTGACCTGGAGAATTTCTGACGTGGGAGGCCCGTGCAAACAGCCCACACTGGCTTGAAGGGATGACGGTGCTGGGAATCAGGGAGGAATAAGGGCAGTCCTGCATCCCCTCCCAGTGTCCTGAGGTCCTTGAAGGTAGGTGGAGGACCCCGGTGTTCCAGGGCTCCGAGTGTTGATGTAGGCAGGTGAGGGGAGGCTGGAGCTGTGGGGTGGCACAGGTGGCTATGCAGCCCAGCATACTACTTCAAGAAGCAGAGGGGCTAAGAACCTCTTATGGACTGACACAGACCCTCACTACTCTCTGAGAGTCCAGGATAAAGCTCTCAACACCCACCCCCCCCAATTTGGCATGTTGTCTACTGAAGACTCTAGCATCAAAAGCAAACAAAACCCCAGCATGAGTTAGAGTAAGAGCACCTCCCCCGGCCCATCATCACGGCTAGTGAAGAGACACTTCATTTTTCTCCCTTCTTCCTCCCCATCCCACCACAGTGGAGGAGCAAGGGTTCAAAAGGGGTCAGAGGAGACCTCTTGGAACTGGATATAAGTTGGAAAGTTTTAAACTGGACTGGACTGAATTTGAAAATCAAAGTGACCAGTTAGTTATTGGTTGGGCCCTAGATGCTGAGATGAGAAAGGGGGATTTGATAGAGGTTAGTTGGATAAAAGAAAACACTTCATGTTTCTACATTTCAATGAACCCGTTATGCATTATACACATTAGACCAAATATAGTGCTCTTTCTGTGCCAGGCAATCTTCTAAGTCTTTACACCTACTAGCTCAGTTAAACCTCACAACCATCTCGGAGAGTGGGTGCTCTCATTACTTCCATTTTACAGATGAGGAAGCTGAGGCACAGTCAGGCTACGTGACTTTCCCAAGGTCACACAGCTGGTAAATAGCAGAGTCAAGACTCAAATTTCATAGCATGCAGGCCAGTCAGAGCATGTTTGTGGATCTGGGCTGTGGGCTGCCACTTTGAGGCTCGTGGTTTAGACATGAATTGGGAAGCTCTGTAGGGGGGAGGAGAGGACAGTTGGGGGAGCACTGAACTCGAGCAGGCCCATGGCCTACTTAAATCATGGAAGCAGGAGCAGGATCTTGGAGGCAGTCAAGCCCACCTTTATCCCCATTTTACTACTGGGGAAAACCAAAAAGGGGGGTGGAACTTGCCCAGGGGCCCCATGGCTCAGGCCGCCTCTCTTCTTCCTAGGCTTCTCATGTGAATTTATATCCTAGGAATCAAGAAGCCTACAGGATGAAACTGTGCTCCTGTGGCTCTAATTTGAAGGAGAGAGGGAAGGCGCGGCTCTGTCTTGGAGGCAGAATACCTAGGTTCAGGTCTCCTTCTCTTAGGGATGCCTGCCTGTCCCCAGGGGAGGGCCATCCTGGATTGGGGAGCAGCAGACACAAGCTTATCCTGGCCCAAAGGCCACCTCTTGCAGCTGTGCATAGTTGGGTGCTGACCAGGGTGCTGAACCTGTATGGCCCCTTCCTCTTACAGCCTCGCTGAGGGGAGAAAAGGGAGAGAGAGGGAAGGGGATTCTCACATTTTTGTCCCTCAGAGACCAACATGACTGTTTTGGGTAGTGTTTAGTAGGAAAGCCTTGGGCTAGGATTTCTGTGGTCTTTGTGGCATAGGGAAGGTCACTCAACTGCTCTGGACCTGCTTTTTAATATGTTCAATGGGGAGAGTAGCTCCCATCCTACCAAACTCAGAAGGCTGGGGCGAGCATCACTCGCGGTCAGAGCAGAGTCCGAGGCCATTTCTGGGGCCCAGTGAAGCCTCTCAGGAGGTCACCCTTCCAGAGAGGCTTTGTGGGCCTGTTTCTTCCTCTGTGGGATAGGGGTTGGGCTGGGTGTTTTCAGATGCCCCTAACCTGGGTGCTTGGATGCTGTGGCTGTAGGTGGAAGTGCTCAGAAACATGAGATACACTTTGCAAACAGGACTGACTTAGGACTCTTAGACCATCTTGGGAATCATGCAGCATCGTTCCTTTTTCATATAAGACCTGACTTGTTTTCCAGCTTCAGGAGTGGGTTTTGCCCATACTCCTCATCTGGACAAGATGTGAGGTCTAGGTACAGCAGTTTTACTAAAAAGAGCACTGGTTTTAGAACCAGCTGACTCAGGTCCCCATCATGGTTCTGCCACCCCTAAAAGAGCAAACCCAGAACCACTTCAACTAATGCTGCTAACAGTGTTTACTTTGGGAGTAGCCAGGTGTACTACATGAGACAAGGAAAAGCCTAGCACACTGGGGGCACCAGATACAAGCTTGTTTTCTTTGTTGGATAGCAGCCTAAGACAGTCTTATCTACCCATGTGGCTTCAGTAATGATAGCTGGTAGCCACTGAGCTCCTGCTATCTATTTATAAGACACATTATTTGGCTGGACCCTGCAACAATCCTGAAGGTAGACGTGACGCTCATTTTACAGATAAAGCCACATACCAGCAAAGGGAGGGCTGGAAGTCGCACCCACTCCTGCTTGATTCTGAGAGCCCTGCTTGGCTTTGAGCCAATTACTAGACCTTTCCAAACCCTCTTTTTCTGGCCTAGAAAATGGGGATAGTATTTCATTACAGTTGTTATGATTTGAAGATATAATGTATGCTATTTTACAAGGGTACATGCATATTTTAAAACATATATGAAACACATTTGAGTGATATGGGAGAAAAGAATAGAGAGGTTACAGGGGGTAAAACGGAAAAGACTTAAAATGAGGAGGTTCTTGCAAGCGTCAGTCATAGTATGCCATGAATCGAGAAGACTGACTTGATTCTTTTCACCTGATATCCAGGTAAAGGAAAAAGATATAAGGTTTGTACACTAGAGAGTTTCAAACTTTAAAGTGCACACGAATCATCTGGGCAACTTGTTAAAATGCAGATTCTCATTTAATAAGCCTGGGTAGGGCCTGAGATTCCACATTTCTAGCAAGTTTGTAGGTGATACTGTTGGTGCTGCTGGTTTGAGTAGCAAGGATGTAGCCTTCCCTTCTCAGGAATTCTCAAACTGGTCTCGTCACATGAATCACCTGAGGAACTTGTAAAACATGGACTTAAAGGCCCTTGCCTAGTGATTTGGATCCAGGTCTGGGTTGGGGTCCAGGATGTACTGTGTCCTTCAAGCAAGCATCTTAGGAGACTGGTAGGCCTGGGCAAGCTGGAGAAGCATGGCTGTGGTGCTCATCTCTATCAAGGCCCATGTTGTAGACAGAAATGAGAGACTGGCTCATCAGACCTCTGTTCCAAATGTGCCTTCCTGAAGGGACAGGGAGGAAAAGGAAACAAGAACATTTTCCCAGGCTCCCTTGCAGCTATGGTTTGAGAGGTGATTTCGGTTCCAACTATCAGATGCATGCAGTTGAGCCTTGCACTTGGAACTGAGCTGAGAGTGAGGGCAGTCAAGGTGGCAGTATGAGGGGATTTACTTTCGGGCACAGATCTAGGCAGTTGCTGTGAGGCTCTGGAGTTTCCTGATCCCCAGATCAAGGCAATGATGATGTGATCTTGCTGATGTCTGCATCCAAATCTTCTTGTTTAAAAAAGCTGAAGTAGTTTGTCTCCTGCAGCCCTCCCACTGTCTCCTCTCTCAGAACCCGTCATACTCACAACACTCACCTTATGTGGCTACTAGGCAACACGGCCTATCCAATCTCCTCTATTAGACTGCACTATCAGCCTAAGCAGACAGGCCCTGCCACGAGTGAGGTGTTCCAACCTCGTGTCATTGCTGCTCTCTGCACTCTAGGCTCTATCTTTAGTCACCTGGGTCTTGCCACTCCTCTCTGGCCACCACACTCACCGCCTGCCACTTCTACTTGTGACACACCCTCTGGGTCAGGTTCAGGGTCCAGCACAGCTGGAGTGACTTAGTGTGTGCCTTGTGGTATCCCAAGGACAAACAAGAGCTGGGGGCTTGGATGCCTGCCTTTGAATCTCTCTTTTGGTGCAAAACGTCAGTAGTGGTCCATAAGCATGTTAAGTTTTATAAAAGACAAAGGTGAGGATATGCATGTGAGGGGTCTTTCCTCTCCTTGGTGGTGGGACCTGTCTCATTGGAACTGCCCAAAGTAGACAAGATTAGAAGGTGACAGATATTCACTGCTCCACAGATTCTAATTTTTCTTCTGTGAAGAGGCATGGATCAGTAACAGAATGTCACTAATGAGAGTAGAGGGAGGCCATGAAGGAAGCTGGATTCCAAAGAATGAGGTTGTTATGGGGCTTGCTACCCACTTTCTAACTACATGTCAACAGGTACTGACCATCCAGCACAGGAATATAAAATCTGTTTTGAACATAATGCATTCTTAGTCAGGGTCTTGAGACCAATGATTTCACCATGGAGGCTGACAGAAGCTCATGACTAAGTAGATAAATGCAATGCAATGAAAACACAGGCAGCTCTAACAATCAGGAAAGAGACAAGGCAAGGAAGAGAAGGTGGGAAGGTAGGGGCTGCCAGAGATGGTACACGTGGTCTATGGCACTTCACTGAAAGACAAAGATTTAGAACCAGACCTTTATTTTACTTGTAAGCCACTGGATCAACAAAGAAATTTCAAACCAAGCAAAAGTGATGCCATGAATCACGCTAGACCCAGAAAGGTCATGGCAACTTCCCTACAGACAGGACCCTTTCTATATCTCATCCAGCCCTGAAACTTCCCCAAAAGTCAAACCCAAACTCCTCTGTGGCTCACCAGCCGTGGTCATCCCAAGGTGGCTATTACCAAAGCCATAGTCTGCTCCCCAGGGGTGACTGTCTCTGGTCTCTGTTTTGCGTGATCTAGGTCAAAATTCTTTGTTTAAAAAAGCTGCAGTAGTTTCTGTGGAGAAACCAGAACCCTCACACTCTGCTGGTGGGAATGTAAAATGGTGCAGTCACTTTGGGAAACAGTCTGGCAGTTCCTCAAAACAATTAGTTATCATATGATCCGGCAACTCCACTCCTAGGTGATATACCCAAGAGAACCAAAAACATATGACCACACAAAAACTTGTACATAAATGTTCATAGAAGCCTTATTCATAATAGCCAAAAAGCGGGAACCACCTTAACTGTCCATCAGCTGACAAATGGATAAAGAAAATGTGGAATATTATTTAGCCATTAAAAGGAATGAATTACTGATACATGCTACAACATGGATGAACCCTGAAAACATTAAGTGAAAGAAGCCAGACATGAAAGACCACATATTGTGTGATTTCCACGTGTAAGAACTGTCCAAAATAGGCAGATCTTTAGAGACAGAATGTAGACTAGTGGTTAGCTGGGGCTGGGAGGAGGGAATGGGGGGTGACTGTTAATGGGTGGGTTTTCTCTTTGGGGTGATGAAAACGTTCAGGAATCAGATATGGTGATGGATGCACAACACTGTGAATATACTAAAAACACCGAATTGCACACTTTAAAAAACGTGAACTTTATGGGTATGTGAATTATATCTCAATAAAGCTGTATTTTTAAAAAAGAGGAACAGGTTATTAAGTGCTGATATTTATTGCTAAGGCTCCAACCTTTTGGGTTCCACAAAACATATACCTGAACCATTCCCTTTGGCTGCTTGGCTGGAAGGAGGGAAGTGGCCCAGACATACAACACATACCGACAGCCTGACTTGGAAGTTCCTGAAGGCCCCATTCACCTTCCCTCACATAACTAAGACATAGTCTGTGTTCCTCACTGTCCCTGATGCAAGGAGACCCACTCAAAAAACCTGCTGATTCTGCAGGTGGATCACTAAAGTTTCTACTTTCAGAAAACAGAATTATATTTATGGCTATCCTTTCCACTTTTGCTATTAGAAAATCTAAGTGGCAAATTTATTGTTTCAATCTTGTCCTTTCCTTGAATCAGGGTCCTAAAAGTTATCTACCTCTCCCACTTGTCTGATGTTCCTTTAAATGCTTAGTTTTATAATAAAAGATGCTTTTATGAGCAAATTGCCCCAAGTCCTTCTGGTTGAAGGTATGATCCAGTTTCAAAACAAAAACGTTCCACCCATTAGCTGGCTCTTGAGGAAGACGACTATTAATGACTGCATTTGTAGCTCTGCCTGACCTCTGGGTCTTTCTCCAGAGCAGAGCTGTTCTAAAAGCTTCAAGGTGGTCTTTTACTAAATCAGTGCTTGAAATGGGGTCTGCCAGAAATGCCCAGGAAGCCAGCTCATGCGAGTCTCTCCTAGTCCCAGCCTCCATCTTGGATTGCCCCCGGGCACATATGCCTGTTTAGTTTACTCCTAACCCACTCTCAGACACAACAGACAGGCAATTCAGGCTACAGCATATTAGCAGATGCCTCAGGAAGGCTCTGGTGGCCCTCTGCCCACAGATAAATAATACATCCTAATTTAAGGGAAGGAATCCAAGGAGCTGAAAAGTTTAAGGACCCACCTGTGGCTGAAATGCTAGTTAGGGAGTGAAAGTGACTAGTGCCTTGATCTCTTGCCTCTGAGTCTGGTGCTCTAGAGTGCTCTTTCCACTCCAGCACAGGGGTTCATCCCTGACCACATCTGTCAGGCCTCAGGCTGAAAAGACTTCCTGGGTTGTGTCTTGCATCACTAGCTCCTTCATTCACCCCTATCACACACTCCTCCCAACCCACCCCCTGCCACTGGCTTTCAGAGACCAGGCTCCCTGCTTGTCCTGAAGTTCAGCACCACGCTGCTATGCTTGTGTCTGAGCCACAAGAGGGGTGAGAGGCACACAGTTGCGGACTCTGTAGGTAAGTACCACACAAAGCCTTGAACCTTTATTCTTTCCCTTTTGCCCCAGTTCCCAGGGGTCATCAGACATAGAAGCAGACACCAGAATGTTTTAGAGCAAGAAAGGCACACCTCAGATTTCGTAGGTAGACACGATGGCCCTGGGAGGAAGGGACCTGCTTAGGGTCACTCAGTAAGTTAGTGGCAAAAAGAGATTAGCCTTCAGGTCTGTTCTGTTTATTCCTCTGTTCATAGGCTGCCATTGCCCAGGCACAGAGGGACACAGAGGACTGGCTCAGACAAGCAGAACTGGAAGATTTTGCCCTTTTCAGAATGACGCAATCTTTCCACAATCTGCCTGTCCTTGAGAAAGTCATCCTTGTGGCCTACGGGGTTTCCAGTCACTCATTTTCATCCATGAAGCCAGACTGGGACCCATGCTTAGTGGTGTCAGGAGCAAGAGCAATTTATGAAAGGAAGGTGCCTGAGAAGCAAGAACAGGCCCTGGGTAGGAAAAAAGAGTCATTTAGCCCCTCAAACATTCAAACTCTCAAGTCTCATAAATGGAAGGAACTGAGCAGCAAAGAAGAGTGGGATACTGGCAACATGATTTTTGTATTGACATTTGGTTCTTAATAATAACATCCAAAATGTGTTCTGTTCTTACAGTGCTGCAACTGGGACTGCATCGGGTCGAGGGTATATGTTGCCGGAGTCTTCCCTGGGAAGTGGGGAGGAGCTGGTGGTGAGAGACATTGATTTCTCTTTGGGACCTATATGCAGCCAGGTGGACAGCTACAGCGGGTACCTTGGCCCTGGCAGGGGGTGGGGAGGCAATCCCAGCTGGCCTGCAAACACATGGGCAGAGTCCCTTGCCCCCAGCCCACAAGAAAACGGTTGCTGATGGGGCTAGCAGTGGCAGCTCCAGGAGAGTAGAGGGAAGGATGGTATGTTACATTCTTGAGGCCTTCACAGGTACATGTCATCGTAGCCCGGCGGGCGGAGATGGTCTGGGTTAGGTCTGGAATGGAAAGAGGGGCTGGTGAGTTGGGGCGATGGAGAGCCAGCGGCGCACAGGCACACAGGGTCCTGAATGGAGAGAGCCTGCCTCAGAATGATGTGGTGGTTTGTGCAGTTCAAGAGCATGCACTCTAGAGTTGGGTCTGAATTCTTATTCTCCCACCTTGGATAAGTTACTCCACCTTTCAAGGCCTTGATTTCTGCATCTGTGAAATGTGGACAGTAATATCTACCCACAAGTGTTGACATAAGGATCCAGTGAGTTCCTGACACATACAAAAAGTCCATTAAGTGTGAGTAGCAACCCCTCCTCTGAGTCCTCCGTGACGGGAGCTGGGGAAGGGAGGCACTGAGGAATGGGAAGCTCCTGGAAGGCTCCAGGGAGGCATCAGGCAGGTGCCTGGAGGAGGCTCCACTCTCTTGGCAGCAGGGGACAGAGGTAGTGGTGACTCTGCGCCTGGCGTCAGACGCCTTCATCCCTGCAATGCTGAGCTGAGCTGCCATCACGTCCTACTTCTCAGCATACCTGAGTGAATACCTACCCAGGTGGGCTGGTCCCAATGGGTCCAAAGGGGTCAAAGCGTGCTCCTGGGGGCACAGCGCCTGGAGGAAGCCGGTTTGGGAGGCCCGATGATGGGTCAATAAGTGCTCTTGGGAAGCCGGATCTCAGGGGATCCACGATCATGCCACCTCTCCGACACCTGAGGCAAGAAGGAACGATGGGTAAGCAAATGTGGCAAGCAGCTGTTGGAGAAGGAGTGAAGGTGGTGAGAATGGTGAGAACTAAAAATGACTGGGACATCAACGCTGGATGGTTCAAGCAGACACACACGGATGGCTGCCTGAGTGCCAGCAGGAAGTGGGCAAGAGCAACAACACAAAGAGCACACCTTCTCTGGCCATCATGGCCTGTACTTTCAGCTCTACAGGTTCCCTGAACCCACAAAATTGAGGTCCCTGCCATCTCCTGCACCCAAGGGGGACAATTCGATAAAGAACGTGTGCCAGAACTTGTCAAGGTCAATGCAGAACCATCACAAGGCTCTGCAGGCTACTACTTTAGGTCTAAGGACTAATGAATTGAGATAATTCATGATGCTAGCTTTTTTGCTGTTTCCTTAAAGGTCTCAGGGCAATCCATAATTTGGTTGTCCAAGTCTGGCTCTTGACAGCATCTGTCCCTCATTGAATTCCATGGATCCGACCTCATGGCTCAAACTAGGATGAATAAGCTGATGTTCCCCAAACTTTGAAGTCACTGTTCAAGCTTAACTGCAGACTTATATGATTTCCCCATGGTCTAAAGGTGAGACACTCAAGCTGGGGACACTTTGCAGCAGAGGTTAAAATCTAAAAGCATTCAGAGAAGACAGTGCCTAGCTAAGGCTGAAATAACTTTGTTGGGGACTTGACAAGAACCACACCGGAGTCTAATGGGGATCAGAGACTCCCCTTACCAAGTGAGGTGACCTCTGAATAGCCCTGAACTGCCCTCAGGTCTGTAGCCCACTGTGTGCTCTTCAGTCTGCACCTGATAGATCCCCATGGTATCCTTCCATCCAAGGGACAGCTGCTGTCTTCCACCAAAACAAGCAGGGCCAGAAAACAACAGAGGAGCTGCCCACTGGGCTTGCTCAGCCACTCCCCAACACTCAGAGCCCTCCTGCACTGCTCCAGGTACGGCAGAGCAGAGCAGCGGCAATGCTTTCTCAGCCACTCAGCAACAACTGCTTCCTTCACCCCAAAGAAGACTGATGAAAAGCTCTAAAATTAGAAGATGAGCTTGGGCTGAAAGGCCATAAGAGCAAGTCGTGTTGCTGTCACCTCTCCAGCAGTACTCACCCAAAGGGGTCTAGGTCCTCTCCCCCGACAGCAAATGGGCCCAGGGGATCACACCTGAAACAAACAAGGGACAATTACTGAAAGTCCCAGAGCAGCCTGGGCTCCCAGAGGTCCAAACCTGATGCCTTTGGGGACACAAATGTACTCCCAGGCATGGGGGACAGGGGAAGCCCCTGCGTGAGACCAGAACACAAGGGATATTTCAAAGTGATCCTCGGCACAGACTAACACTGAAATTATTACAATGGCAATTACGCGAAAAGAGCTGAACATAAAACTAGAAACATGGAGGATCCCAATAATGTAGAAAGATAAAAATATGAACAGTGGCAACCAGATAAATTTTATTTTCTTCATACCTTTCCCAGGCTCCTAAAGTTTGTACAAAGAACCAAGAACATTTAGATCAGAAAAATACTATTCTAAAACCCCAAACCAAAAGCTCAGATTTAAAAGCTTCGAAGGGTGGAGTGAGATGGGTGCTCATAACCAACTAGAACTGTGCTTCTCAACCTTTTTCTCATTATGGCCCCTGCATGAAATGCTAATATCACAGATACTGCACTGGATAGCCACAAACCATTGTAATTTCTAAGATTTTTTTCACCCCCCAACCAAGAACCAATTTTTGCCCACACTGAGACTGCAGGAGCCAGGAGAATAAATCAGTGTGTGCTTTGTGGAGACCAAGTCTATACTAATATATATATACACGCAAAATATATCTGTCTCTCAAAAGCCTTCTGTATCTTTACATTCTGTGATCTGATACTTTTATGCCTAGGTATCCATCTTAAAAAAATAATACATAATTCAAATGAAAATATCATCATAAAGACTTTAACCAAAGGAACAGGATTGGCTGTAAATGGGGACCAGTTAGGCAGATCATGGTAATGCAGCCATGGAAACAATGTTCTTAGAATGTTTTAAAATGATGTGGAAAAATGTTTATGCTCCAGTGTTAACTGTGGGAGAAAAGGGGATTATCAATAGCCTAGGAAATCAACTATGAAAAATGTGTGTGTGTGTGTGTATAAATAAAACTAGAAAGAAGCATAACTGAAAATATAAACAGTGACAGTTAAACCTGGGAGAAGTTTCTTCTTTATACTTTCCTATTTTTTCTATATAGGATATGGCTATGGATATAATAAAACAAAGAAGATTTGGTATTTGAAAAAGTGTGCTTTGGAATCTGCTTAGAGCCCCAGTGAGCAATACAAACCCGACAGTTCTGGGGCATGGGAGACCTCAGAAAAGCCTGGTAAATAGCAGCTAATCAAAGCTTACAGGTAAGAAGCCATTAATTAAGCAACTAGGAAAATAATCCAAAAGTAGGTGCTTCTCCAGGTAGTTCTACCTTATGAGCTGGAAAGGACACCATGATTTAGATGGACATGGCTTCCAAGGGAAGCAATTTTTCCCGACCTAGGTTATTGTTTCCAAGCCATGGTTCACGGAGCTGGCAGTTCAAACTTTCTGGTGGCCTCCCAACAACTGCCTCACTGGACAGACCAAGTGGTGCAGAGGGCAGCAAGCATTTTACACTTGTCTCCACAAACTGCCCCCTACAGAGCAGCAAGCAGGAGGAGCTTCTAGTGGCTATAAAAATGACTTGGAAAACAGAGCCCTGATGTCTCCTGAAACATGGAGCCATCTCTGTTTTTCTCTCCTAGGCCACAGAGCGTGGGGAGGAAAGAAGAGATAAAGAACAATGGAGGCTAGAAAGGCAGCTGCCAGGCCCACCCCAACAATCTGCTTTCTTGCAATTGTCACGGCATATCCTTTACGCTCACACTCAACAGTCTAACTGCAACACATGCACGCTTCTGTGAGCTCACTATATACACGCCCAGATCCTATTATAAAACAGTCTCAGTACTGGATATGCTGAATGAGGCTCTCGGGATTAAAAAAAAAAAAGAAGCTAATTTTTGTAAATGGTCTCTAGAATCAAGCCCCTAAAACTTCATCTAGTAATCAGCTGAAAGAGAGTGCTGTACACTAAATGCTGTAGGCGCAACTGCCTAGCTGGGCCCACTGGACAGTAAGGCCTAGCTTCAAAACGGGCCCTTTGGGATTGGGGCCCTTTGAAGGCCCTTTGGGATTTGGGGGTGATCCTGACCGCACACAATTCCTCCTTATGTGCTCTCCTCTCCTCTTAGATAAAAACAACACGCCTCTCTTGGGCACACAAATCCTGTTGACGCCATTCTTATGGCTGAGGTGGTCTGGTGAACAGGAAAAACCTCAGGACTCTGGGTGGGGGACTGTCTGGCTGGTTGGCAGGGGTCTGGCTGGTTTGCACCTCAGTCTTCTACGATGGAAAATCTAAGTAGTAACACTCAGAGTCTGCTGTCATGGTGAAACATAGTATTGGACATGAACAGATTTGTTGACAGGAAAGGCCTGGAAGAATGGAATAATAGCAGCTGCCGATACTTACTGACAGCTTGCTCTGTGTCAGGCACCATGCTAAATTTAGTTTTTAAAATTTAATTTTCTGAATAGGTAATGCCTTCACCAGTTTCAAAATTCAAAACAATACACAGATTGAATTCAAAATTCAAAGGATACACAGATCCATAATCTTAGGCTGGATGTGTTTTGGAATTCACAATTTTTCATGTTTCAGAAAGGTCAGATGAATATACCTAACATATTATTGTGTAGTACCCTATAACCAATACCTTAATATTTCTGCAAAATGAATGAGAATTGACACAAAATGAACATATAAGGAGCTTAATGCCACTTCAGTTCAGGTTCTGCTACCAAACAAGGTTTGGCATCAATCTTATGAAAAAAACAAAACAAAACAAAACAAAAAAATCAACAACACCGGGTTTTCAGAGCTCTTCTGATTTCAGAGTTGTAAGATAAGAGATTGTGGACCCCTACAAGTAAAAAAAAATCTCCCTCTTAGCCCTGTCCTCCAGGCTACCCACAGACAACTAATGACATCAGTTTCATGTATGTTCTTCCAAAGATACTCTGCATATATGAGCAAATATGCATTTCCCCTACTTTTTAAACAGACGGATATGCTGAGTTCCTTATAAATATTACCAAACAGATGGATATGCTGAGCTCCTTATAAATATTACCTTATTTTATATTTGCAATAGCCCTCTAAGGAAGTACAATTTTTTTCCTATTTTACAAGTGAGGAAACAGAAGCTCAGAGAAGCAAGTGTTCTTACACAAGGCCAGATGGGTAGTAAGTGGCCAAGAATGAATTCACACTAGGTTTACCCAACTTCAAAAGCCATGACCTTTTAATTGGTGTGTTGAGACCATTTACATTTAATGTGATATGTTTAGATTTAGATCTGCCATTTTACTATTGCTTTTCCAATTGTTCTTTTTCTTTCCTCTATTTTCTCTCTTTTTAATTCAACTTCAGAGTTTTTGACTAGATCTCTTTGTAGTTTTTTCAGTGGTTGCTTGAGGGATTACAATAAACAGATGTAACTTTTCACAGTCTACTGAGAAATAGTATATTACCCTTTCAAGTAGAAGGTAAAAACCTTATCAGCATAAGTAAGTCCTTTCATTCACCTTCCTTGTCTTATATAACATACAATATTGTCATATTATATGACATATATATTATAACTACAATGAATTTGTTCTAATTTTTGCTTTCAATTATAAAACATGTTTTAGAGAATTCAAGAGAACAGTCTATTATGTTTATCTAGATATTTACCATTCTTATTGCTCTTCCTTTATTCCTGATGTTCCAAGTGTCTATCTGGTATCCCTTCCCTTCTGTCTGAAGAACTTTCGTTAGCAATTCCTTCTGAGAAGATCTGTTGACTATGAATTCTCTTCGTATCCTTTTACTAAGAATATCTTAAAATCCTTCAGAAATAAAGATGATGTATTTGCTGGACATAGAATTCTGGGTCTGACAATCCTTTTTTCTCCATACTTTAAGAATGGTGGTCTACTTATTTCTGGTTTCCATGTATTCTGATGAGAAATCCATAATCATTCAAATTCTTATTCCTCTATAAGCAATATGTTTTTTTCTCTAGTTGCTTTCATGACTTTCATTTTTAGCAATTTGATTATGTTTGAGCATGGACTTCTTTGGGTTTATCCTACTTAGGATTTGCTGAGCTTTTTAAATCTGTAGGTTTATGTCTTTTGCCAAATCTGAGAAGTTTTCAGCCATTATCTTCTTCAAATAATTTTTCTGTACTTCACTCTTTCTCCTCTCCTCCTAAGACTTTCATGACCGCAGTGTCAGCTCTTTTATAATTGTCCCACAGGTTCCTGAAACTTTATTTTAAAATATTTTTTCTCTCTATCGTTCAGATGATTTCTACTGATTTATTTCAAGTATTTAATCTCTCCTCTGTTATCTCTATTCTGCTACTGATTCATCCAGTGAAATTATTTTGATTACTGCATTATTACTTTTCAGTTCTAAAATTTCCATTGGGTTCTTTTTTGTACCTTGTTTCTTTGCTGAGATTTTCTATCATTCCATTTGTTTCTAGACTGCCCTCACTTCTCTAAGCATTTTTATAATAGCTGCTTTATATCTGTCACATAATTATTCCAACATTTGCATCACATTGGAATATTGGCATCTGTTGATTGTCTTTTTGTGAGCTGAAATTTTCTTGATTCTTTGTATGCCCAATAATTTTGAACATTTTGTCATGAGGTTTGGGGAGAATCCTGGTATTTTTGTCTTAGCAGGCAATCGACCCAGCTGGGTTTGGGATCCAAGTTCAGGTTTCAATGTCAGTTCTGTTTGGAAAGCCTTTGCAGTGCTATCCAGTTGTGTACCACGTATGTGCTAACCAGTGGTCAGTCTGAGACCTGGCAGTGGGCTATCCTGTAGTTCTGTTCTCAAAGTCTTTGGTGTGCTATTTACAATCAGATCCACTTATGTACAGTTTGCAGGTAAGGCCTGGAGTCCATAAGTTTATGGAGTTGCTTTCTGAACTCTTCCGTTTCTGTGATCTATCTCCTTGATACCTTCCAGTTCCCTGGGGCTCCTCTTTTGGTCCTCTGGCCAGAAAGCTGGGACATTGCTTACCTTGCTCTGCCATGTACTTCCCCTGACAGTGCCTGTGTCCACATGCCTGTATCAAATGGAGGGAGAACAAAGAAAGAAAAAAAAGCAACAGTGGTTCACTTCATACTCTTGACACAAGTCTTATTGGAAAGGAAGGGTCTTCTCCCTCAGTTTTAAGTTTGTGGACTGTCACATGCTGGGGTATAAAACAATGGAGAAAAGGAAGAAGAAACACGGGAGATTTTCCTCATTCTCTCTTGAGCACTAGACCCCATTCCCACTCCTTTAGCCAGAATGGAGGGCTGTCCTGGAGTGCTCTCTTTCCATGCCAATATCTAATTCCTTGTTTTGGGCTTCCTTGAGTTCATACTGGAGGCCAGTATGGTGGTATTTCAACCTCTGGTCTTCTTTCCCAATCTATCTGCTACTACTTTTCAGCATCCTCAAATAATTGCTCCGTGCATTCTATATAGCTGCAGTCAATGGGAAAGTCAGGAAGGAGTGTGCTTATTCCAGAACCAGAGTCTTCCAAACCTAGGCTCTTAACCGGTACAGCACATCAATATAGCTGCTTTCAACACAGCTGCTGGTCTGCACCCACTGGTGATCACCAGGCATGAACGCAAAGCTCTCCATATGCACATCAGAATTCTTTAGGAGTGCCGGCTGTGCTTTCACAGTGCATCCAGCAGCAATTACCTGAAGATTTCTAGACCCTGATCCCTGAGTCAGTTTTCATGGCATTGTTTGAACCACCTAGGCCAGTTCTGTTCAAGTTGTAATGTGCACATGAATCAGTGGGAGAATCTTGCTAAAATGTAGGTTTTAATTCAGAAGATCAGGGATGGGACCTGAGATCCTTCATTTTCTGAAAGCTCCCACATGATCTGGCATTGCTGGTCTGGAGACCACCAATGGCTAGGCTGCATCCCAGCGAGGGTACAAGCTGGGGAATTTTTGTGGTCTGGGTTTATTTGCTTTGTCCTGCCAAGTGTGGAAACTTAGGACTGGGAAAATGGAAATGCTGATAGCTATAGACAACAGTGTGTGCACATAAACAAGGAGAGCACCAGTTATGTGCTCTGAGCAAGCAGGGCACTACACCTTTCCTTTTCCCCACCCCTCGATGAACTCATAGGATAGGATATCCTATGAGTTCAAAGGTGAACTGGGGACTGAGAATGGTTGGAAAATACTACATTTAGGCTAACTGAACAAAGATTTTCAAAAGAGAAAGAAAATATATGCATATACTAAAAAATTATAAGAAAAATGTCACCCATCATCTGACTCTAACACCATGACTATTTTTGCTATTCTTTCCTAGTCTTTTTAGAAGCATATTTTTAGACAATTATAATAAATATAATTTTAGATCTCACTGTTTTCCTCCACTTGTGTCCTATATTTCTCATGTTGTTTGTCTTTGCTATTATCATTTTTAATGGCCAAATAATAGTCACTCAAGTGAAGCAAATTTTTTAAATTTACTTAATTTTCTACTGTAGGTATTGGGGTATTGCTTCTGGTGTGTGTTAACTATAAATAATGCTGTAATGAATAACTTTCATGCTCATATTTTTTTCCAGGTTAGAAATCGATAACTGTTATTCTTTGCCCATCCGACCACTGTATGATGGGAACAGACAACCTATTTCTCTGGTCAAGAGACAGAAAGCAGTTGTACTCAGGAGCTTCAACTGTACCTGATTTAGATGATTTACAAGGTTAGATTTAGGTCCTTTAAGCTGATGAGATTTAGATAAGATTTTAGGCTGAGCTGATACAGTAACGGCAAAAGCCTCCTCAGAACGCTGGGGGAGGGGAAATGTATTTTGCCTTTGGTAGAAATGTCCCCCTCTCAAGATTCCACACCCTTTAATCCCCAGAATCTGTGTGATGAGAAATCACTCCTGCATTTATGTTTTATGGCACAGTTGACCTCAAAAAAGGGGGATTGGGCTTCCCTGGTGGCGCAGTGGTTGAGAGTCCGCCTGCCGATGCAGGGGACATGGGTTCGTGCCCTGGTCCGGGAAGATCCCACATGCCGCGGAGCGGCTAGGCCCGTGAGCCATGGCCGCTGAGCCTGCGCATCCGGAGCCTGTGCTCCACAACGGGAGAGGCCACAACAGTGACAGGCCCCCCGGGGGGGGGGGGTGTTGGAGGGGGTTATCTGGGTGAGCTAATCTAATCATATGGATCTTTAAAAGCAGAGAACTTTCTCTAGCTGGTGGCAGAAGTAAAGGTGGAAGGGAAGATTTGAAGCATGAGAGGAACCTGACACACTGCTGTTGGCTTTAAATATGGAGGCAGCCACGTGAGAAGAAATGCAAGAGGTTTAAGGAGGTGAGAGAGAGGCCTCCAGCCAATAGCCAGCGAGGAATGGGGTAACAAGAAACTGAATTTGGGTTCAGTTAGCTTACAAATGTTATGTGGATGATGCCTTTCTAAATAATTTGAAAGAAAAAGACTAACTCCAGCAGTGAAAAGGATGTGGAAATGACACCAAAATATAGGGGGAATGCGAATTAATACTACTGTTTAGGGAGGCAACTGGGCAATACGTATCAAAATCTTTAAAAAGAGGCTTAGTCCTTAATATATTAGTTCTACTGTCAGGAATGCATGCTAAGGAAATATTCAGATGTGTTCTAAGTTGCACGAAAAGTATGTTCCCTGAAGCATTACCTATGGTAGCCCCAAATTAGAAATGACTTGGGCTAAAAAAAAAAAAAAAACTCCTTGCATCATCCTTGCTTTTTCTTCCCATCATCAGGCCAACCCATAAGCAAGTCCTGT
Source organism: Aethalodelphis obliquidens (assembly GCF_003676395.1). Classification (NCBI taxonomy): domain Eukaryota; kingdom Metazoa; phylum Chordata; class Mammalia; order Artiodactyla; family Delphinidae; genus Aethalodelphis; species Aethalodelphis obliquidens. The sequence continues at coordinate 14,612,642 of NW_020837986.1, read as the reverse complement.
ATAGTATACTTCCAAATATATCCCAGATCATCTACATATCTGCCACCACCTACCACCTACCACCTACCATCATTATTTCTTGCCTGGATGCCTGTGTCAGCCCCTTATCTGGTCTTTCTGTTTCTACTCTTGTCCCTCTCTAATCCATTCTCTACAAAGGAGCCAGAAGAATTTAAAAAAAAAAAAAAAAGGGTAAATAATATCAAGTCCCTCTCTTGCTAAATACACCTAGTGGCTTCCCTGCTCCTGACAATGACCCAGGCTCTACACAAACTGTCCTTTGCTTACCCCTACAGTGTCATCTCCCATCACTCTTCTGCACCATGCTCCAACCATACTAGCTTTCTCTTTGTTCTTGGAATAATCCAAGCCAAGACAGTTTCTTTTGAAGCAACTGCTGATATAGGTGCCAAAAGGAGAAAATATCCCTTTGAATCCCACACCAATGTTTGAGCTGTGTTTCTCTGGGCAAGTTGATTAACCTCTCTGTATCTCAGTTTTCTTTTCTATAAAATGGGGATAACACTAGCACCTATCTCTCATTCTCTTGTTAATGAAGGTTAAAAGAGATTATACTTTATACTTAACGTAATAGCTCAGCACACAGTAAAGGCTCAATAAATATTACCTATGTTAGTTGCCAGAATCTAAGTGGGATCCCTTAAAAAAAAAAAAAAAGTCAATGGTTAAAGGGGTCCCAAATGGATCACTTGCTAACCAAAACATTTTGATGGCTTCCATTACCCCAGGATCAAACCCAGCTCCTTAGCACATAAGGCCCCTTGTGATGTGGCCCCCATGTTTACCTATTCTCCCTTCACATGCCAGCACAAGTAATATATAACCCCCTGATCCCTCTCCTGCCTACAAACACACACACACACACACACACACACACACACACACACACACGATGATAAGATGATTTCATAGCCCCATTTGTACCCACTGTTCCCTTGGCCACAAATGCCAATTACTCCCAATACTACAGATTTTTTTATTAGTCCTTTAAAATTTAGTTCATCATGCATTATCTCAGTGAAGCCCTTCCTTCTATATCCTATCTCAACTCAGTCCTTCATAATAATCAACCTTTTCTGAGCAGAAGACCTCAGACATACTTCTTTCACGATTTTAAAAAGAGTTAACGGTCTGGAATAAAAGGGGCAATCAGCCCTAATAGACTGTGAACTCCTTGAAAGTTAGGTCCATACCTCATCATGTATTCCCAGTGCCTAGCACAGTATCTGACACATAATTGACACTTAGACCCACTTGGGGCTAAGAAATTGTGTAAAGGATAAAAGCAAAGGTTTCAGAGTTTGACCCAAGTTCAAATTCTGGCTTCACCATTTAACAGCTGTCTGACCTAGGGCAAATCATGAAATCTCTAAGCCTTAGTTTTCTCCCCTGTAAAATACAGACAATAGTATCTATTTCTCAGGGTTGTTATAAGGATTAAATGAGAATGTTTATAAAAGCTTAGCACCTGGTATACAATAAAGAGTTTAATAAGCAGTATCCAATATTCTATTATTATAACACAACTTCTGCTCCTTAATGGTTGTGGTCAAGTTACTTACACATGAACCTCAGTTTCATGTAAACTGTAAAAGGGGGATAGCCCTTACTGATCTCATGGGGTTGAGAGGATTAAATAAAAGCATGAGGATGAAATGACTAGTATGTTGTCTGCAATAGTTGGCATTCAATAAAAAGTAGCCATATTAAATATTACTGAACTAGCTTTGCCATCCATGGGAAAAAGATCAAAGGGATAAAGATTTCGTCCATTCTAAGGAAAAGAATGAGGGCAACTATTATTGTTTCACAAGTAATGAAAAATGAAAATTATTAAGGTGGCATAGGAAGAGGATGATTCTTTTCAAAATTTGGTGCTAGATCAAAGCTAAAATATGAATCTATCTCACAACACATAAAAATTAATTTCAAACGGATTATCTTAATATAAAAGGTGAAACAACAAAGCTTCTAGAAAATATGAGAAATTCTACATGACCTTGGGGTAGGGCAAAAATTTCTCTAACAGATCAAAAAAGCATCACATATAAAGGGAAAGTATTGATAAGCCAAACTACATAAAATGTTAAGAATGTTTTAATTTAAAAAACACCATTAACAGAGTGAAAAGACAAACTACAAGAGGGAAAAAAAAAAAGATTCAAAATGTGGTCCATGGACCCCTGGGGGGTTCCTGAGACTCTCATTTCAGGGGGGGTCCATGAGGTCAAAACTATTTCATCTTAGAAGCTATCTGCTTTTTCACCGTGTTGATATTTGCACTGATGGTGCAAAAGCAATGGTGGGTAAAACAGTTGATGACTTAGCATGAATCAAAGCAGAAGCATTCAACTAGCAGTCACTGTAACCTCCCTCACCAGCCACTCCCACTCCCACCCCCATCCAGTTTTCCTTCAGAATGTCCTTAAAGAATCGTTAAAAATTACCAAGTATTCTAAACTCTCAATCTTTGAGTACACCTCTTTTTAATAGTCTGTGTGATGAAATGGGAAATATGCATAAAGTACTTCTGTGCATGTAGAAATACAACGGTTGTCTCAAAGAGAAGTACTCGTGCAGTTGTTTAAGTTGCTAGCTGAAGTAGCCGTTTTTTTCATGGAAAACCATTTTTATACAAAACAATGACAGACAAACAAAACATGGTTATTCAGACTGGGCTACACAGTTGATACTTTCTTGAAAACCATGTGAACCTGTTACTGCAAGGAAAATAACTGACAGTATAGGTTGCCAATGATAAAATTCAAGCTTTCAAGTGAAAATTAGCAATTTGGAAATTTGTATTCACCACTAGCTTGACGGCTCTCCCATACTGATGCTGATGAGATCAGTAATATTGATGAATCTGATTTTTAAAATATTGTGTAATAAATGTGTCAACGTTTAGCGAATCTGCACATCTCAGTGGACCAAATAACCAATTCATGATCTCCCAATAGCATGCACTGGTAAAAGATCCATTAAAAGGGCATGATAGAGCAATGGATTTTAATGTAATAATGTACAAAAAGTTCACTGATATAGATTCAGATTCTACATTGCAACTAACCCTTTGTGAAAATTAATAAAGGGAAACTAACTAAAATGGAATCAAGAGGCCAGAAGGGAGAGCAGAGCCTTCATGCACGAATCACTTGACATCAACACAGACCCCAGAAGGAAAAGAGTACCTTACATCTCCCACAGGAAGTGCTGCTACCTTACTACTGCCGGGAAGAGGAAGAAAGATTTTCTCCTTATCCGGCAACAGCTCAGCCAATGAAAGAATCTCACAACTCAGCCAATGAAAAGCCATTATACTGCAAACTCCCAGTTTTCTCCAATGGACTTTAGGTTTATAACAGCCCCTCCCAACTTCCCCTTATTCTCTATAAAAGAACTCCTTTGCTTTACCAGACTTGCATGTGGTGAACTACAGCTGCATGCCCCAAACTGTAATTCTTTGCTGCTCCTGGATAAACCTGTTTTGTTTGTAATAACTGGCTATTTTATTGTTTTACCTTAACACCTTAAAGAAACTATCACTTATAAAGTTTTGGTGTAATGCAAAGAATATCCACAATTACTACTACTCTCTTTTCCAACAACCTATGTTAAGGCTTAAACAAAAACATTACCACCTACAGACTAAATGCAGAAGCAGAAATGAGAATCTAGCTGTCTTCTATGCCAGTATTAAAGATATCTGCAACAATGAAAACAATGTCACTCTTCTCATTAAGTTTTTGATTTGGAAAATAGTTATTTTCACAAAATTTGTTATTTAGGTTAACACACAACAGGTTTATTATTATGTTTAAATGAATGAATAAATGTATATTTAAATTTAAAATTTAATTTTTTAATTAAAAATTTCAGCTATAATTTATAATATGGTAAATATTGATAGATGCAACTCAAACAAACAAGAGCTCTTTGGGGGTCCTAAATAATTTGGGGGAATGCAAAAGAGTTCCTGAGACAAAAAAGCTTGAGATCTGCCAGCACAGAAAATATAACTCCAGGAAACAAAAGAAAAAATTTAAATACAGATGTTCACAGTGTACTGTTTAAAATGAAAAATTGGACATTCTTGAAATTCCCTGTGGAGGTTAGGCAAACTACAGCATATATTAGTAGAATAAAATATCAGATACTAAAAAATATATGTTAAAGGAACATATGTATATGTACAACTGATTCACTTTGTTATAAAGCAGAAACTAACACACCATTGTAAAGCAATTATACTCCAATAAAGATGTAAAAAAAAATTATCAGGCGGACAAAGAAGCAGACAATATGACATGATTATAATAATAATAAATATATATATATATATATATATGTTTACCACCTTAGTAAACAAAATACAAAATTTTAAAAAGAAAATGTGGAGGACTTCTGGAAAGATGGCGGAAGAGTAAGACGCGGAGATCACCTTCCTCCCCACACATACACCAGAAATACATCTACACGTGGAACAACTCCTACAGAACACCTACTGAACTCTGGCAGAAGACCTCAGACCTCCCAAAAGGCAAGAAACCCCCCACGTACCTGGTTAGGGCAAAAGAAAAAAAAAAACAGAGACAAAAGGATAGGGACGGGTCCTGCACCAGCGGGAGGGAGCTGTGAAGGAGGAAAAGTGTCCACACACTAGGAAGCCCCTTCGCGGGCGGAGACTGCGGGTGGCGTAGTGGGGGAGCTTCGGGGCCGCGGAGGAGAGCACAGCAACAGGGGTGCGGAGGGCAAAGCAGAGAGATTCCTGCACAGAGGATCAGGACCGAACGGCACTCCGCCGGGGCGGGCGGGGCTGGGAGCTGAGGCTCCGGCCTCAGTCGGAGCGCTGGGAGAGGACTGGGGTTGGCGGTGTGAACACAGCCTGCAGGGCGTTAGTGCACCGCGGCTAGCCGGGAGGGAGTCCGGGGAAAAGTCTGGACCTGCCGAAGAGGCAAGAGACTTTTTCTTCCCTCTTTATTTCCTGGTGCGCAAGGAGAGGGGATTAAGAACGCTGCTTAAAGGAGCTCCAGAGACAGGCGCGAGCCACGGCTAAAAGTGCGGACCCCAGAGACAGACATGAGACACTAAGGCCACTGCTGCCGCCACCAAGAAGCCTGTGTGCGAACACAGGTCACTATCCACACCCCCCTTCCGGGGAGCCTGTACAGCCAGCCACTGCCAGGGTCCCGGGATCCAGGGACAACTCCCCCGGGAGAACGCACGGGCGCGCCTCAGGCTGGTGCAACGTCATGCTGGCCTCTGCCGCCGCAGACCCGCCCCGCACTCCGTGACCCTCCCTACCCCCCCGGCCTGAGTGAGCCAGATCCTCCGAATCAGCGGCTCCTTTAACCCCGTCCTGTCTCAGCAAAGAACAGACGCCCTCCGGGGACCTACACGCACAGGCGGGGCCCAATCCAAAGCTGAGCCCCTGGGAGCTGTGAGAACAAAGAAGAGAAAGGGAAATCTCTCCCAGCAGCCTCAGAAGCAGCGGATTAAAGCTCCACAATCAACTTGATGTACCCTGCATCTGTGGAATACCTGAATAGACAACGAATCATCCCAAATTAAGGAGCTGTGTGGATGAAAGGCTCTTGGTGCTGCAGCCAGGAGTTAGTGCTGTGCCTCTGAGGTGGGAGAGCCAACTTCAGGACACTGGTCCACAAGAGGCCTCCCAGCTGCACATAATATCAAACGGCGAAAATCTCCCAGAGATCTCCATCTCAACGCCAGCACCTAGCTTCACTCAACGACCAGCAAGCAACAGTGCTGGACACCCTACGCCAAACAACTAGCAAGACAGGAACACAACCCCACCCATTAGCAGAGAGGCTGCCCCAAATCATAATAAGTCTACAGACACCCCAAAACACACCACCAGACGTGGACCTGCCCACCAGAAAGACAAGATCAAGCCTCATCCACCAGAACACAGGCACTAGTACCCTCCACCAGGAGGCCTACACAACCCACTGAACCAACCTTAGCCACTGGGGACAGACACTAAAAACAACAGGAACTAGGAACCTTCAGCCTGCAAAAAGGAGACCCCAAACACGGTAAGATAAGCAAAATGAAAAGACAGAAAAACACACAGCAGATGAAGGAGCAAGATAAAAACCCACCAGACCTAACAAATGAAGAGGAAATAGGCAGTCTACCTGAAAAAGAATTCAGAATAATGATAGTAAAGATGATTCAAAATCTTGGAAATAGAATAGACAAAATGCAAGAAACATTTAACAAGGACCTAGAAGAACTAAAGATGAAACAAACAATGATGAACAACACAATAAATGAAATGAAAAATACTCTAGATGGGATCAATAGCAGAATAACTGAGGCAGAAGAACGGATAAGTGACCTGGAAGATAAAACAGTGGAAATAACTACTGCAGAGCAGAATAAAGAAAAAAGAATGAAAAGAACTGAGGACAGTCTCAGAGACCTCTGGGACAACATTAAATGCACCAACATTCGAATTATAGGGGTTCCAGAAGAAGAAGAGAAAAAGAAAGGGACTGAGAAAATATTTGAAGAGATTATAGTTGAAAACTTCCCTAATATGGGAAAGGAAATAGTTAATCAAGTCCAGGAAGCACAGAGAGTCCCATACAGGATAAATCCAAGGAGAAATATGCCAAGACACATACTAATCAAACTGTCAAAAATTAAATACAAATAAAGCATATTAAAAGCAGCAAGGGAAAAACAACAAATAACACACAAGGGAATCCCCATAAGGTTAACAGCCGATCTTTCAGCAGAAACTCTGCAAGCCAGAAGGGAGTGGCAGGACATATTGAAAGTGATGAAGGAGAAAAACCTGCAACCAAGATTACTCTACCCAGCAAGGATCTCATTCAGATCTGATAGAGAAATTAAAACCTTTACAGACAAGCAAAAGCTGAGAGAGTTCAGCACCACCAAACCAGCTCTACAACAACTGCTAAAGGAACTTCTCTAGGGAAGAAACACAAAAGAAGGAAAAGACCTACAATAACGAACCCAAAACAATGAAGAAAATGGGAATGGGAACATACATATCGATAATTACCTTAAATGTAAATGGACTAAATACTCCCACCAAAAGACACAGATTGGCTGAATGGATACAAAAACAAGACGCATATAATTTGCTGTCTACAAGAGACCCACTTCAGACCTAGAGACACATACAGACTGAAAGTAAGGGGATGGAAAAAGATATTTCATGCAAATGGAAACCAAAAGAAAGCTGGAGTAGCAATTCTCATATCAGACAAAATAGACTTTAAAATAAAGACTATTAGAAGAGACAAAGAAGGCCACTACATAATGATCAAGGGATCGATCCAAGAAGAAGATATAACAATTGTAAATATTTATGCACCCAACATAGGAGCACCTCAATACATAAGGCAAATACTAACAGCCATAAAAGGGGAAATCGACAGTAACACATTCATAGTAGGGGACTTTAACACCTTACTTTCACCAATGGACAGATCATCCAAAATGAAAATAAATAAGGAAACACAAGCTTTAAATGATACATTAAACAAGATGGACTTAATTGATATTTATAGGACATTCCATCCAAAAACAACAGAATACGCATTTTTCTCAAGTGCTCATGGAACATTCTCCAGGATAGATCATATCTTGGGTCACAAATCAAGCCTTGGTAAATTTAAGAAAATTGAAATTGTATCAAGTATCTTTTCCGACCACAACGCTATGAGACTAGATATCAATTACAGGAAAAGATCTGTAAAAAATACAAACACATGGAGGCTAAACAATACACTACTTAATAACGAAGTGATCACTGAAGAAATCAAAGAGGAAATCAAAAACTACCTAGAAACAAATGACAATGAAGACACGACGACTCAAAATCTATGGGATGCAGCAAAAGCAGTTCTAAGAGGGAAGTTTATAGCAATACAATCCTACCTTAAGAAACAGGAAACATCTCGAATAAACAACCTAAACTTGCACCTAAAGCAATTAGAGAAAGAAGAACAAAAAAACCCCGAAGTTAGCAGAAGGAAAGAAATCATAAAAATCAGATCAGAAATAAATGAAAAAGAAATGAAGGAAACAAGAGCAAAGATCAATAAAACTAAAAGCTGGTTCTTTGAAAGGATAAACAAAATTTATAAACCATTAGCCAGACTCATCAAGAAAAAAAGGGAGAAGACTCAAATCAATAGAATTAGAAATGAAAAAGGAGAAGTAACAACTGACACTGCAGAAATACAAAAGATCATGAGAGATTACTACAAGCAACTCTATGCCAATAAAATGGACAGCCTGTATGAAATGGACAAATTCTTAGAAAGGTATAACCTCCCAAGACTGAGCCAGGAAGAAATAGAAAATATGAACAGACCAATCACAAGCACTGAAATTGAAACTGTGATTAAAAATCTTCCAACAAGCAAAAGCCCAGGACCAGATGGCTTCACAGGCGAATTCTATCAAACATTTAGAGATGAGGTAACACCTATCCTTCTCAAACTCTTCCAAAATATAGCAGAGGGAGGAACACTCCCCAACTCATTCTACGAAGCCACCATCACCCTGATACCAAAACCAGACAAGGATGTCACAAAGAAAGAAAACTACAGGCCAATATCACTGATGAACATAGATGCAAAAGTCCTCAACAAAATACTAGCAAACAGAATCCAACAGCACATTAAACGGATCATACACCATGATCAAGTGGGGTTTATTCCAGGAATGCAAGGATTCTTCAATATACGCAAATCAATCAACGTGATACACCATATTAACAAATTGAAGGAGAAAAACCATATGATCATCTCAATAGATGCAGAGAAAGCTTTTGACAAAATTCAACACCCATTTATGATAAAAAAAACCCTGCAGAAAGTAGGCATAGAGGGAACTTTCCTCAACATAATAAAGGCCATATATGACAAACCCACAGCCAACATCGTCCTCAATGGTGAAAAACTGAAAGCATTTCCACTAAGATCAGGAAAAAGACAAGGTTGCCCACTCTCACCACTCTTATTCAACATAGTTTTGGAAGTTTTAGCCACAGCAATTAGAGAAGAAAAGGAAATAAAAGGAATCCAAATCGGAAAAGAAGAAGTAAAGCTGTCACTCTTTGCAGATGACATGATACTATACATAGAGAATCCTAAAGATGCTACCAGAAAACTACTAGAGCTAATCAATGAATTTGGTAAAGTAGCAGGATACAAAATTAATGCACAGAAATCTCTGGCATTCCTATACACTAAGGATGAAAAATCTGAAAGTGAAATCAAGAAAACACTCCCATTTACCACTGCAACAAAAAGAATAAAATATCTAGGAAGAAACCTACCTAAGGAGACAAAAGACCTGTATGCAGAAAATTATAAGACACTGATGAAAGAAATTAAAGATGATACAAATAGATGGAGAGATATACCATGTTCTTGGATTGGAAGAATCAACATTGTGAAAATGACTCTACTAGCCAAAGCAATCTACAGATTCAATGCAATCCCTATCAAACTACCACTGGCATTTTTCACAGAACTAGAACAAAAAATTTCACAATTTGTATGGAAACACAAAAGACCCTGAATAGCCAAAGCAATCTTGAGAATAAAAAACGGAGCTGGAGGAATCAGGCTTCCTGACTTCAGACTATACTACAAAGCTACAGTAATCAAGACAGTATGGTACTGGCACAAAAACAGAAATATAGATCAATGGAACAGGATAGAAAGCCCAGAGATAAACCCACGCACGTATGGTCACCTTATCTTTGATAAAGGAGGCAAGAATGTACAGTGGAGAAAGGACAGCCTCTTCAATAAGTGGTGCTGGGAAAACTGGACAGCTATATGTAAAAGTATGAGATTAGATCACTCCCTAACACCATACACAAAAATAAGCTCAAAATGGATTAAAGACCTAAATGTAAGGCCAGACACTATAATACTCTTAGAGGAAATATAGGCAGAACACTCTATGACATAAATCACAGCAAGGTCCTTTTTTGACCCACCTCCTAGAGAAATGGAAATAAAAACAAAAATAAACAAATGGGACCTAATGAAACTTAAAGGCTTTTGCACAGCAAGGGAAACCAGAAACAAGACCAAAAGACAACCCTCAGAATGGGAGAAAATATTTGCAAATGAAGCAACTGACAAAGGATTAATCTCCAAAATTTATAAGCAGCTCATGCAGCTTAATAACAAAAAAACAAACAACCCAATCCAAAAATGGGCAGAAGACCTAAATACACATATCTCCAAAGAAGATATACAGACTGCCAACAAACACATGAAAGAATGCTCAACATCACTAATCATTAGAGAAATGCAAATCAAAACTACAATGAGATATCATCTCACACCAGTCAGAATGGCCATCATCAAAAAATCTCGAAACAATAAATGCTGGAGAGGGTGTGGAGAAAAGGGAACCCTCTTACACTGTTGGTGGCAATGTAAATTGATACAGCCACTGTGGAGAATAGTATGGAGGTTCCATAGAAAACTACAAATAGAACTACCATATGACCCAGCAATCCCACTACTGGGCATATACCCTGAGAAAACCATAATTCAAAAAGAGTCATGTACCAAAATGTTCATTGCAGCTCTATTTACAATAGCCCAGAGATGGAAACAACCTAAGTGTCCATCATCGGATGAATGGATAAAGAAGATGTGGCACATATATACAATGCAATATTACTCAGCCATAAAAAGAAACGAAATTGAGCTATTTGTAATGAGGTGGATAGACCTAGAGTCTGTCATACAGAGTGAAGTAAGTCAGAAAGAGAGAGACAAATACCGTATGCTAACACATATATATGGAATTTAAGAAAAAAAAATGTCATGAAAAACCTAGGGGTGAAACAGGAATAAAGACACAGACTTACTACAGAATGGACTTGAGGCTATGGGGAGGGGGAAGGGTAAACTGTGACAAAGCGAGAGAGAGGCATGGACATATATACACTACCAAACGTAAGGTAGATAGCTAGTGGGAAGCAGCCGCATAGCACGGGGAGATCAGCTCGGTGCTTTGTGACCACCTGGAGGGGTGGGATAGGGAGGGTGGGAGGGAGGGAGACGCAAGCGGGAAGAGATATGGGAACATATGTATATACATAACTGATTCATTTTGTTGTGAAGCTGAAACTAACATACCATTGTAAAGCAATTATACTCCAATAAAGATGTTAAAATGAAAAAAAACAAAAACAAAAAAAAAAGAAAAAGAAAATGTGGAACACAAATATTGGGAACATTTAGAAAATATGTAAAGATAAAGAGTGAATGGGATTAAAAATGAATTCTGAATGACATAAATAAGAGCTTTATATTTAAGGATTAGTTTTAGCAAAGCTGGTTAAGCATAGGAAATTTTGATTTTTCAAAACAAAGAACAAGATTTGGGGCATACAGTCTCCTGACTGAGGACAGATGGAGCAAAGGGAAATGGGTTAGAATTGTAATGACAACAACAACAAAAAGTTAGGCTTAGATGAAAAAAACTTCCCTTAGAGATGGCTTGTTTTCAGTATTTCTTCCCTAGAGATCTCAGGAGTAGAACAGACCTAATTTCCACCCTCAATTCTCTATCACAATGGAATATCCTCTCCATCTATACCAGCATCACACCAGTAGCCTCTGACAAGGTCTGGACACACATCACCACACACTTAGTGAAGCAAGACATCCCAACTTCAGTTAGCATCTGGAGGTTTCCAGGTGTGGGATAGGCAATATGGTGTGGAAAGTGAGGGGTGAGACACAGAACTGTATCCTATGGGAAGGGGCAGAGGCTGTTGTTTCCTACTCAGAATATAAACTAAGGCTGTTCAGTGATAGGGTAATTAACAACCTGCAGCAGCCAGATGGGCCCTCTGCTCTCCTTTCCCTTCTTCCTGCCCTAAGGCCCCACCCTTAAATCTGGCATTTGTGGGAAAAACAAAAAGGTGAAAGTATGAGTGGCTGGTTGCCCAGCAACATGGTAGTGATGGGGCTCTCACAAAGAAGTCGTCATTATAGGCATCTGTGCTGACAGAGGAAGGAGGCTGGCAATGGGTGGGGGTGGAGAGTGAAGGGGACTACAGAGGCAAGACCTGTCAATTCGCTAGTGGCTGACAAAAAGCCTCCTAAACATTCCGCCTCATCTTCTAGTTCAGTGTTCCAGTCCCGGGAGATAAGCTTGCCTAAGAAAGATCAAACTGAGGGGGATTAGGGGATGGATTTTTCTCCATCATCAGTGTGCACTCACTACACTGAACTTGTACACAAATTGATTACATGAACTAACACTGAAGGGTGCAATGGGGAAAGCATAAGCTTCTGAGTCCCATGTAGGGGCAAACCCCAGTCTTCACCCCCTCAGTTAGATAATTCTGGGAAGTTATGCTACCTCCCTTATCCACTGTATACCCCTCTGTAAAAGTAGGGATGCTGCTGATTTCCGTGTAGGACCGCCTGGAAGATGAGCAACCATAAATGGAAAACACTTGGTATGGTGGTCAACACATAGTGGACAGCCAAGAAATGGCAGTTTCTCCTATCCTCGATAAGTGGTGGCCAACGTGATGACAGAGGAAACAATGTCCATAAAGGTCCTGGGCCTAAATGTAGTTGCCCAGCACACCCTCTGGGTCGATACTCTCACATCTAAGTGGTTCCACAGCATCAAATCCTTTTCTAGGAGGAAGAGACTATGTATTTTAAAAAAATAAAAGAGGTTCTCTCTTTCGGGAAACCCTCTAGTCATTATACCTTCAGTCTTGTTCTCATCTCTGCTTGCTACCTGAATAGGATCCATGGAGTACTTCTTAAGCATCTACTATATTTTGAGCCATGAGCTCAATACGTGACATCATCATATTCCATGCGAAGAAACCTGAGACAGGTATAATTCTTCCCAAGGTGCAGATGAGAAAACCAAGGCTAACTGTGCTCACTGAGAGACAGGCAAAGCTACAAGGCCAGGGTTTGAACCCAGCTGATCAACCTCCAAAGCCTGTGCTGCTAACTGCCATATAATACTCTCTTCTTGACATGGGAGGTGGGTGAGGTAGCACAAAGAAGGGAACAAGTCCCATCTGCTAAGAGTGGCATACAGGAGTGATGAGGCTTGGCCCTCTGCCTCACTCCCTCCAATCCACCAGGATCCTGAGCCAAAGACACTAACACCCTCTCTCATCAGCATCCTTCAATGGTTTCCAACTGCCCATGGGGGAAGATTCATGTACCTTCACAGCTGTTATATCCTAGGATTCTGACATGAATTCTTTCTCTAGACAAAATTCAGGGACAGTCCCACGCTTTCAGACCTTGATGCCTCTGGCCTGCTGGTCTCAACCTGGAACAACCTCCCCACGAAAGGAATCTTAGGAAATAATTCAGACACATGAAAAGGAAAAAAGAAAAGGAGCTTAAGGAATAGTTCTCCTCTTCCCCGTGAAGACACAGCTCAGGCAGCACCTCCCCCAAGAAGCCTTTCCTAGGTTACCTATGAAGGATCTCTGTGCTAACCTCTGCAATGGCACGCTTATTTACTCACCTGTCTCCCACGTCAGAGGGAGAGCACATGCCTCAAGAGTAGGAGCCCAGGCCCAGGGATCGCTGAACCCAGAGGGGAACAGTTGCTGAACACAGAATTCACCAAAAATGTGCAAGGCATAGGTCCGGGTGATGCAGATACAAAGAGGTGAAAAAGTAGAGCAAAGGGGATATGCACTTGGAAAAAGCCAATAATCTTGCAATTAGACAAAAAATAACTGAGTGGTAGTATTGTCAAAGATGGGATGAATGCCAGGGCTAGGGAGCCAGGAGTTTTAGCCAGCCAAAGGAACACCACCACTGTACCCCTGCCTGGCTCTAACCACACCACCTGTCCTTCCAGGGCTCTGCACAGGACAGGCTTTCAGGCTGGAGCACCCATTCTACCCTACTCTTTGCCTGGCTAACATCTCCTCCTGCTTGGAGGTGAGTCCCTTCTTAGGGAAGCCTTCCCTGAACACCAAGTGTGGTTCAGGTTCCTCTTCCTACGCGCTCCCAAGTATCCTGTTCATCCCCATGAGATGAGGTAAGAGCAGGAGCATGAATGGCATCATTGGCCTTTGTGAAGCACCCAGCGGGAGATCTAGTGCCCCGCATATAGTGAGCTCAGTAAATACGGTAGACTTAAGAACCTACGTGACTCCTCAGCATCTAAACTTTAAAATAAACTTTTTTACCTCGAAATAGAAGTTGGAAAAGTAGTACAGAGAAATCCTGTGTACCCTCACCCAGTTTTCCCCAATAGTTACAACACCACAAAGATCTCCCTCATGCTATCCCCTCTTATTAACACACCCACAGCCCTGTCCCATCCATAACCTCTGGTAACACTAGTCTGTTTAGTACCTCTATAATTTTGTTATTGCAAAAAATATTATATAAATGGAATCATACAGTGCGTGACCTTTTGGAATTGGCTTTTTTCACTCAGCCTGATGACCTTGAGATCCATGTAACTGTTTTGTGTATCAACAATTCATCCCTTTATATTGCTGAGTAGTATTCCATGGAATGGATGTGTGTTTAATCATTCACCAATTGAAGGACATCCAGGTTGTTTCCAGTTTTTGGCTATTACAAATAAAGCTATTTATGAACATTTGTGGATAGGTTTTTGTGTGGCATAATTTTCATATCTGATAAATGCCCAGGAGTGTGATTCCTGGGTCTTACCATTAAGTGTATGTTTAGTTTAAAAAACTGCCAAACAATTTTCCAGGGTAGCTGTACCATTTTATGTTCCACCAGCAATGTATGAGAGATCCCAGTTCTCTGCACCCTCTCCAGCATTTGGTATCATTACTTTCATTTCAGCTTTTCTAATAGGTGTGAAGTATCTCACTGTGGTTTAATTTGCATTTCCCCAATGGCCAGTAATGCTGAACACATTTTCCTGTGCTTATTTGCCATCTGTATATCCCTTTCAGTGTAACATCTCTTCATATCCTTTGCTCATTTTCTAATTGGATTGTTCATTTTTTTGTTGAGTTTTAAGATTATCTTTCTAGATACAATTCCTTTGCCAGATATGTGGTTTGCAAACATTCTTTCCCAATCTGTAGGTTATGTTTTTATTCTAACAGGGTCTTTCACAAAAGTTTTTAATTTTGATGAAGTCCAATTTATCGATTTTTTTTCTGTTATAGTTTGTGCTTTTATAGTCATATCTAAGAACTCTTCACCAAGTCTTGGATCCTTAAGATTTTCTCCTTTGAGTTCTTCTAAAAGTGTTGTAATATTAAGTTTTACATTTAAATCTATGATCCAATTTGAGTTAAACTGGATTTAAGGTGTGAGGTTTAGGTCAAGGCTCTTATTTTTGCTTGTGACTATCCAATTGCTCCATTGATTTGCTTGTGCACCCCAGTCAAAAGTCAACTGGCTATATGTCTGTGGGCCTATTTCTGCGTTCTCTATTCTGTTCTATTGATCTATGAGTCCATCCATCTAATGTACCTATATAATAAGCCTGAACATTGGGTAGAGTGATTTCTCCCTCTTTATTCATTTTCAAAATTGTTTTAGCTACTCCAAATCCCTTTGCCTTTCCAGATAACTTCTGGAATAATCTTGCTCTATCTACAGAAATTTTTGTTGGGTTTTTTATAGGAATTCAATTAAACTAGTAAGCTAATTTGTGGAGTATTTGACATCTTTACTATGTTGAGTCTTCCGTCCTTGAACATGTTATGTCTCTCCACTTATTTAGGTCTTCTTTGATTACAGTTTTCAGCATAAAAGTCTTAAACATGTTTTGTTAGATTTATACCCAAGTATTTTTTTCAGTGATTGTAAACGGTATTGTATCTTAAATGTCTGTTTCCACGTGTTTACTGAAATATAGTGAAATATAATTGACTTCTGAATGTTGAACTGGCATCCTGCAACTTTGCTATTATTTTTGGGGGTAGATTCCTTGAGATTTTCCATATAGAGCATTATGTCATCTGTGAATATAAACTTTTACTTTTTCCTTTCTTACCTATATGTCTTTTCATTTTCTTGCCTTAAGAAAGACAAATGCAAAACTTTCAGTACTATGCTTAATAAGACTGGTGAGAGTGGATATCCTTGTTTCTTAGGGGGCAAGAATCCTTTTGCTAGTATAATGTTGGTCCCATAAAATATTTTTTAAGTATTACCAAACCACCCTCTAGTTGAAGGAAAAATACAAAAGTCTCAATCATGGGCGATTATTATCAGTTCTCTTATAGTTTGATCCTGAGAGCCTCATTTCTGTTGTTATATATTCACATTTCCAATTAAGCCAAGGTTAGGACCTTTCAATTTTTTTTTTACATCTTTATTGGGATATTTCATGTATCATAAAATTCAGCCACTTAACAATGGTTTTTAGATGTTCACAGTGTTCTAATGTTCTAACTTTAGAACATTTTCTGCACCCTAAAAAAACACCTTGTACCCATTAGTCATTCCCCATTCATGCTCGCTAATCCTTCCACCTCAGCTCCTGGCAACCACTAATCTACTTTCTGTTTCTATGGATCTGCCTATTCTGGACATTTCACATAAATGGCTTTTTTCACTTAGCATAATGTTTCCAAGGTTCACACATGTTGTGACGTGTATCAGTATCAGTACTTCATCCTTTTTTATTGCTGAAATATTCCATCGTATGCATATATCACATTTCTTTATCCATTCATCAGTTGATGGACATTTAGGTTGTTTCCACTTTTCGGCTATTATGAATAATGCTGCTATGAACATTCATGTACAAAAGTTGTACATGAATATGTGCACAAACAAGTAGTATATCATTGTAGTTTGGATTTCCACTTCCTTAATGATTAATGATGAACATCTTTTCACATGTTTATGGGCCACCTGAACATATTAGTTGGAGAAATGTCTATTCAAATCCTTTAACCTTTTTAAAATTGGGTTGTCTTTTCATTACTGAGATGCAAGAGTTCTCTATGTATTCTGGATACAAGTCTCTTGTCAGATATATGATTTGTAAATGCTTGCTCCTATTCTGTGGGCCGTCTTTTCACTTTCTTGATACTGTTCTTTGATGCAACAAAAGGTTTTATTTTTGTTGAAGTCCAATTCATCTATATTTTCTTTTGTAGCTTGTGCTTTTGGTGTTGTATCTAAGAAACCACCTCTAATACAAGGTCATGAAGATTTATTCGTAAGTTTTCTTCTAGGAGTTTTATAGTCCTATCTAGCTCTTACACTTAGGTCTATGATCCATTTTGAGTCAATTTTTGTGTATAGTTTGAAGAATGGGTCCAACTTCATTCTTTTTCATGTGGATATCCAGTGTCCCAGCACCATTTGAAAAGACTACTGTTTCCCCTATGAACTGTCTTGGCAGCCTTGTTGAAATCAATTGCCCATGAATGTACGGGTTATTTCTGGACTCTCAATTCTACTCCCTTGCTTTACATATCCTTAGGCCAATAGCACACTGTCTTAATTACTGTAGCTTTGTAATAAGTTTTGAAGTTGGGAACTGTGAGTCCTCCAACTTTGTTTTTTTAAGATTGTTTTAGTTATTTTGGTTCCCTTGCATTTCCATATGAATTTTGGGATCAGCCTGCCAATTTCTACCAGAAAAACCCACACGCACAAGCCTCCTCCAACCCCCCTACCCCATACCAAACAAAAAAACTCTGGGATTTTGATTGGGATTGCACTGAGTATGCAGATCAATTTGGGGAGTATTGCCAAATACTGTTTCCCTATCTATGAAACACTGGATATCTTTTTCTTTAAATCTTCCTACTTCTTTCAGCAACATTTTGTAGTTTTCAGTATATAAGTCTTGTACTTCTTTTGTTAAGTTTATTCTTAAGTGTTTTATACCTTTGGGGGTTATTACAAATGAGATTATTTCCTTAATTTCATTTTCAGATTGTTCACTACTGGTGTATAGAAAATGCAATTGATTTTTGTTTACTGATCTTACATCATGTCACGCTGCTGAACTCATTCATTAGCTCTAGAAGGTTTTTAAAAAGGATTCCTTAGGATTTTCTATATACAGGATCCCATGTCATTGGCAAATAAAGATTGCTTTCCTTCTAACTTTCTAATCAGGATACCTTTAATTTCTTTTTCTTGAGTGATTATGCTGGCTAGAATTTCAAGTACCATGTTGTAGAAAAGTAGCAATAGCAGATATCCTTATCCTGTTCCTGACCTTACGGGGAAAGAATTCCATCTTTCTCCATTAAGTAGGATGTTAGCTGTGTGCTTTGGGAGTTGAGAAAGTCTCCTTCTATTGTTGAATGCTTTTATTATGAAAGGGTGTTGGATTTTGTCAAATGCTTTTTCTCTATTGAGATGAACATGTGTTTTTTGTCTACTGTTATATTAATACGGTATATTACACTGATGTATTTTAAGATGTTAAACCAAACATTCCTGGAATAAGTTTCATTTGGTCATGGTGTATAACCCTTTTTATATGTTGCTGGATTTCTTTTGCTAGTATTTTGTTGAGGATTTTTACATTTATATTCATAAGGGCTACTTGTTTGTACTTTTCTTGTGATGTCTTTGGTTTTGGTATCAGGGTAATACTGGCCTCACAGAATGAGTTGGGAAGTGTTCCTCCCTCTTCTTTTTTTTTTTTTTTTTTTTTTCGGTATGCGGGCCTCTCACTGTTGGGGCCTCTCCCGTTGTGGAGCATAGGCTCCGGACACGCAGGCTCAGCGGCCATGGCTCACGGGCCTAGCCGCTCCACAGCATGTGGGATCTTCCCGGACCGGGGCATGAACCCGTGTCCCCTGCATCGGCAGGCAGACTCTCAACCACCGCGCCACCAGAGAAGCCCCCTCTTCTATTTTTTGGAAGAATTTTTGAAGGATTGGTATCAATAAAAGACTCATTATTAAGGAAATTTTCAAAGGGACCAAAAAATAGTACAAAGTCTAATTTATGAACACCAATGTACCTTTCCAATCAGTTTCAATAATTATCAGTATTCTACCATTCTGGGCTTCCCTGGTGGCACAGTGGTTAAGAATCCACCTGCCAATGCAGGGGACACAGGTTCGAGCCCTGGCCCAGGAAGATCCCACGTGCTGTGAAGCAACTAAGTCCATGCGCCACAACTACTGAGCCTGTGCTCCAGAGCCCGCGAGCCACAACTACTGAGCCCACGAGCCACAATTACTGAGCCTGTGTGCCAGAACTACTGAAGCCCACGTGCCTAGAGACTGTACTCCGCAACAACAGAAGCCACCATGATGAGAAGCCCATGCACCGCACCAAAGAGTAGCCCCCGCTCGCTGCAACTAGAGAAAGCTACGCACAGCAAAGAAGAACCAAAGCAGCCAAAAATAAATAAATAAAATAAATAAATTAAAAAACAAAATATTCTACCATTCTTATTTCCCCTACACTCATTTCCCAATGTCTCACTCTTTTAGGGGGTGAAATTATTTTAAAGCAAATCCCAGACACATCATTTCACCCTTAAATATTTCAGTTAATAAAATTATATATATACAATAGACAAAGACTTCTTTTTTTTTTTAGCATAACCGGAATTTAATTATGTCACCTAAGAAAATTAGCAGTAACATTATCAAATACCTGGTCCCTGTTCAAATTTCCCCAAATATCTCAAAAATAATTTTAGAATTAGTTTATTTGAATCAAGATCAATACAAAGTCCAACACTGGATTTAGTTGATAAGACTCTGATTAACAAGCCCCCTCTCCCTTTTCTCCCCATGCCATTATTTGATGAAAAAAAAACAAGATCAATTAATCCTGTAAAAATTTTTCATGTTCCATACATTGGCTGGAACCCATGTATCCTCATGTGTCTTTTTAACTCATTCTTCTACCTCTCATGCTTCTTTTAAACTGGGAGTTCAATCTAGATTCATGTTGTTGTGAACCTACTATTGCATTATATTAGAATTCACAAAGTCTGGCTGTCCCACTTTTAGTGTTAAGATTGACCTATGGGTTCAGGTGCTATCAGTCTGACTCATCCATTATAAAGTTGCTCATCAACCTTTTACCTAATGGTTTTAGCAACCATTGACAATTTGTGCCTAGTCACTATATTATTTCAGTAGAAGCTGCAATATGGTGATTTTCTCATTCTTTCTGTTCTTCCAAGGCTAGGATTTCTTACCTTCATAATTCCAGATTCAGGTCTATGATTCCCAATTAGGATGGCAGAGTCTCCAGGTGCCCTGGAGGTGTTTTTGTGTAAGCCCCGGGGGTGTTTTTGTTTGTCACAGTGATTGGAGAGTGCTTATAGCATTTATAGGCAAAGACCAAAGATGCTTCATGCTCTATAATCCACAGTAGAGCTCCACATAATGAATAATCTACATCCTACACAACTTGCCAAAGTCTTGTTAGACATTCATAGAGATGTAAAGCCTACATAAAATTACCTACCATAAGTTAGTCTAAGGCCATTTTATATGTGAACACAAAGTATTTTTATACTGTTTCAATAAAAATTTTTCCAGAAATGTAACTATAACATAGCACGTGCCTGCTTTTGTTACTGTCGAATTCAAAATAATTCCATATACAAGTGCAAATGCCTATCTTTTCCAGTGTAATCATGCTCAGGCATCTACACAATGAAACACACATTATCTTATTAATTACTCACTTTTTATTTCTCATTTATATTATAGTCAGGACTTTCTACTGATCCTTTTTGAAACTGTCCATTTGGTACAGTTTCATAGATCATCTATGAATTCCATTTTGAGACAGTGAAGGAGACTTCAGAGAATATTTGTTTTGAAATAGGAAGTGAATCTGAGAGACCTGAGAATTACTATCTACTTAAGGTCTAAAAGTCTCCCCCAATTTGATTGCTGTCCAGGGCTTACCCTTAAATCTTCCCACCATATTCTGGTTGCATCACAACAGAGCACTGTGCTGGAGTGAGGACACCTGGACCCCCAGCCCTGGCTCTGTCTCTTTATTAGTGGCTAGTGACCTTAGGCAGGTCATCTTAAATAAAGAGGTTAAATCAGACAAGCTGTTCCCAACCTTTCAACCACTTTTTATTATCCTCCACTCTCCCCACAGAACCCAATATTTCCAAAGGTTGCCAGAGACTTGCCAATTATTATTATAGTAATTAAACAAATTTCCTATTTATTTAATTAACCAAAGGTATATAATTGCAAAACAGAGTCATTTTTAACAATGGCAGCTAACCCTTATTGAGTGCTTACTATGGCCGCACAGTGAGCCCTCCCCCACAACCCCACCATTACTACCACACTGTGGACTCCAAACTGGAACATGCCATCTCAACCAGAGACTAAGGTGTCCCTGGTCCTTGTCTTCTCCCTCAGAGCAGAAGTCTCCAGTCCTAAGTGCTGCCATCCTAATCTGCAAAGACCTTGTATATGACCTGCTCATACCTCATGCTGTTTTGGCAAAGTTTTCAAGTTGTAAAAGAGATCAGGGGACTATAATGAAGTGAAAGGCAAAGAAAGGGAACATTGGGAACATATTCCCTCCAGGAACTTCCAGTATTTCTACATTTTCCCCAAAAGCCTGG
The DNA here is from genome assembly GCF_003676395.1 of Aethalodelphis obliquidens. NCBI lineage: Eukaryota > Metazoa > Chordata > Mammalia > Artiodactyla > Delphinidae > Aethalodelphis > Aethalodelphis obliquidens. The sequence continues at coordinate 14,591,033 of NW_020837986.1, read as the reverse complement.
TCCAGGGTCCTGCACATACAAAGAGCTCTGGAATAAAAAACTGAACTACCTGGGCAGCAACTCTGGAGGACTGCACACACGCCTCAGAGGCGCTGACCCTTGGGCAGACTCAGAGGCTGTGTGTGGCCTCTAGAAAGGAGGCAGGCAGCCTTAGGATGCTGGGTTATTGGGGTGACTAGTAGCAGTACAAGAACTCACTGCTCCACTTACATCTCCACTTTCTATCTCCATATACCAAGACTCTGACAATTCTGTTGAAGACACATGGGGGCCAGAGGGGGGTCAAGTGGCAAGATGGTCATGGCTGGACTCCTTCTTCAGAGGCATGGGCTGCCACTGTGGGCTCTGTACTCACCAGGGAGGCTGCCGGCTGGTATGTGGGTGGTGTGGGTGAATCCGGAGTGGGTCAATCTCTCTGGCAGTGGCAGGGGGAAACTCCTGTTGGGGACTTTCGCTAGCCTTGACCCAATGTTCATGGATAGGTGTGATGATCCCAGACACAAGACGAGACCGAAGTTCCTCACTCTTCTTGTAGACCCTGCAGGAAGGACACGAGGTGTCAACTGCTTGCAGCTGGTTGGCAACCCTGCGTATAGTATTTCGGCGGCGGCGGCGGCGGCGGCGCTGATAGCTCTTGGCGTCACGCTTGGACTGTTTGCAAGGGTGGGAACGGGCTGCCCGGCGGACCTGGGTGACGGGAGTAACAGCCTGGCGTTGTCTCCGAGATTTGGGCCTAAGCTTCTTAGGCATCTGAGTTGCCCCTTCTCGTTTACCACCCCATTAGAAAGCGGTGAGGGTGTAGGGGCACAGGGCCTAGACTGGCTACTCCTCTGTACCCTGCCCACCCCACCCCACCCCACCCTCAGCCTCATTGTGTGTTCATCACATGTCATGGGAGGGGTCATGGAAGGCAAGTCTCCATGGGGATGATGAACCAGGTTCCTAGTCCAAGTAGGCAGGGCTCTCAGGGCTTAATGTCCAATTCTGTCACTAACTCAGGGGCCCTTGGAAGGCTGCTCTAGGCCTCTTTTCTCTGCTGGTGAGAGACAAGCAATGTGAGCTATAGCTGAAGTGTTGAGGCAGACTGAGGTAACAGGGAGTGGGCAGGACTCCACAGAGTTCCTAAAAATCTGGTGTTTTAAAATGAGCCATATCCGGGGTCAAAAAGCAAACCATATAAATCAGGGACATAGATTGGTGGTTGCCAAGGGGGAGGGGGGGTGGGAGAGGGTTGGATTGGGAGTTTGGATTAACAGATGCAAACTAGTATATATAAAATGAATAAACAAGGTCCTACTGTATAGCACAGGGAACTACGTTCAATATCCTGTGATAAACCATAATGGAAAAGAATATGACAAAGAATGTATATACATGTATAACTGAATCACTTTACTGTACAGCAGTAATTAACACAACATTGTAATTCAACTATATTTCAATAAAAAATAAGTTAAAAAAAGCATACCTCATAAATGTCAAAAAAAAACTGAAATCATACAGAGTATGTTCCTCGACCACATGGAATCATACTAAGCATCAAAACTGGAAGGAAGTCTCTAAATACATGGTGTTAAGCAATACAATTCTAGATAATCCATGGATCAAAGAGGAAGTCTTGAAAAAAATACAAAGTACTGAATAATAATAAAAGTACAACATATTAAATTATGTGAGATTATAGCTAAATGAGATTATAGCTAAACAGTGTTGAGAGGAAACCTTATAGCACTAAATGTTTACATTGGAAAAGAGGAAAGAAATCAACAATTTAAATTCTAACCTCAAGAACCTAGAAAAAGAAGAGCAAATTAAACCAAAAGCAAGCAGAAATAAGGAAATAATAAAGAATAAAAATAAATAAATGAGAAAACAGAAAAACAAGAGAAAATTAAAAAGACAAAAAACTGGTTCTTCCAAAAAATGAACAAAACTGATAAACTTCCAGCAAGAGCAGCAAACATAAAAAGAGAGAAGACACAAATCACCAATATCAAGAATGCAATGGGATATTATAACAAATTTGTTGCCACTGATAGGATAAGAGAATACTAATAACAACATAATTGAACAACTTAGAATAGACTAATTCTTCAAAAACCACGAACTGTAACAACTTAGGCAAAATGAAATAGATAATCTGAATAGTTCTATTAAAGTAACACAATTCCTACCTAAGCACCCCCCAAAAGAAATATCCAGGTCCACATGATTTCAGTGGAGAAGCCTACCAAACATTTAAAGAATTAACACCAATTTACAGTCACTTCCAGAAAATACAAGAGAAGGGAACATTTCCCAATTCATTTTTATGAGGCCAGTATTATGCTGATATCAAATCCAGACAAAGACAGTACAAAAAAAAGAAAACTACAGGGCTTCCCTGGTAGCGCAGTGGTTGAGAATCTGCCTGCCAATGCAGGGGACACGGGTTCGAGCCCTGGTCTGGGAAGATTCCACATGCCGCGGAGCAACTAGGCCCGTGAGCCACAACTACTGAGCCTGCGCGCCTGGAGCTTGTGCTCCGCAACAAGAGAGGCCACGACAGTGAGAGGCCCGTGCACCGCAAAGAAGAGTGGTCCCCGCTTGCCCCAACTAGAGAAAGCCCACGCACAGAAATGAAGACCCAACACAGCCAAAAATAAATAAATAAATAAAATTTTAAAAAAAACAAACAAAAAACTACAGACCACTATTTCTCATGAACTTGGATGCAAAAATGCTCAACAAAATATTAACAAATTAAATTCAAAAATATATAAAAGACTTAATACCATAGGATTTATTGTATGTACGCCAGGCTGGTTCAATAGTTACAAACCCCTACATATCAATAAGCTAAGAAAAATGATATGGTTATATCAATTGATACAGAAAAGGTATTTGACAAAATCCAACACGATAAATCCATTCATGATAAAAACTCTCAACAAACCAGGAATAGAAGAGAACTTCCTCAACATGATACAGAGCATCTACAAAAAAACTACAGCTAACAATATACTTAGTAATGAAAGACTGAGTACTTTGTCTTTAAGACTGGGAACAAGGTAAGGATGTTCTCTCTAACCACTCTTATTTAACATAATACTGGAAGTTCCAGCCACTTCAGTAAGGCAAGACAAAGAAAATGCACACAGATTAGAAAACAAGGAATGAAACTGCTCCTATTTGCAGATGACATGCCAGTCTACCTTGAAATTCCCAAGGAATTTACCAAAAAAACCCCTTCAAGAACACTACGAATTCAGCAAGGTGACAGGATAAAAGATCAACACACAAAAATAAACTGCATTTCTATATACTAACAGTGAACATTTGAAAATCAAAACCAAGGACAGAACACCATTTATAATCACCTCTCACACCCGAAAAGAACAAAACACATGTCCAGGACCTACATGCTAAAAATTATAAAATGATGATGAAAGAAACAGAGCAAGACCTAAATAAATGGAGAGACATACCACATTCATAGTAAAAATGTCAACTTTTTCCATTTTAGGTTTAATGATCTGTAAGTTTAATGCAAATCCTATCAAAATCCCAGCAAGGCTTTTTATGGACAAAGAGAAGTTTACTCTAAAGTTTATACAGAAAGGCACAGACTCAAGAATAGTGAAAACTATCTTGACAAAGAAGAATTGGGCGATCTTGAATGGCTCTACTCAATATTCAGGTATACTACTGATACACAGTTACAATAATAGATACTGTGTGACACTGGCAGAAGAACAGACACAAAGATCAATGGAAAAAAAAAGAGAACCCAGAAATAAACCAACACAAGTACAGACAACTGATTTTTGACACAGTTGCAAAAGCAATTCAATGACAAATGGTGTTGGAGCAACTGGATATCCACAGGCAAGAAAATGAACCTCTCCCTAAAGCACACAACTTATACAAAAATTACTTTAAAATAGACCACAGGCTTAAATGTAAAACATAAAACTATAAAATGTTTAGAAAAAGAAAATAGGAGAATAGCTTTGAGATCTAGAACAAGGCAAAGAGTTCTTACACTTGACGCCAAAAGCTTGATCCATAAAAGCAAAAATTTATCAAATAGCTATTATCAATTAAAAACTTATGCTTTGCAAAAGACCTTGTTAAGTGAATGAAAAAACAAACTACAGGCTGGGAGAAAACATTTATAAACCAACATCCAACAAAGGAATTGCATCTGAAATATACAAGGAACTGTCATTAGCTATCAGGGAAATGCAAATTTGAAACCACAATGCAATACTACTATACATCAGAATAACTAAAATGAAAAATAGCGATAACACCAGAAACTGGTGAAGATACAGAGAAACTAGCGCTCATACACTGGTGGTGGATACGTAAAATGGTACAGACACTATGGAAAACTGTTTGGCAGTTTCTTAAAAAACTAAACATGCAATTACCTTTGAACTCTTGGCATTTATTGTAGAGAAATAAATATGTCCACACAAAAGCCTGTACATGTATGTTCATAGCACTTTTATTCGTAATAGCAAAAAATGAAACAACTCAGATGTCCTTCAACTAGTGAATGGTTAAACAAACTGTGAAATGCCATGCCTACCATACCATGAAATACTACTCAGCAAGACAAAGGGACAAACTATTGATGCATGCAACAACTCAGATGGATCACAAGGGTATTATGCTGAGTGAGAAAGGCCAATCCCGAAAGTTACATACTGTATGATTCCATTTATATAACATTTTTGAACACTCCCTAACACCATACATGAAAACAAACTCAAAATGGAATAAAGACCTAAATGTAAGGCCGGATACTATAAAACGCTTAGAGGAAAACACAGGCAGAACACATTCTGACATAAATTGCAGCAAGATCTTTTTTGATCCGTCTCCTAGTGTAATAAAAATAAAAACAAAAATAAACAAGTAGGACCTAATTAAACTTAAAAGCTTTTCCACAGCAAAGGAATCATAAACAAAACAAAAAGACAACCCTCAGAATGGGAGAAAATATTTGCAAATGACTAGACGACCAAGGGTTTAATCTCCAAAGTATACAAACAGCTCATGCAGTTCAATATCAAAAAAAAACCTCAATCAAAAAACGGGTGGAAGATCTAAACAGACATTTCTTCAAAGAAGACATACAGATGGCTAAAAAGCACATGAAGAGATGCTCAACATCACTAATCATTACAGAAACAAAAATCAAAAGTACAATGAGGTTATCACCTCACACGGGTCAGAATGGCCATTATCAAAAAATCTACAAACAATAAATGCTGGAAAGGGTGTGGAGAAAAGGGAACCCTCCTACGCTGTTAGTGGGAATGTAAATTGGTTTAGCCACTATGGAGAACAGTATGGAACTTCCTTAAAAAACTAAAAATAGAGCTACCATATGATCCAGCAATCCCTCTGTGGGTATCTATCCAGAGAAAACTCAAAAAGATACATCCTCCCCTATGTTCACTGCAGCCCTATTTACAATAGCGAGGACATGGCAGCAACCTAAATGTCCATCGACAGAGGAATGGATAAAGAAGATGTGGCACACATATACAATAGAATATTACTCAGCTGTAAAAAAGAACGAAATAATGCCATTTGCAGCAACATGGATGGATCTAGAGATTGTCATACTGAGTGAAGTAAGTCAGACAAAGACAAATATCATATGATATCACTTAGATGTGGAATCTAAAAAAATGGTACAAATGAACTTATCTACAAAACAGAAGTAGAGTCACACATGTAGAAAACAAACATGGTTATCGGCGGGGTGAGGGATAAATTGGGAGACTGGGATTGACATACACACACTACTACATATAAAATAGATAACTAATAAGGACCTAATATATATAGCACAGGGAACTCTACTCAATACTCTGTAATGACCTATATGGAAAAGAATCTAAAAAAGAGTGGTATATATATATATATATGTATAACTGATTCACTTTGCTGTACACTTAAAACTAAAACAACACTGTAAATCAACTATACTCCAATAAAAATTAAAAAAAAAAAAAGACAAAATTTTAGAAATGGAGAATAAATGATGGTTGCCAGGGGGTGAAGGGTGGGGAGGGGGAGTGGGTGTGGCTATAAAAAAGCATCAGGAAGGATACTTGTGGTGATGGGAATACTTACTGTCAGTGTATCAATGTCAATATCCTTACTATTAATATTTAAGGTAGTTTTATACAATGTTATAATTGAGGTGAAATGTATAAAGGTAAAATGTATAAAGGATACAAGTCTCTCTGTATTATACCTTACAACTTACAACTGCATGTAAGTCTACAGTTATCTCAAAATAAAAAGTTTAATTAAAAAATCACTTATTACATAACCATAAAATCACTGAGATTAGACTAGATCAGTGGTTTCAGGGCTTCTCTGGCATGGAAGGGGGCCCGGGAAGGGCAATGGAGAAAGCCAAGTGGATAGGGCACAAGGACCTCCATTTGTTGTCCCTACTCTTTCCTCCAGAATCCTAAAGAACATGAAGAGATAATTGTACACCCATGTTCAAAGAAGCATTATTCAAAGTAGCCAAAAGGTGGAAGCAATGTAAGTGGCCATGAATACCTAGGACAGATGAACGGATAAACAAAATATGGTCAATACAGACAATGGAATATTATGCGTGCTTGAATAAAGAGTTCCATGACTAAAAAGTGTAATACCTGCAATGGTTTAGAAGTTCTAAGGGCCTGTGGTCCATACATCCCTACAAAGATCAGGTTCCTACTTAGAACACAGAACTTTGTACACCATGCTGCTTCCCTGACCAAGTTGGGTAGCGGGGATATATCTAAGTCCTCTTTCCTTTCAGTCAGATGAACTGTGTGTGATACAGGTGGAAGCCCTCTGATCTCCCTATGCAAAAGGTTTACCTGTAGAACTCAGGTCTGATTAAAAAACTACTAAGTCCTGAAGGAGAAGTTCTCGCATGATTTCTAAGCCTTAGGAGAACTACCATTTTGGTAGTAGCAAAAGACAGCCTGTCATCCTAACATAGTAGAGGCATGACAGAAAGGAACAGGTTTATACTCCTTAGCAAATCAGTTTGCTCAACTAGGGGCACAGATTTCTACCTAGAACAGACATGACATGCCATGACGACCTAACAAGGAGGGCCAGATGGTGGAAGGGGGCCAGAAGCAGGCAGCTCAGTGCTGCCGCCAGAAAGGCAGAGGAGAGGGAGGGCCTTATGATCAGGAGAGAGATCTATACCCCAGCTCTCTGAGCCTCAGTTTCCACGGAGATGATTCCTTGTGATCAGATTTCTTTCCGTTTGCATATTCATGAAGGGCTGGGCCCAGCACTAAGCACTCTGTGCTGACATCTCATCTCATTCTCATAGTCCTACTATGTCATTTTACAGCAATCAAAACACACCCCCCAAGCACACACAAAACAACAAATGTTAATTAAAAAAAAAAAAAACGGAGATATTATCACCGTTTCTCTCTCAGTATTGCTGAGGGGACTAAATGCTCTCAGGAGCATGACCAGCCTGGTGTACAGGCCTGGGTTTTTCCAGAGGTTTTGTCAATTGCTCTCCCAATGGAATTCCAGAATGAAAAAGTCAAGAGAGAGACCACACTCTCGGTGTCCTTCCCTTTACCCTCTGAAGGGGTGAGGTAGGGTCATGGTGTGGACAGCACCCAGAAAAGCAGCTCTGCCAAGGCCAGGCCTGGCCTCACTTCACTCCTTCATTCCTTTGTCTACTGTGTGAAAAAGACCCAGATCCTGCCCTCAAGGAGATCACAGGCTAGTAGGCAGTTAATCATAAAATACCCACTTATTAAATGCTTAAAAGGTTCAAACATGGGGGGAGCAGGGGAGGCTTCTCTGAGGAGCTGATGTTTAAATGGAAACTGAAGGAAGAAGAGTAGTTGGCTGTGGGAAGAGGCTGGGGAGAGCACTCTCGGCCAAGGGGAGAGCGCTGAAGAGGGAGGAGGCACATGCACCACAGCTGAGACACCGGAACTAAGTGGGAAGTGGCAAACGATGAGGTTAGAGGGGCTGGGCCCTAGGCTTTAGGCCTCATCAAGGATTTTGTTCTTCATCCCTGGAGAAATGAACACTCACTGAAGGGTTTGGGGTTTCTTTTTTAGATTTAATTTGTAAGAAATTTACCAACTCTGTAACCAGTTTAAGTGCACGGTTCAGTAGTATTAAGTATATTCACGTTGTTGTGCTATCACCACCACCACCTATCTTCAAAACACTTCCTCTTACAAAACTGAAACTCTGTACCCATTCAACAATAATTCCCTGTTCTCCCCTCTTCCAGTCCCTGGCAACCACTATTTCACTTTCTGTCTCTATGAGTCTGACTATTCTAGGTACTTCATATACATATTACCATATAGAATTTGTCTTGTGATTGGCTTATTTTGTTTAGCACAATGTTCTCAAGGTTTATCCATGCTGAAGCATTTGTTAGCATTTCCTTCCTTTTCAAAGCTGAGTAATATTCCATTCTCTGTATATACCACATTTTGTTTATCCGTTCATCTGTCCTAGGTATTCATGGGCACTTACACTGCTTCCACCTTTTGGCTACTATGAAAAACGCTTCTATGAACGTGGGTGCACAATTATCTCTTTGAGACCCTGCTTTCAGTTCTATTGGGTTTATGTCTAGAAGCGGAATTGCTGGATCATATGGTAATTAATTTTCTGAGAAACCACCACACCATTTTTCATAGTTGCTGTACCATTTTACATTTTCACCAACAGTGTACAAGGGTTCCAATTTCTCCACATCCTTACTAATTGTTATTTTGTTTTTTTGATAGTAGCCTTCCTAACATGTGTGAGGTGGTATCACTGAGGGATTTCAAGCAAGACTTTTGTTTTGTTTTGTTTTGTTTTGTTTTTTTGCGGTACGCGGGCCTCTCACTGTTGTGGCCTCTCCCGTTGCGGAGCACAGGCTCCGGACGCGCAGGCTCAGTGGCCATGGCTCACAGGCCCAGCCGCTCCGCAGCATGTGGGATCCTCCCGGACCGGGGCACAAACCCGCGTCCCCTGCATCGGCAGGCGGACTCTCAACCACTGCGCCACCAGGGAAGCCCCCAAGCAAGACTTTTAATCATAACCTGATCTGTGTTTTAAAAACGCTGGTCCAACTGCTGTGTGGGAAACTGACTGGAGGGTGATGACCAGGAGTGGAAGTTGGGATCTCCTCACACAGAGGATGCATGAAAGAAGGATGGAGACAAAGAGGGGTGGCCAGAATGATGCGGGCAGGTTGTCCGAAGTCTGAGAGAAGTGGAGCGGGTTAAAGATGGTTATCGCTGATTAGATGCAATTAAATCCAACAGGGTTTCCAGGCAGTTCTCACGACTGAATTTATAGTGATGCCAGGCTTCCTCCAAAACCCTGAAGAGGTCAATGAGGATGGGGATAAAGTCCCCAAAATGGAATAAAGTGGAAACAAATGGGCCCAACTAGCTATCAAACAGATAATTTCATTACACTGATGGACCAAGAAGCATTAAATCTAAATACATTTTGAACACAATACTCTGACAATATATATGCTCAGTGGGACACAGTCAAAGGACAAAAAGAACTGGAAAGAAATTGTATTTGTGACTTTACTTAGTAGATCTGTTCTTGGTCGGCACTGATGTAGCAGTTCAAAAACTATCTGTGTGTATTTTAGAATCAAACAAATGAGTTAAGTATTTTGAGGCTGTTGGGCATCAGGGTTCTCAACACAGAAGGGAGTTACAAGTACAGAATAAGAGAATACAAATTCTGCAGTGTTAGATTAAAAATAAAAGTATCAGTTTGAAATGTCAAGGAAAAAAAAAAAAAACTCCAGGAAAGTTTCCTAGCTCTGTTCTCTGAAAAAGCCTGAAAGCAATGACATCCTTCATATTAATGAGCACACTCAGGGCCCAGATTTTGGAAACTATTACCCACCAACAGAAATCATGTTTCCTTAGAAAAATCCCTGGTTTCAAGGCAGGGGCAAGTAAAGTACAAGGTGAGGGCAGAACACCTTATTGCGCCAGGAAGTGTGAAAACGCTCTGACATGGTGACATGTCAAAAAGACAGGTGAGGTAGCTTGAGGGAATTCCTACTGGTCAACTCTGGAACAAGCTGAGCATTCAAAGAATGACAGAAATGGAATGTAACTTTGAATAAAAAATAACCCAGGAGTCTATTTTGATATTTTAAAAATTAAAAATAGGGACTTCCCCAGTGGCGCAGTGGTTAAGAATCCACCTGCCAATGCAAGTGACGTGGGTTCGAGCTTGGTCCGGGAAGATCCCACATGCCGTGGAGCAGCTAAGCCCGTGCGCCACAACTACAGAAGCCCGCGTGCCTAGAGCCTGTGCTCTGCAACAAGAGAAGTCACCACAATGAGAAGCCTGCACACCGCAACGAAGAGTAGCCCCTGCTCGCCTCAACTATAGAAAGCTCACGTGCAGCAATGAAGACCCAACGCAGCCAAAAATCAATTTAAAAATTTAAAAAATTAAAAATAAGGGGGACAGAGAATAGAAAGCTTTTAATTAAAAAATCTAACTAATAAATGTAGAAAGAATTATAAACATAGAAAATTACTGTTTTATAATCATCACAGTAATAGCTGATTCATGCAAGAATCATCAACAGATGCTAAAACCACTGGGTAAAAGACTGTTGGGAGGCAGAAAATTCAGTCTGCTAATATAATACCACAGATCACTTATTAAACACAAAGGAAAACAGATGCCTTTACTGGAGAGAAAGGTGGCAGATACTGTCATAACCAAATGATCAAACTGAACAAAATCAACAATAAGACAGATGTCACGTGCCTGATGTAAAACACTTAGGAGAACACAGCTTCCCTTACATAGTGTTCTTGTTGAAAATGTTCAACCTGAATCAAATGATGAGGAAACAATCTGAATGTTCTACACAACAACTGACCTCAAGTCTTCAAAAATACCAATGCTAAGAACAACAAAAGTCTAGGAAACTGTTCTAGATGAAAGGTAATTGAAAAGACGTGAAAATAAATGCAATGTGTGGTATTTGGTTGGATAAGAAAAAAAATACCTCAAACCTAAAACCAAAAGCCTAGCTAAAAAGGACACTGCTGGGATGACTACAGAAATCTGAACATGGACTGTGTATTAAATGACATTAATGCATCAATCCTACATTTCCTAATTGTGGCAACAGGAGGATGTCTGTGTAAGAACAAGGAGATACATGATGAAATATTTAGGGGTTAAGGTTTATAAAGTCTGGAAATAATTCTCAGATGGTTCAAGAACAAAAAAGCATACAGAAAAACTAAGCAAAAGTGGCAAAATGTTAAAAATTGGTGAACCTAGGTGATGGGTATATGGGTGTTCATTGTAATATTTTTGCCAACCCTCTTTTCTGTGGGGTTGCAAATTTCAAAATAAAAAGTCAAGACAAGTCAGACTCGAAGAAAATACTTGCAAAACACATATATGATTAATGACTGTTACCCAAAATATACAAAGAACTCCTGAAACTCAACCATAAGAAAACTCGATTAAAAAATGGGCCAAACACCTGGACACCTCACCAAAGAAGATACATAGATGGCAAATAAGCATATGAAAAGATGCTCAACATCATATGTCATCAGGGAACTGCAAATTAAAACAAAAATGAGATACCACTACACACCTATTAGAATGGCCAAAATCTGACAAGGATGTGGGGCAACAGGGAATTCTCATTCACTGCCGGTGGGAAGGCAAAATGGTACAGCCACTTTGGAAGACAGTTTGGCAGTTTCTTACAAAAATAACCACATTCCAACACCACCAAGAATGGAATCTGGGTGATAATGTGTGCCAGCGTAGGTTCATCAACTATAACAAATGCACTATTCTGGGCAGGACTGTGAGAGTGCGGGGCAGGCGGGAGGTTCAAGGAAACTCTCTGCACTTACCACTCAATTTTGCTGTGAACCTAAAACTGCTGTAAAAAATGAAGTCTATTTTAAAAATTGGGGGATGGAGTGTACCAGATTAGGTACACTTTTTCCTCCTAGGAACTCACTCCGACTGACTCCACTGGCTAGGCCCCATCTCTACCCTGTAGACTTGTGGACTCTTGACTGCATCATTTTATTTCAAGTGGCATTTCCCACGTGAATCTTCTCTTCAAATAAACAGAAAAGAGAAATGAGAAGTGACTGTGCCCAAGAGAGAAAGATCCCTCTGTTAACCCTCCTCCATTCTCTGACACCTCAAGTCCATTCCTTATATCTGACCACTGGTTCTCTCTTCTTTTTCCCAGGGAAAGGCCAACCCTTAGAAATACCTGTGGAAGTCAACCAGGTGATCTGAATCGATATAATCATTCAAGTTCAGGGTCAAGTCTGACACTTGCTGTGAGCCATGTTCCTAGAAAAATGAAAATAGAAAATGAGAGACTAGGGTATTTCTGGTCTAATGAGTAAGTGGCGGGGCGGTGGGGGGAGAGGAACAATTTAATACTCAACCTAAAGAAATACAAAGAGACATATATAAGGACTGTTCGTAATAGATGAAGTGCATGTCTCATGCTTGGGGACTTCTCTGATCTAGGAATAATGCCTTTCTGAGGCAGAGCCCAGAAAAACCTACTTCCCAGGCTCTTTTGCAGCTTGGACACAGGCATGCAACTGAGGTGCCAAATGGATGCACAACTTCAACTTGGAGGTGAGCACCATGGATAAACAGGCTGAGTAAGGGGCAGACGTCTTGCTATCAAGAGTAGCAGCAGAGGCAGCAGGGGTCACAACATCAGTGGCTCCTGAGAAGGGGCACCTGGGTTGGCAGTCAGCCAGTACCTAATGCCCTGGGGTGGTGGCAGCAGCAGTGGTTTCCATGGCATGGTTTGGAGCAATGCCCTGGAAGCCCAGCCTTGAAACTGTTTCTCCAGCCCTCCCAACAATTCAGTGAGTTAGCCCAGTTCTTTTAATAAACCTGACTATTTAAACAAACCTGAGGGGATTCTGTCGTTTATAACTAAGAACCCTGTGTGATACAAAATCTAAACGTTCATCAAAAGGGAGACGGATAAACAAATTATGGTATTATGGAATACTACATAGTGGCTAAAATGAATAAGATATAGCTATATGCATTCCCATGTAAAGACCTCCAAAACATACTGAGGGGAAAAAAAGCAAAGTGCAGCACAATACAGACTGCATGATACTTTTGTACAAATACAGACAACCAGGCCAAACTTAAAAAAAGGGTCACTGCCCTCAGGGTGCTTATAGTCTACATTACATAGACTACAGAATATTCTGCTATAGTGGTAGAATACAAATATTACACCAAAGCATAAATAAGCACACTAATTACAAACTGTGTTAAGTACCAGGCAGGAAAATAAAATGATGAAGCAGAGGCATAATTTAGATTTTTCTGGCAGATGAGAGTAAGTAGTCAGGACTGAACTTCTTGAGTAAGTGAAAAACAAGAGGGAGTCAGTCAGGCTAAAGGAAGGGTGGAGGGTGTGTATCTGTGTGAGGCGGCAATGGTACAGAGGAAGAGCTTTCCAGCATAGGAAACATGAAGTATACAGGCTCCAAGGCGGCAGAAAGCTAAGCTTATCTAAAGAACTAAAAGTAGCCCCCGAGGCTACAATAAGCTTTTTTCTCCCAAGCTGTCCCTGAATGGATTTACCTTAATTTACTTAACTATTCCTCTGTGAAGGAAAGTCCCTCCTCTTACAGTAATAGGCAGGGAACATCTCTGAACACAAAGCATTTCTACATTTAGGGTCCTGGCCTCAGAATAAAGTTCTGGAAGTAGGATCACTGAGTAAAGTCTTCACGAACATTGAGGGTTCTTAAATGGCTTTCAAAAAGGCGATCCCAAGATCTACTCCCATCAGCAGAGCCCTCTGTGTCCTAGGGACTCACCAGCACATTGATGATCATGCTGTTCTCCACAGTGACAGCCTTCACAAGGAGCTTTCTGGACCCATCCTTTGACTCATACCGGAGGACATACAGGTCTTTATTGTTGTTCCATTCCGCTGGCAGCAGTTCTGATTTCTTATCATTGGGACCCGGCTGAGAAGACACCAGAGATGAGAGGTGAAAGATCATGACCTCAGATCTAAAAAGGACCTTACAGATAATCTAATCCCACTCCCTCACTTCACTGATGAAGACACGGAGGTCAGGAGAAGTAAAATGTCCAAGGTCCTACAGCAAGTCAGAGGTCTGGGGTCTCTGGACGCCTGCTCTAGTGATCCTCCCTCATATCTGACTGCCTTTGTGACAGAGCACTGGAACCTGTCAAGAATCTGTAGCCTTGGTTTAACAATCTCTTCTCTATCCCCCTGTCAAGAATAAGGCCAGTCACCTAAAGGGATACTGTGAAATTCTAAGACAGTGTTTCTCGAAGTTTGGAATTCAGGCCATCTGCAAAGGGATCACAAAAGTGTTGAGTAAAACTACAGATTCTAATGTACACCTCACCAGACTACTGTAGTGCCTTAATAAAAATTATGAACAACTTTCATACAAAATATAGCACACGTACAAGATAAAAAAAGAATTATAAAATGGACACCTATGTACGTACCTACAGCCAGCTTAAGAAACAGAACGTGGCCAATCCTGTTCAAGCCTTGAGTAGCCTGTTCCCAATGAATCTCCCTCCTCCTTCCTCATGGGTAATCACTAAGCTGTTTTAAAAATTTCTTTACTTTTCCTTATAGTTGTGTTACTATACACAAACCCTAAAAATATACTGTTTCAAATGTTTTTGAATTTTATATAAACAGCATCACTTTTGTCTGCCGTTTTCAATCAATATTGTTTTGAGATTCATCCATGTCAATGCACTTAACTATAGCTGACTCACTGTACAGTTTTTGCTATATAGTTCACAGCCATATAGCCCATCATTGCATGAATATGCTGCAAGTTACAAACTCACTTGTTGATGGATATCTGGAGTGCTTCCAGTTTATTTGTTTTGCTATTATAAAAATGCTGCTATGAACATTCTTGTACACATCTTCTAGTACACATATGGATGAACTCCTACAGAGTATCTCTAGGGGAAGAACTTTTAATTTATAAGATAAAGTCAAATTGTTTTCAAAAGAAGTACGGATTTACACTCCCATGAGCAATGTATGTATGAGAATTCTTGTTCCACGAGGTCAGCAACATTGCTATTGTCCAATTTAAAAATTTTTGCCAACCTAATGGGAGTAAAAATGCATCACT
Organism: Aethalodelphis obliquidens; assembly: GCF_003676395.1. Lineage (NCBI taxonomy): Eukaryota > Metazoa > Chordata > Mammalia > Artiodactyla > Delphinidae > Aethalodelphis > Aethalodelphis obliquidens. Next base: position 14,575,806 of record NW_020837986.1, on the reverse strand, counting down.
GTGAGTTGTGATGGCCTCATCTCTTTAAAAAAAAAATCCTAGGATTTTCTTTTTACATACTAACGTTTGAGAAATAGTTCTGAAACTACCTTGATAGTAAAAACTAATACAGTGTTTCCAGGTGGGGAAAGATTTCTTAAATGAGTCCACAAAAAAAAAAGTGCTGTCTTTGACACTGCTCGTAATTTAAAGCTCCAGATAAACAACAGATACTACAGACAAAGTTAACAGGCAGTCACGGGCTAGGATGAGCTATGTCCTAGCCTAGCTGGCACAACACAAATTAATAACTAGTACAAAAAGGGAATGCCTGGAAAACGAACAATAAAAATTGGGAACCCACTTGAAAAAGGTATGAACAAGCAAAAGATAAGAGCAGCTAACAGTGTATAAAGGATCATTCAACTTTACTAGCACTCAGACACACATAGGCTAAAATATGAGATACCAGGATCCACCCATCAGACTGCTGTTATCTATTTTTCTATTTTTTTGCCAGCGTTTGTGTGGGTGTGGGGAGAATGGTAACCTCCAGGCACTGCTGGTGGCCGTTCACACTCTTACAACCCTTTTGGAGAGCAATCTGGTAATATTCAGTGCAATTAGGTAAGCTGACACCCCGTGACCCAAAACCTTCACTCCTGGAAGAAATTCTGTGCACAGAGGCACAGGGAATATGACAAGGAATCTTCATCACAACCCTGTTGGAGGAACCAAATGGGAGTTAAAATGCAAAATATGTTCACAGTGGAATACTGTATAGCAGTTAGAAGGAACAAACTAGATCTAACTGCAGTATTATAGATAAAAGTAAACAATGTGACAAAGAAAAATTTTTTAAAAATGAGATTTATAGCCAGGTACCATTTATGTAAAAAATTTTAAAACACACAAAAAATCTATATATTGTTTTCATAGAAGCATAGTTCTACAGCTAAACACGCAGCAAGTGGACTGGGAAGATCTGTATTCGTGAGACTACAGCGGGAGGGAGTGCGACCAAAGATGAAAAACAACAACAAAAGACAAAGATCCAGCAACACAGACCTCACACCTCACCAAGGACAACAGAAGGCCAAGAACAGAGATCGTGGGCCGCTTTGGTCACCTCTGGGGCTCAGGAATCAAACTGGGAAAGTGGTCCCAAATAAAATTCAAGACATTGCAACTGGCATGGTTTCAAACCTGGCTAAATGACAAGGAAACTCAGGCCTGAAGCAGAGAAATGAGAGTGACAGAAAACAAAAGTGAAACTAATCAGCCCACTCTGCTAAAAGAAAGAGAAACTATCCCCTCACCCTCAACTGGGTAAATTTCCTATAACCATGTTTAGTGTCCTGGATTTAAGGTTTACTTTGGAAGCCAAGAATTTGATGACATGCCTTGTCTTTGTTCTATCAAAGGCCTTTGAATTTATATTTATACCCTCCATTACAGCATTCAACCCACCAGAATTTCTTCTTGGATTATAAATAATTCAGCCTGCTCACTCTCCCATAACCTCAGGCTTCCAGAGCAAGAGAGAATCCTAGGGCCTAGTGAGACTGATACCTCTCACTGCAGTGGAACCAATGTTCCCCAGCTCAAGGGCTGCCCTGATATGGGAAAACAGGTGGGATTGAAAGAGACTGGCCTTGGTGATATCAAGCCAAACATGGCATTCAACTGCCCTCTAGAGCGGGACATCAAATATCAGACCTCCCAAAGAGCTACGATTGGAAAGCAGCCAAAGTACATGGTTGTGCTGTTTAACTCGTTGGGATGAAAAAAAATCTAAGGGGGGCTGAAAACTGCCTAAGGTCATAGTAAGTCAAGTGCAGAGCTCAGTTTGGCATTCAGAGCTCCTGATTGCCCACGCTATGGCTGGAGATCTTCCCAGCCAAGTCCCCCAGATGGGCCCCCCAAAAGTAAAGATAGTTGTCCCCTTAGGCAAAATCCTGGGGCTGGAAGCATTCTTTAATGGCCATGAGTTCATTCCAGTGTCCCTGGGCTAACATGCACCCAAAGAAGATCATTTGGGGCATCTTCTCTCTTTTGTCATAATCTTTAGATTCCTACAACAGAAAACAATATTCTCAAAATTAAGTCTACGGCCATCTCTATTCCCTTGCTACTTAAACCACCTGACACAGCTGTAGAGCTCTTATGAGGAGTGGTGCTGACTTCAAGAAAGAAATCGAAATTCAAATATTGAATTTTTTATTGAAGCTGTATTGCTCTTCTAATCAAGTTTTATGTACACAATTCCCCTGTACCAGAGGACACAAAACCAAAGAGAAAAGCAGACAATTTATCTTTCTATTTAACTGTCAACATATTAAATGATCAAGTACACAATTTCAGGACCTTCCTCTCTCTCTTATCACCCCCAGAAGGGTGGGAAGCAGGAGGTGGCTGGAGAGGCAACATAAACATCCTCTGAACTTGGCAAATACTACTGGTCTCAGCTGAGACTGCTGGCCCCACACTGGAAAACTAAAACCTCTCTTAAATAAACTAATAGGAAAGATGCGCCTCCAAAAGGTTTCTACTCTGAGTGAAAGTAAACTCAGCAGAAGTGAGAGGAGGACAAGTGCAACCTGAAGTCCAGTGGCACTTAAGGGGCAGAGAGAAGCAAAAACACACCATGCTCTAGTGTGCAGAACAAATGCCCATCCCCCACCATGGGGGAACATGCTTGATTCAGCACTGGGGTGGACAGATGGACAGTGGGTAATGCCTTCTAAACCACCATCCGCACTCCCCCGGGCCTCCCCTAGGATGTCTGGAGCCAGAATCTTTTTCTGGCTTGCATGAACTCGACATGTGGCATCATAAACAGAGTGGAATTAGATGGACCTTTGGGATTCAGTTAAGGATCTCTTATTCATTTTTTTAGACCAGTATTGAAATGAGATTGTGTTCTTTCTGAAAATTTGGAAGCCTGGAGTACATGGCAAGGGGATGGTGCCAGTTAGGAGGAGGCAATGACCTACATGAACTGATGTCCCTAAGCTGTCAAAGTGACTCAGACAGAGTTGCTGACAGGATTTGTGAGGGGACGAGTGGTGGGAGCAGATCTGCAGTGCTGAAGGGGAAGAAGAGAAGGGAGTCACACAGGCTCTCTGTAACAAGTTCCTGTTCCTGGGGGGAGAGATTCTAACAGTGTGTCAGGGCAGCAGTAGCTAGCTGAGAGTAAAATACAGAGAGTGAGGTATATGACGAGGGGAGAAAGCAGGGCAAACCTGTTAGATCTGAAGGACAGGGCAAGGGGCAGGGAGGGGTGGGGGGGCAGTGCTGAGAGTCGAAAGGGGAGCCCGAAGGTCAGGAACAAGTCTTACCCCCTCTCCAATTCCACTGTCCCCTGCACCATCCTACACATCAGCTTTCTGGGAGAATGTCCCAGGAAAAGGTGAAATGAAATGCCTGGGGAAAGTGAAAGAGCTGATAAAGATTAGAAAGCTGGAATGAGGCAAGCGAGGAGACATAAGGTTTCTTTTGGGGTGATTACATACTGAAAGTGGAAACCTGACACTCAGGATTCTGGGCCCTGCCTCTACCTGATCCCAAGGTCTGAAATGTTGAAAGGCAAGGTAAGTGGAAGGAAGTAAAAGGTGAACAGAAAGGCCAGGAACAAAGGCATCTGGGAGGGAGAATGGTTCCTGCTTCCAGGGTGTGTGGGTGGGTGAGTGTGTGTGTCTGTGTGTCTGTGTGTAAGGCTGGTCCTTCTTTTCCCGTAAGCCTGGAGGTGGTGGTGGAGAAGTTTACTGTGTGTATCTGGGGTCCCACTGAGACACCTGAGGTCGGAGAGGGGGAAAAAAAGAGCCAGAAATCCATGACAGTTCTTGTGTTTCTTATTCCTGTTGGTGAGGGTAAAGCATGAGGGGGTGTGATAGTCTTGGTCACGAGTTTTAAGGGACAGAGAAATGGAGCAGTGGGGGTGGGGGGGCGAACCTGGCTCTAGGAGCCCAGGATGTGTAAACTCTGTCTGAGGAGGGATCCCTAAAGCTCTGTGTCAGAAGAGGAAAGATTAAGACGCTGGATGTATATCTGAGAAACTAAAAAAGGATTAGGGTATCTGAGAACTAAAGCAGTTAGAAATGAGAGTGAGGTTAAAATCTCACTGTACGACGAAAGGAGTGAAGCGCCCTGCTCCCCAGAGCTGGTCTCGGTTCTGAGAGTGAGAAGAGAGTGACAGTGAGGGGCAGGCAGTGAGTCCTGAGCGTGTGTATGGGAGGATATTTCCTCGGATGGAGCAGAAGGGAAATGAAGGGGCAGCAAGGGGCCCAGGCCCCGTTCTCACAGGAAGCTGGTGTGTCCAATGACGTATAGGGGGAGAGTCGCAGGGAAGATGGGAGAATGCTACGGCAAAGAATCAGTGAGGTCGGCCGGGCGCGCCAGTCCTGGGGCTCTGCGGGGATGACCACAGGGCCCCCTGCTCTAAGAGGCAGAGCCTGAGGATGGGACAGCTGTTGGGGAGGAACCTTACTTGGCCCTACACCCAGGGTGCATGTCTGTACGTGTGTGGGAGGTGGCTGTTCCCCCGGAGCCTGCGTGAAGACCGTAACGGTGAGTGGGCTGCACCAGGCCCTTCAGTAAAGCGTGAAGGGCTGTCTGAGCTCTAAGGGCCCTTGACTGGAGCTGAGTCGGCCCAACCTCCCCCCATACCTGTGCCTGGATCCAGATGTCTGGTGGGCGCTCGACTACAGTATGAGGAGGGTAGTACTGGGTCCAGCCCCACCCCACCCAGCAGCGTGGGAAGGAGCTTGGAGTTCGGGTAGGTGAGGAGTACTCAGGAGAGGAACCCGTCTCGCTGCCAGACCCGCACAATCCCGGCCTCGGAGGCTGCCAGCCTGCGCTGCAGCGAGTTTTGTCCTTGGGTTTTCAAATCGTGTTGTGCCAGCTAGGCTAGGACAACAGAGCGCCTCCCCGACCCGTAGACTACAGGCACCCACGGTGTCATGACTCCTAGGACCCAGACCTGGGAGGAGGGAAGGTCAGGCACTTTGGACCGAGCCTCCGGTCCTCTGGGTTTGGGCAGAAGACACCTTACCCCCTCCACACTGGCCCCGGGGCGGCTCCGTGGCGTACCTGGTCGCCGGCACCCAAGCCGTAGTAGCCATGCGTGACCACCTCCCAGTGCAGGAAGCAGATGAGCGCGTCCTGCGCGCAGGTGATGGCCGGCGCCGCCGACGCGAACAGTACCTCCAAGCCCGCCATGAGAGCCCCCGGCTTCTGCGGGCGGAGGAAGAAAGGGAGAAAGTGCGGTGAGCCGATTCGGCCCTCACAGTTCTGCTGACTCCACTCCGCTACTCCGCTGGTTCTCGTCGAGTCTCCACCTGCGCGGCCAAAATGGAGACGCTCTGCGTTGGGGTGTGGCCGCCGGAAGTAGCTTCCCGCTCCGGCGCTGCTGCGCCAGCGCGCCCGGCTGCAAACAGAAGGGAGACGCTAAAGGGTTCCGACAGGCAGCGCGTGGGCGGGACAGGACCCCTGGGGACAAGGTCCCTCAAAGCTGGAATCTCCTTCTTCCCCGCAGCGGGCAGATCCGCTACACGTAGGTTGTGGCATCGTTTGAAGAGAGGTTACCTTGTTCTGAGCCACAGACCTCCCATCTGCAGAATGGGGTGGACGTATGCTGGTGGGAGAAGAGGTAATGAAATAGGGCTATAATATATTCAGAATAATAATTGACACATGCGGTGCTTGCTCCATGGAACATTATTCTAAATGCTTTACTTGTATTCATTTATTTAATCCTCACCACCCAACCCCATAAAGTTGGTATTTGATAGCTCCATTTTACTGATGGGTAAACAGACACACAGAGGGGTAAACGTCACAAAGATGAGTGAGTGGCAGAGATGGTACTGCAATCTAGCAGTCTGGCTCCTTGGACAGCATTTATTAAATGTTTCCTGTGTGCTAGATCCTGTGTCAAAACATTCACATCACCCTATCAAAAACTCCATGAGGTATGTTCCATTATCATTCCCATTTTGCAGATTTGTCACCAGCTTGGAGAATGGAAGCCGCTTCCCCCAAGAAGACGCAGCTGCTGACTGGAGAGCTGGCGCTCCTGATCCACTACCAAATGTCAGTCATTTATTTGTCTGTCTCCTTCATGATTTTTACCACTTACTGTTTTTACTCAGATAAATTTAGTTTTCCCATCCCAGTCAGCACCCTGCAAGCCATCATCATCTCTCGCTTGGATGTCTGCACCAGCCTCTAAACTGCCATACTCCATCTCTGTCTCCCTAAAGTCTGTTCTACACTCTGCAACTAGAGATGCTGTTAGAACACATGCCAGATCACATCGCTTCTCTACTCAAAACCCTCCCAGGGCTTCCATCACACTCAAAAGAAAAGTAAGTCCTTCCCATGGTCTGCAGGAACCTTCCTGTGGTCTGTGCTCCCCACCCCAATGTCTCTCTCTAACATTACTCCCTCCAATTTCCCTGCACTCTTGACTGCAATAACCTTGACTCCCCTCTTCTTTCACACCCACATCTGATCCAACAGCAAAGCTAGTCAACTTAACCCTCAAAATATATTCTGAATCGGACCACTTCCACCCACCTCCACTGCCTCCACCCTGGTCTGAGCCTCCGGCATCTCATACTTGGACTATTGCAGAAGCTTCCTAACCAGTCTCCCTCTTCCACATGTTCTATTCTCTAGGCCTTTGCATATACTCCCTCTGCCTGGATTGCTCTTTCCCCAAACATCTGCATGGTTTGCTCTTTCATTTTAAATGACTCCTTCCCTCACCTCCTATCAGTCTCAGCAGAGGGCTTCCCTGTCATCCCATCTAAAATAACCTTCTATTCTTAACCCCTTACCTTGCTTTCTTTCTTGCAAAGCATTACTCATAAGCTGACACTATATTAGATATTTATTTGCTTAATTATTTAATGACTGTCTTCCCACTAAACTGTGACAAGGGAGAAGGGACCATGTCTGTCTTGTGCACAGGTATATACCTGAATGCCTTCCTGGCTCAATATATACTTAATGAATGAATGAATGCTGAATGAATGAATTATTGGCCTGGGCTCAGGCCAACTGGGCCAGTCTCACCGCTTTGCAGTCCACCACTCACTTTGTTAGCTGGCCCTGTACTTTTCCAAATTTTGTGTTCTTGGGGTTCCCCTGGGATGCCCAAATTCTTGAACCCCATCTGCAGAGATTCTGGCTGAGCATTTCTGAGGTGGAGTGCACGTATGTTGACGACACTCTGGGTGATGCTAGAGCTGGTGGCTATGGAACTCCTGAGATGTACTGCCTGTGACATAAAGCTATTTGCCCTTTCCACTAAGAAGCTTTGCACTTACAAACTTCCTACTTTTGCTTGCTCTGTCTCTTCCGCTTGCAATGTCTTTCCCCACTTATTGGAAGTTCTCACCAATTCATTCATTCATTCATTCACTAATTCACTAAACCTCCATAGGCCGGGTTGCCATGGATAGTGATGCAGGCTGTGCACTGCACAAAAGTACCCACCCAGTGGCAGCCCCATTCCTAAGTGTCTACTATGAGCAAGTCCCAGATGACCAAGCTGTAGTTCCTGCCTCTATGGAGCTCACTGTCTAGTGGTTAAAAAAAATTACAGATAGAGGTAACCTAGTGAAAACTGCCATGGCAGAGGGGCACTTGGAGGACTGTACCAAGCAGCTGGTACTGGGTGATTAGAAGGTCACTGCTACAAACTGAGGCCTTCCCCCATCTCCTCTGCCCACAGTGATGCCTTAGTGCAGCTGGCCTCAGTGGAGTGCCAAGGAGCAGGCATGGGACAGTGAGATCTATCGGCTTCAGTGGGGAGGGGAATTTTATCACTGAAGTTGGTTAGAATGACTGGTTCATGGTGATAATAAAAAGTAGACTGGCTGTTGGTCCATGTTATTACTGCTTTTAAGTTTTTAAAGACAATGTCCCCCCTACCACTATTGCCTGCCCTGGGCAGACAGCTCCCTTTGGTTCAGCCACTGCTTTGCGTGCAATCGGTTAGAGCTCGCATCTCACAGAACTTTGGTTCCTTGTTATACATCATCCCTGTTAGCTTGGGTTCCCTCAGAAGCTAATTTGAGATGAGGATTTGAGTGGTTTATTGGGGAGCTGATTCCAGGAGATAGCAATAAGGGAGTAGAGAAGTGACACGGGATGAAAGGCAGCCAATGTATGTTATGTGCTCAAGCCAGGAGCTCTGGGCACCTGGAGCTCAGTCCTGCCAGGCAACTCTGGCAAACAGTGTAGGACATGTCTCAGAGTTGTTTCAATTGAAGGCAAGGGAACTGGTGTGTTTTGTTCACTGACTCCCATCTGCCACAGGTCAAGGGCTGCTTCTGGGGGCATGAAAAGCCCTCAGGCAGAGAATTGCGAAGTTTAAAGAAAGAAGCCTGTGGTTCTTAGAGGTGCCTGCTGAGGAGTGAGTGGGGCACCATGGAGTCTGCTTTGTGCCTCATCCCCCGCACCCTAGTCTGTGGGTCAGCAGCCAGCATGGAGTAGGCACTAGCATCTGGGTACTGAAAGAATGAAGTGAGCTCTGTCTCTTGCACTAGGCTGTGAGTCCCTTGAGATCAGGACTGTGTTCCATCCACACTGGACCCCAGGGTCCTCCATGGATGGAAGCAAATGGGAGAATCCTGTGGGGCTGGAGGTTGTCTGTGTCCTGACCCCAGTCCATCTAGCATTTTCTGTGGACTTACCTCCATCAACAAGAGTCTCAGTTGTCCCTGTGAGGCCTGTGAATGGGTGAGAGGAAAGCAGGTGGAAGGTGCCTCCCTAGCTGGGCCCCCAGTTCCTGGGCTGTACAGAGCCCATGCCGGAGATGAGGGCCCAGGATGATGGAAAGAACGTGGCAGGTTGCTGCAGCTACCAGTTCTTGGTTGCCAAGTGACAGCAACATGGGTATTCCAAGTTCTCTGGAAACTGTCTCCATGGAAACTGTGAAGCAGTGAGCTGAGAAGCAGGATCCAGATGAACACTGAGGTGGAATCATTCACCACTGGAATCCTGCCCCTTTGGCCTAGCATCAGCCCAACCACTACACCTCCTCCGAGAAGCCCTCTGTGATTAATACTGTTCAATAGTATCTGAACTTCCCATTCCCCTTGTCGATGGGGTGCCCAGCATATTTGACACCTGGAGGAGATAACTCTTTAAAAAAATTATATATATGTATATATATAATTTTAATATAACTTAGTTTTTTGAAAGTCTTTTATTGTGGTTAAATACACATGACACAATTTAACTATCTTAATTATTTAGACGTGTACAGTTCAGTGATATTAAGTACATACATATTGTTGTGCAGTCTCCAACATTCATCTTCAGAACTCATTTTATCTTGCAAAACTGAAACTTTGTATCCATTAAACCTTAACTCCCCATTCCCGTCTCTTCCCAATCCCTGACGATCATCATTCTGCTTTCTGTAGAATCATGTCTCTAAAGATCTGACTACTCTAGATCCCTCATTTAAGTGGAATCATACAGTATTGTCTTTTTGTAACTGGCTTATTTCACAGCTTAATTTCTTCAGGTTTCATCCATGTTGTAGCGTGTCTCAGAATTTCTTTCCTTTTTAAGGCTGAATAATATTCCATGTATATATCTGTATCATAGATATATATCTATATATATATTTATATATCTATCTATCTAATGGAATAGCTATACCTATCACATTTTGCTTATCCACTCATCGGTTGGTGGACACTTAGGTTGCTTCCATCTTTTGGCTGTTATGAATAATGCTTCTGTGAACATGTGTGTACAAATATTTCTTTAAGACTTTGATTTCAGTCGTTTTGAATATATACCTAGGAGTAGAATTGCTGAACCAATGGTAATTCTATTTTTAATTTTATGAGGAATTGCCATACTGTTTTCCACTGAGGCTATAACATTTTACATTCCCAACAGTGCACAACGGTTCACATTTCTCTACATCATTGCCAGCGCTTGTTGTTTTTGGTTTTATTTTTTGATAGTGGCCATCCTAATGGGTATGAGGCGGTATCTCATTGTGGTTTTGATTTGCATTTCCCTAATGATTAGTGACGTTGAGCATCTATCCACGTGCTTATGGGCCATTTGTATATCTTCTTTGAAGAACTGTCTGTGCAAGTCCTTTGTCCATTTTTGAATTAGGTTGTTTTCAAATAGGCATTATTTTTAGAGCAGTTTCATATTCACAGCAAAAACTGGGAGGAAGGACAGAGATTTCCCACATACCTCTCCCTCAACACATGCGCAGCCTCTCCCTTTATCAATATCCCCCACAGAGTACTACATTTTTTATAATTGGTGAACTTACATTGACACATCATTATTACCACAGTTCATAGTTTACATTAGGGTTCACTCTAGGTGTTGTACATTCTATGGGTTTGGACGAATGTATAATGACATGTTTCCACCATTATAGTTTCATACAGAGAAATTTAATTTCACTGCCCTAAAAATCCTCTGCTCTCCACCTATTCATCTCTTCCTTCCTCTTAATCCTTGGTAAGCACCGTTCTTTTTAATCTTCATAGTTTTGCCTCTTCCAAATTATCATAGAGCTGGAATCATACAGTATGTAGTCTTTTCAGACTGGCTTCTTTCACTTAGTAATACACATTTACGATTCTTCCATATGTTTCATGGCTTGATAGCTTTTTTTTTTTTGGTCTGTTTTTTTGTTTTTAAGCATTGCATAACATTCCACTATCTGGATGTACCACAGTTTACCCATTCACCTACTGAAGGACATCTTGGTTGTTTCCAAGTTTTAGCAATTATAAGTAAAGCTGTCATAAACATACATGGGCAGGCGTTCGTGTGAATATAAGTTTTCAGTTCCTTTGGGTAAATACCAAGGAACATAATTCCTGAATAGTATGGTAAGAGTATGTTTAGTTTTGTAAGAAACTGCTTCCAAAGTTGCTGTACCATTTTGCATTCCCACAAGCAATGAGGTCCTGTTGCTTCATATTCTCACCAGCATTTCATGTTGTCAGTGTTCAGAATTTTGGCCATTCTAATAGGTGTATAGTAGTATCTCATTGCTTTCATTTGCATTTCCCTGATGATATATGATGTGGGGCATCTTTTCGTATGCTTATTTGCCATCTGTGTATCTTCTTTGATGATGTGTCTGTTCAGGTCTTTGGCCCAATTTTTAATCAGGTTATTTTCTTATTGTTGAACAACTCTTATTGTTGTTAAGAATTCTTTGTACATTTTGGATTAAAGTCCTTTATCAGATATGACTTTTGCAAATATTTTCTCCGAGTCTGTGGCTTGTCTTTTATACTCTTGACAGTGTCTTTAGCAGAGGAGACTTTTTAAATTTTAATGGAATCCAGCTTATTGATTCTTTCTTTCATGAATTGTGCCTTTGGTATTGTATCTAAAAAGTTATTGCCAGACTGTAGGTCATCTAGATCGGGGTTCCCAACCCCCAGGCCACAAACCGGTACCGGTCCGTGGCCTGCTAGGAACAGGCCCACACAGAAGGAGGTGAGCGGCAGGTGAGCCAGCAAAGCTTCATCTGTATTTACAGCCGCTCCCCATCGCTCGCATTACTTCCCGAGCTCTGCCTCCTGTCAGATCAGCAGCAGCATTAGATTCTCATAGGAGCGCGAACTCTACTGTGAACTGCGCATGCGAGGGATCTAGGTTGCGTGTTCCTTGTGAGAATCTAATGCCTGATGATCTGAGGTGGAGCTGAGGCGGTGATGCTAGTGCTGGGGAGCGGCTGCAAATACAGATTATCATTAGCAGAGAGGTTTGACTGCACAGAGACCATAATAAATCAGTTGCTTGCAGACTCATATCAGAACCCTATCAGTAAGTGACAAGCTGCATCTGGTGGCAGGCTTTAAAGTGGCAAGTGAGTTGATGTACTTCAATCATACAGCTGCATCTGGTGGCAGGTTTTAAGACAGAATCCGACACTTATTTTAGTCTGCATGTGACCCCCCGCCCATTATTTTATTTACCACTTCTGTCCGTGCCTCTTTCCCGCACTGCGTACCTGTCTCAGTCACAGTTTTGGTAAGCCCACAAGCTAACTCTAGCCAAAATGAGTAAAACACAAGCATCGCGAGAGAGCTTCTTTGAAAAGGAAGAAAGACCCAATGATGAGACAGCAGAAGACTCTAAGACTGCCAACAAAAAGAAAGCTGCATTTAAAAGAAAATACCAAGAGTCCTACTTAAATTATGGGTTCATTGCAACAGGTGATTCACATTCTCCAAGCCCGCTTTGTATAACATGTGGAGACCAGCTATCCAACGAAGCCATGAAACCTTCAGAACTGCTTCACTACATGGAGACCAAGCACCCTGCGTTAAAAGACAAGCCTTTGGAGTTTTTCAAAAGAAAAAATGTGGACACGAGGAACAGAAGCAATTATTGAAGGCCACTCCTTCATCAAATGCGTCTGCACTGAGAGCATCATTCTTAGTGGCTAACTGCATTGCTAAAGCTAAGAAGCCCTTTACTATCGGTGAAGAGTTGATCCTGCCTGCTGCTAAGGACATTTGTCGTGAACTATTAGGAGAGGCTGCAGTTCAATAGTGGCACGTGTTCCTCTTTCGGCTAGCACCAACACTAGATGAATTGATGAAATAGCAGAGGATATTGAGGCACAATTGTTAGAGAGGATTAATGAGTCACCGTGGTATGCAATCCAGGTTGATGAGTCTACCGATGTTGACAACAAGGCAACCGATGAGTCTACCGATGTTGACAACAATGCTTGTTTTTGTGAGATACATTTTTCAGGAGGATATGCATGAGGCTATGTTATGTGCACTTTTGTTGCCAGGGAACACCACAGCTGCATAATTATTCAAGTATTTGAATGATTACATATCAGGAAAACAGAATTGGTCATTTTGTGCTGGTATATGTGTGACGGAGCAGCTGCCACGACTGCACGGTTTTCTGGTTTCACTACTCGGGTCAAAGAGGTCGCTTCTGAAGGTGAGTCTACGCACTGTGTCATCCAAAGAGAAATGCTGGCTAGCTGGAAAATGTCACCTGAACTTAACGTTTTGCAGGATGTGATTAAAATTATCACCCACGTTAAAGTACATGCCCTTAACTCACGTCTGTTCGCACAGCTCTGTGAGGAGATGGACCCAGAGCACACACGTCTTCTCTTATACACAGAAGTGAAATGGCTTTCTAAAGGTAGATCACTGACCAGAGTTTTTGAGTTAACGAGAGCCGCTCCAGAAATTTCTTTTAGAAAAACAGTCACCACATTTCAGTGACACAGAATAGGTCGCAAAACTTGCTTACTTGTGTGACATATTCAACCTGCTCAACGAACTCAGTCTGTCACTTCAGGGGGTAACGACAGCTGTGTTCAAGTCGGCAGATAAAGTGGCTGCATTCAAAGCCAAACTGGAATTATGGGAGCGATGAGTGAGCATTGGGACTTTGGACATGTTTCAAACATTAGCAGAGATTTTGAAAGAGACTGAGCCAGGGCCTTCTTTCTCCCAGCTGGTGCACGATCACCCATCTCAGCTTTCAAAAGACTTTGAGCATTACTTCCCAACCACAAAGACCCCCTAAGTGGGAAGGAATGGATCCGCGACCCATTTGTGAATAAGCCAGGTGAATCAGTTGAAAGTTTTGTCTGTGCTAGAAGAGGATCAACTGCTCGAGATCTCAAATGACGGTCCTTAAAAGTATGCTTGAGACAACTTCAAATCTCCGTATGTTCTGGATTAAAGGCAAGGCAGAATATCCTGAGATTGCCACAAAAGCGCTGAAAAGCCTGCTTCCATTTCCAGCATCCTATCTTTGTGAAGCAGGGTTTTCCGCAGCGACAGCAACCAAAATGAGAATACAGAGTAGACTGGACATAAGCAACACACTTCGGGTGTCACTGTCTCCCATCACCCTGAGATGGGACCGTCTAGTTGCAGGAAAACAAGCTCAGGGCTCCCACTGCTTCTGCATTATGGTGAGTTGTATAATTATTTCATTATATATTACAATGTAATAATAATAGAAATAAAGTGCACAATCAATTTAATGCATTTGAATCATCCCCAAACCATCCCCCCCACCCCCAGTCCGTGGAAAGATTTTCTTCCATGAAACTGGTCCCTGGTGCTAAAAATAGGTTGGGGACCGCTGATCTAGATAACATCTCCTATGTTATCTTCTAGGAGTTTTATAGTTTTGCATTTTAGATTTAGGTCTGTGATTCATTTTGAGTTAATTTTTGTGAAGGATGTAAGGTCAGTGTCCAGATTCTTTTGTTTGTTTGCATGTAGATGTCCAGCTGTTCCAGGACCATTTGTTGAAAAGGCTATCATTTTTCCATTATATTGCCTTTACTCCTTTGTGAAAGATCGGTTGACTATACCTATTTGGGTCTATTTCTAAGCTCTCTGTTATGTTCCACTGATCTATTTATTTGTCTGTTCTTTCACCAATACCACACTGTCTTGATTACTGTAGCTTTATAGTAAGTCTTGAAGTCGGGTAATTGTTCTCCTTCAATATAGTGTTTGCTATGCTGGGATTTTTGCCTCTCTACATAAACTTTAGAATAAGTTGATATCCACAAAGTAGCTTGTTGGGGTTTTGATTGGGACTGCATTGAATCTATAGATAAAGTTTGAAAGACCTGACGTCTTAATAATATTGAGTCTTCCTATCTGTGAACATGGAATATCTCTCTATTTAGTTCTTCTTTGATTTGTTTCATCAGAGTTGTTTGTAGTTTCCCTGATATAGATCTTGAATTGGGATTTTGTGTGTGTGGGGGGGTAGAATTTTAAAAACTCTTTATATATTCTGGATATTATCCCTTATCAGATATATAATTTGCAAATATCTTTCATTCTGTGGGTTGCTTTTTATTCTGTTGAGAGTGTCTTTGAATATACAAAAGTTTGAAATTTTCATGAAGTCCAGTTTGCTTATTTTTGTTGTTGTTGCCTGTGTTTTTGGTATCAGATCCAGGAAATCATTGCCAGATCCAATATCATGAAGCTTTTACGAGCTTTTACGAGCTTCTAAGAGTTTTATAGTCTTAGGTCTTACATTTAGGACTTTGATCCATTTTGAGTTAATTTTTGTGTATAGTGTGAGGTAGGGATTCATCTTCATTCTTTTGCATATGGATATCCAGTTTTCCTAGCACCATTTGTTATAAAGACTGTTCTTCCCCTGTGAATGGTCTTGGCACCCTTGTCAAAAATCATGTGACCATATACGCAAGGGTTTTTTTCTGGGCTCTCTATTCTGTTCCATTGGGCTATATGTCTGTCTTTATGCCTGTACTAGACTCTTGATTACTGTAGATTTGTACTAATTTTTGAAATCAGGAAGTGTGATTCCTCCAATGGAGCATCCCCCGCCCCATACATATCATCACTTGAGATAATCAGTAAAAATTATTTTCCTGATTCATTCTTTTTTCATGAAAGTATAACTCATACATAATACAAATCCTCCTTTTTAGTGTACAAGTCTCTGTTTTGACAAGTGTGCACAGTCCTATAACTACCACGCACACTCTAGATATTTCTCGAAAGCAGAGATTTAAAAAAAAAATCCTTATTGAAGTATAATTTGTATACAGTAAAATCACTGATTTAATTGTACACTTCAATGAGTTTTGACAAATGTATACACCAGTGTATCCACCATGATAATCAAGATATACAACATTTACATTACTCCAAAAAGTTTCCTCATGCCCCTCTGCAGTCCGTCTCTCCAACCTCTGGCTCAGGCAACTACCGATCTGCTTTCTGTCTCTACAGATTAATTTGGCCCCTCTTAAAATTTCATAAAAAAGAATGTCAGTTTGGGGTCCTGGGAAGAAGATGTCAGAATGGAGTTAGCGGTTCTAGAGATTTACTGCAGATAGCGCTTGTGAAAGAAAAAGGAGAACAGGGGCTTCCCTGGTGGCGCAGTGGTTGGGAGTCCGCCTGCCGATGCAGGGGACACGGGTTCGTGCCCCGGTCCGGGAAGATCCCACATGCCACGGAGCGGCTGGGCCCGTGAGCCACGGCCGCTGAGCCTGCGCGTCCGGAGCCTGTGCTCCGCAACGGAAGAGGCCACAGCAGTTAGAGGCCCGCGTACCAAAAAAAAAAAAAGAAAGAAAAAAGAAAAAGGAGAACAGGAAGGATTTTCATACTACGATGCAGGTCTAACACCTGTGAAAGAAGAGGGGGAAGAAATGAAAACTGGAGAGGAGGAGCCTCAGGCTTCGGTGCAGTTCTTAGAAAATCTCAACCAGCCCAGAACGAAGATTCCCATAGAGTCCCATGTTGGGCTGAAACAGCCGGGCATCCCTCCGTACTCCCTCTGTGACCTGTCACTGGGTGAGCTGCCATGAAGGGCGTGGCCTCAGCATTATCAAAGTTGCTACAGCTGTGGGCTATTGGAGACCTTCACTCCTCACAGCTGATTGGCAGTTTCTTTCTTGAAGAGAGACTGGCACACGTCCATGGCTGACACATAAAATATACACTCTTTTGTGCCTGGCTTTTCTTCACTCGTCATGTCTGAGGTTCATCCATGTTGTTCTATGTATCAGTTCCTTCCTTTTTATTTCTGAATAATATTCTGCTCTATGGCTGTACCACAGTTTATCTTATTGATGGATGTTTTGATTATTTCCATGTTGGAGTAATTATGAATAATGCTACTATTAACATTCACGCACAGGTCTTGGTGTGGACATATGTTTTCATTAGTGTTGGGTATATTCCTAGAGCGGGATTGCTGGGTCATGTGGTAGTAGTGTATGTTATAAGAAACCGTCAAATGGATTTCCACGGTGGGTGTGCCATGCTGTACTTCCAGAACAATGAGTGAGAGCCCTAGTTGCTCTGCATCCAGCAGGAATGGATTTAATATGAAAAACTGGGAGCTTACAAAACCATTAGATGGCTTAAAATATAAAGATTAGGCTGGAGACAGCTTTCAAAGAGTCTGGAAGTTGTAGGAACTGCAGGAAACCACTGGCAATGATCACAGCTGCCTCCTATCCTGAGGCCGTGTTCAGGGAAAAGCCTGCGGAGGTGTCTGTAAAACTGAATCCCGAAACTAGAGATTCTCCTACTGCTGTTGGAGAAGCAATAATGTGCCTTTGCTGCCTCCCATTGGCTGAATCTAACCTGGAACTCTGATGGCAAGTCAGGCTTCAGGCCCCTGCAATATAGGGGAGAGGCACAGCATTTGTTTGTGTGTGTGTGTGTGTGTGTGTGTGTGTGTGTGTGTGTGTGTGTGTAGAACAGGAATGGTACTGTGGCTTTAACAGATAAATTGGCCAATGAGTATTATCGCATTTAATTCTCATAGCTCTTTAAGGTAGAAACTATTATGATCTTCATTTTTAAAATGAGAAAAGTAAGACCCAGCAAGGCTGTACAATTGCTCCTAAGTGATGGATACAGTCAGGATTTGAACCAAATGGTGTGCCTATGTGCTACACCACCTCATGGCTGTGCCTGCTGATAGCATCAAAGGGCTCGCAGGCGCCCAATTTTGTGTTCCAAGGTCTACGCAGTAAAAGATGACAAAACTGAGTACGTTTTTCAGGCCTCAGCTGGAGGCAGGAAAAGCTGGGAATAGGGGAAAGGGTCCAGGCTGGAAACAGAGAAATGGTCTAGGCACAGGCAGCCCCTCCAACCACACGGACACATGAAGGGTCCATGCATAGACAAGGGAAGCCACAAGAGGGCGCCTGGGCCCACCCAAATATCCACCGAAGGCAGCCGTGCCGATTCTTTCTACCTGGAGGTTCGGGGAGCCCTAGATTGGGGGCCCCAAAGCAGGCTCTGTCCACAGTGTAGTCAGAGTCTTCATGCATGGAAATACCTGCTTTTAGCTCTGGGCATTGTTGACCTCAGAGAAAAAACAGTCCTCAGGGAATCCAAGTCCCAGGGGCACTGAGGTTGTGCTCTGTTGTTTCTGAGGCCATTCCCCACTTCTCTCAGCAGACAACTTTGTATTCATCTTTTCACAGTTTTGGTCCTGATCCTTTCCCCTGCCCACTACCCTAGCCATGTCCAGCTCCAACTCCAATGTCCCATCAGGTACTTGCCCCGCCTTGGTCAAGCAGGTGGGATGGGTGACCAGCCTCACCTTGAAAGGCCAGAAGCTTTTCTTGATGCTCCTGTAACTAGAACGTCGGTTTCATGAGCACAGGGATTTGTGTCTGTTTGGTTCACTGCTGTATCTCTACCTCCTAGAACGGTGCCTTGCATACATAGTAGATGCCCAATAAATACTTGTTGAATCAAATGAATTAATGAATGCATAGAGTGGAAAAGTGTCTAGGTCTTGGAGTCAGGCAACCTGGTTTATATCGCAACCTTATTGCTTACTCTCTGTGTAACTTCGGGAAAATGGCATCAAATTGTCAAATAGGGATCACCATAGTCTCTCCCCAAGGGTTGTTGGGACGATTCCTGGAGATGATGTCATCAAAGCACCTCCCACAGTGCCTGGCAGATGGCAGGGGTCCTAAGTGGTGGCTCATTATTTGAGATAATGAGGCCTTGGGAAATAGCACTATTTATTGAGGATTTACCATGTTTCTGGCACTTGGCTTACATGATCTAATTCAATTATCTTAACTACTTCATGAGAGGTTAAGTAGCTCAGAGAGGTTAAATAACTTGCCCAGGGTCACACACTGTTGAGAAGAAAAACCTTGGACTTAAGTCCAGGTCTTAAAGACTGCAACATGCAAGGTTGGACTTCCTGGGTTCAAGTCTAGGCTCCAACATTTACAAACTGTTTGACCTTGGGCAACCTTCTCAGTGGGGAGATACAGGAAGGGACAGAGGGGGCCACCGCATAGGCCTGGACTATCCTTCAGGATTTGGAGGGGTCAAAGGCACGGCCAACTGTAACACTGCAGCCTCACTCCCTTGAGACTGAGCGACCTGCCAAGGCCTCTGGAAGCTGCTATTTAATGGTATCCCCTGACCCCCATCACACACCACACCATTTCCAAATGTATTCTTTGGACTCCACCTGGAGCTGGATTCACAATCTAGTCAAGGAGGCAGGACACACACGCACACACGCATACACACACACCCACACACAGCTCCAGAAGGAGAAATTGCTGGCTTTAGCTGTGTAACCTTGGCTAAGTTGCTTTGCCTCTCTGAGCCCTAATTTCCTCATTTGTAAACTGAAGGGTGATATGTAGCATCCTATATGAGGATTATCTAGAAAATACACATGAAAGGGCTGAGTCTGGAGCACTGGAGGTGAGCAAGGGAGGACAGGAGAGTTGATTTCCAGGACTGTTGCCATAAGGATCAGGCCCTGATTTCTTAGGCCTTGTTAAAAGATAACCTTCAGAAAAAGGTAAAATCATGACTCTCATACAAATCTAAAAAGGATGTGTTGAAGGTTTTATTTTACTTGTTAAACAGTAAGAGAACCAGATAAATGTTATAACTGGCCCAAAGGAAAAGTCAAAAAAGCACAAACTTATATGGAGTAAAGGAATTGAGTTATAAATAGAGGCAATGCTAGTTTTTCCACAAAGGGGAGGAAAGTCAATTCTACCAGACAAGACAGAGTTTGCACATTCATCAGTTACCTACGGTTTACAAAGGTGCAAAATAGCTCAAAGACAATGAACACGGCTAGAATCAGACAGCAAGGGTGTGCTGTGGTTTCCAAGATGGGGTACATCTTGGCAGGAACAATCCAGGCTTCTCATCCTGGGGAAGTGTAGCACATCTCAACTTTTTGGGTTTCAGTTTCCTCATCTGTAAAATGGGGTTACTAATTGTATTACGTCCCAGGACTGTTGTGAAGGTGAAATGAGCTGGTGGAGTAGTGCATTTAGGATGGGGCCTCCTCTTTTTGGGGCTCCAGAACTATTCTTAGGGGGGAGTCACCACCTGCTGATGGACTGTGGGGGTCAGGTCCCTGCTGTTTGTGTAGATGCCTCATTTCATCCTGCTCACAACCCAACACAAGAGAGACTGTTCTGACCTTTGATTAGGGAACCGAGGCTCACAAAGGTGGTGGAACTTGCCCAAAGCCACTCTGAAATTAAGCGAAGACTGGATTAAAACCTAGGTTGGTCTGGTCTCACAAGCCCTGGGCTTTTGTTGAACGTCTGTGTGACCGTGGGCGGGTCTCCTCCCCTCACTGGCCTCAGTCTGCCCATCTCTCCAGGAGGGTTGCATCAGCTGGCTTCTGAATGACATCTCACATTCCCTCCACTCTCTGAGGCACTCCACAGCTGCTGAGCTGGCCAGGCCAGAGCAACTCGGGAATGGCCTGGTGGGTAGGTGGCGTGGGTGTGCAGGGTCAGGGAGACTGGTTGTCAGGGACATGGCAGGGATCAGGTCCAGACTCTAGCCACAAACCTCAGCCTGCCCAGAAGCACCATAGTTTCAACCTTGCTCACAAGGCCCGGTGGAAAGGGCTGGCCCTGGCTGGCCCTTAACAAGGAAAAAAGAAAAGGTATTTCCCAATCACTGGGTTAAACCCTAGGTTGGCAAGGATGGGAAAGATGGGGCATAGGCCAGCTCCATCTGAATGAATGTGTTTCCTTTGCCTTATCCATGGCCCAGCTGTCATCCTACACACATCTGTTATCTTAGAGCATCTTTGTGCCAACTGCAGCCACAAGGCAGGTTGTCCTGCTTTGGGTCATGGCCTCTGATGTACCCGACTCTATGCCAAGTGCTTTGGTGAGGCTAAGGGAGGGGCCCTTTTCTTTGGAGGGGTCAGCTGTCAAGTCTTCATCAAGGGCTGTAATGTTTAGGAATGCCTAGTTTGCACAGGAAGGAAAATTCAAATTAGTTGGGACAAAACCCACAATTTTTTGGCTTATGTAACAAAACTGTCTGTCCCAAGGAAAAAATGAAATGGGGACGGGAAAGGGTGGATAAGAGTAAGGCGGGCATATTTTAACTAGGGAGGACAGGGAAGGGTCTCACTGACAAGGGACATTTGAGCACAGACCTGAAGGAGGTGGAAATCCCAGACAGATAGAACAGCAAGTACAAAGACCCTGAGGTCTTTGTGTCTGAGGCATGTGTGTCCAGAGCCCCGGGAGGGAGGGAGAGGTGGGAGATGAGGTCAGAGGCATCACCTAAAGCCAAATATTAGGAAAAGACTTGGAAAATTTTTTTTTTGAAAAGCAAGTTCTTTATTCCATGGCCTAACAGAAGAGTCAGGTTCCTGTAGGCTTTGGTGGAGAGGGCAGTTGACATAGGGAGAAGTGGGGGGAAGATAAGATGAAGCAAGGACCACCCCTTCCAAGCTTGGCCCTCCTTGGTCTTCGGAGGACCAGACCAGGTACCAGAAGGGGAATCAGTGGCCTGGGCCCCATGGCACAGCTGATAAGGGACCCTGTCATTGGTGACAGCCCCATCAGGCAAAAACTTCCCCTAGAGTCACCTAAAGCCTCTGGACAACTAGGCTGGGCCAGAGAAGTCTGTGACAGCTGCCACCAACTCTCTATAGCAGGAGCATCCAGGCCTGCCCCCCATCTGTGGGTCATAACTTCATCTGAGTGTCTGGTGGGCACTCCAGGCTTGGGGAAAACCCAAAATCTTGGGGGAGAATAGGAGATAATCAGCCAACCACTTCATTTTATACATGGAGAAACTAAGACACACAGAGAGAAACTGGTGCATCCAGGGTCACACAATAGAATAGAAGCAAACTTAGGACTCGAATTCAGACTTCCTGACTCCAGAGCCAGTGCTCCTTTCTCAATCCTGGGGAAACAAAAGAGCCTAGTGAGGGCATATACTCTGAGAAAACCATAATTTTTTTTCCCTCCCTCCCTCTCTCTCTCTCTCTCTTTCTCTTCCTTCCTTCCTTCCTTCCTTCCTTCCTTCCTTTCCTTCTTTCTTTCTTTCTTTCTTTCTTTCTTTTTCTTTCTTTCTTTCTTTTTCACACACACACACACACACACACACTGTATTTTATTTTTACAAGAGATAAATAAACTGACACCAAGCATTGTAAATGGATGACCACAACCAAAGCAACAATGATTGCAATTACCAAACATGAAACACACTCATACTATGTCATAATATTGACATTCAGTCCAGGAATCCTCCACTGTAACAGCTCCTTTACTTTGCAGTGAAAATCGATTTGTATATTTTTTACCTCTGAGTCCTTGTGGGATTTTTTTTTTTATTCAAACAGAAAGTCACAAAAATTATAATCATCCTCATCAGTTCAAAAAGAGACATGTACCACAATGTTCGTTGCAGCACTATTTCCAATAGGCAGGACATGGAAGCAATCTAAGTGTCCATTGACAGATAAATGGATAAAGAATATGTGGTACATATATACAATGGAATATTACTCAGCCATGAAAAGAAACGAAATTGAGTTATTTGTAGTGAGGTGGATGGACCTAGAGTCTGTCATACAGAGTGAAGTAAGTCAGAAAGAGAGAAACAAGTACCGTATGCTAACACATATATATGGAATCTAAAAAAAAAAGGTTTTGGCAAACCTAGGGGCAGGACAGGAATAAAGATGCAGAAGTAGAGAATGGACTTGAGGACACGGGGAGGGAGAAGGATAAGCTGAGACGAAGTGAGAGAGTGGCCTTGACATATATACACTACCAAATGTAAAATAGATAGCTAGTGGGAAGCAGCTGCATAGTACAGGGAGATCACCTCGGTGCTTTGTGACCACTTAGAGGTGTGGGAGGGAGACGCAAGAGGGAGGGGATATGGGGATATATGTATATGTATAGCTGATTCACTTTGTTATACAGCAGAAACTAACACACCATTGTAAAGCAATTATACTCCAATAAAGATGTTAAAAAAAATAATAAGAGCCTAGTGAGGTTGCCAGCCCTAGAGTTAACCTCTGCATTTGAATCCTGGCTCCAGCAGTTGTTGTCTGTGTGGCCTGGGGCTGTTCACTTTACCTCTCTGCCTCAGATTCCTCATTTGTTAAATAGAGGTAATGACAATAACAATACCTACCTCATAGAGTTGTGACAAAAAATAAGGTGATATCTGTAAAACGTTTAGAAAAGTGAAAATGGTGGAGTGGGGCTTCCAAAAATTCTTTCTTCTATAAAAGCAATGACAAAATGGGCAAAAATAGTCAGAATCAATGGTTTTCAGAACTCTTGAAACTAAAGGCTTGCAGTAATCAAAGAAGTATTTATTTTACAAAGGGTTAAATCTTGGTAAGAACACTGACATTTGTGGCATTTTAACTTGCCCCTATTCCCATCTTCCCACCCCCAATTCCGTGGTAGACTTGAAATCCAGCAGCCTAGCAGCCACCAAAGGTGACAGAATAGGGGTGAACCTCTTTCAAAGCCTCATTCCCAGACTATTGTCATTAGTTGGCCTGTCTGGTGGTTCCCTGGAAGACCCCACTTGTAAGACTGTTTTTATTTGAACTGACTAGGAGCTTACCCAGCACAAAAAGCCTTTTCCCTGAGGGCATTTTTCAAAAATACTTAGAGGCAATTGTTTAACTTTGGGGATGCCTAGGCAGTGGATAATATTTGGGGAAAACAATCAGCTAACCAAAAGGCTTTAAAGGAAAAGCTGGAGAATGAGATGTCCATAGGGGCCGTGGAAAGCTCTGACATATTCCTGGGAATGTAGAAGGCCATGTGCAAGTGTAGGACTGTGTGTATGCCCAGAGTTGTGCAGGTGCACAGGAAAGATCTGAGAAGATCCTGAGCTTTTACCTCTGGCTAACTTTAAGGCTCTGCACAAGTAGGAAGTGAAGGCTAAGACAGAGTTATCAGCTGCCTGGCTGAGTGTTGAGAGTGTGACCCATCTTGCACAGAGAGCACCTCAGCAAAGACTGGGAGACCTACTAGTTCTAGGAATGTAAGGAAATCTCTGCCCAACCATTTGCTGACCAGTAAGGTAACTGAACAGAGATTTCAGTGCCACACACACAAAAAAGAGTACAAACTTTACAGAATTAATTCAGAATCATTACTAAAACAAATAACAACAACAAACAGCAATAACAACAAACCCTGGAGATAAGGGAGAATCTGATTTACAGAGTCACTGCATTATATTATGTAAAATGTCCACTTTTCAACAACAAAAATTATGAGACATGAAAAGAAGTAAGAAACTATAGTCCCTGCACAAGAGAAAAGCAATCAATAGAAACTGTTCCTGAGGAAGTCCAGACATTAGACCCAGTAGAAAAAGACTTTAAATATTTTATTTTAAATACATTCAAAGAACTAAAGGAAACCATGTCTAAAGAAGTAAAGGAAAGTGAGAATGATGTCTCACACCAAATAGAGAATTACAGTAGAGACAGAAATTACATAAAAAGAACCAAATGGAAATTTCAAAGTTGAAAAGTACAACTAAAATGAAAAATTCACTAGAGGGACTCAGCAAATTGCAGCAAGCTGATAAAGAATCAGTGAACTTGAACTTAGGTCAAAGGCTTGTGGGACATCATCAAGCATAACACTGTTTATGTAATGAGAGCCCAAGAAAGAAAAGAGAAAATCAGAACATTTGAAGAAATGATTTGATGAAAAACTTTAATCTACACATCCAAGCAGCCAAATGAACTCTAGACAAAGAGTTCATTTGGCTGCTTGGATCCATACCTAGACACACCATAGTCAAACTGTTGAAAGTCAAAGACAAAGAAAGAATCCTGAAAACAGCAAGAGAGAAGTGACTCCTTGAATGCAAGTGATCCTCAGATTAATAGCTGATTTCTCACTAGAAACCATGAGGCCGGAAGGCAGTGAGATGACATAGTCAAAGCTCATAAAGAAAAAGACTGTCATTGAAAGAGTCTACATTCCACAAAACTATCTTTAAGAATGAAAGAGAGGGCTTCCCTGGTGGCGCAGTGGTCGAGAGTCTGCCTGCCAATGCGGGGGACGCAGGTTCGTGCCCCGGTCTGGGAAGATCCCACATGCCGCGGAGCGGCTGGGCCCATGAGCCATGGCCGCTGAGGCTGCGCGTCCAGAGCTCTGCAACGGGAGAGGCCACAGCAGTGAGAGGCCCGCGTACTGCAAAAAAAAAAAAAAAAAGAGAGAGAAACTAAGACATTCTCAGATAAATAAAAACTGACATAATTTGTTGTTAGCAAACCTGCCCTTCAAGAAATTTTTGTACACTGAAAACTATAAGACTTCACTGAAAGAAATTTAAAAAGATCTAAGTAAATGGAAGGATATCCTGTGTTAATATATAAGACATAATATTAGCAATACTGATCAAATTGATCTACAGATTAATTGTAATCCCTATCAAAATTCCAGCTGATGATTTTGAAGATATTGATAAGCTGATCCTAAATTTCATATGGAAATGCCAGGGACCCAAAATAATCTTAAAAAGAAGGACAATATTGGATGACCCACACTTTCCTATTTCAAAATCTACTACAATGCTACAACAATCAAGACTGTGGTACTAGCATAGGATAGATGTATAGATCATTGGAATAGAAAGTCCAGAAATAAATCCATGCATTTATGGACAATTGATTTTTTTTTTTTTTTTTTTTGGCCACACTGTGCGGCCTAAGCACGGAGTCCTAACCACTGAACTGCCGGGGAATTACCATGGACAATTGATTTTTGACAAAGGTGCCAAGATAACTCAATGAGGGAAGGAATAGTCTTTTCAACAAATGGTTCTGGGACAATTGAATATCCACATGCAAAAGAATGAAGGTAGACCTCTATCTCAATATATATATACATAAATTAACTAAAAATGAACGACATATCTAAGAGCTGGCTTAGAATAAAACTTAGAAATAGTTGGATTAGGCAATGATTTCTTAGATATGACACCTAAAGCACAAGCAACCAAAGAAAAAAAATTAATACTTCTGTAATTCGAAGAACAGTCAAGAAAGTGAAGAAAACTCACAAAATAGGTGAAATATTTGCAAATCATTTATCTAGTAAGGGTATAGTATCCAGAACATATACAAGACTCTGACAATTCAAAAATAAACAATAAAAAAATAGCCCAATTTTAAAATGGGCAAAGGATTTAAACATTTTTCAAAAGAAGATATATAAATGGCCAATAAAAACATGAAAATATTCCTAATATCATTAATCATCAAGGCATTGCAAATCAACACCACAATTAAGTGCTAACTTAACATCCACTAGAATGGGTAAAATAAAAAAAGATGTACGATAACAACTATTGGCAAGAATGTGGAGAAACTGGAACTCTCCTATGTTGCTGGTGGAAATGTAAAGTGATGCAGCTCCTTTGGAAAATGATTTGGCAGTTTTTCAAAAAGTTAAATTTAGAGTTACCATATAACACATGAATTCCTATCCTGGGTATGTTCTCAAAAGAACCAAACATATATTCGATTGAAAACTTGTACATGAATGTCCATAGCAACTGATAAATGGCTAAATAAATGTGTGATGTCTATACAATAGAATATTATTCAATCATCGCAGAATGAAGTGCTGATACATGCTGCAACATGGATGAACCTTGAAAACATTGAGCTAAGTGAAAGAAGCCAGTTTGAAAAAGCCACATACTGTGTGATTCTACTTATAAGAAATACCCAAAATAGTCAAAGCCTTAGAAACAGAAAGCAGGTTAGTGATTGCCAGGGGCTGAGAAGAGAGGGACTGGGGAATGACTGCTAATGAGTATGGAGTGTCTTTCTTTTTCCTTTTTTGAAATAGACTGTATTTTTAGAGCAGTTTTAGGTTCACAGCAAAATTGAACAGAAGGTACAGAGATTTCCCGTATACCACATGCCCCCACATACACACAGCCTCGCTCACCATCAAAATCCCACACTAGACTGGTACACGTGTTACAATTAAAGAACCTACACTGACACATCATCATCACCCAAAGGCCATAGCTTACGTCAGGGTTCACCCTTGGTGGAGGGTTTCTTTTTAGGGTGATTTTCTGTAATTAGATAGTGGCAATGGTTGTATAAACCACAGAACTGTACACTTTAAAAAGGGTGAATTTTATGATATGTGAATTATCTGTTAACTAAAAAGTTTTAGAACAGTGCCAGACACAAGGTAAGCTCATTAAATATTAGCTGTAATTATTTAAAAAAATTGTACTAGGCTTAGTTGGATGGGGGAATAAATTAACTATAATTTGTCCTATATTGACTTCTACTTATTAGAGAAGAAAAAGCAGGGGGAAAGCAGCAGAATAAAAACGACTCTCAAGTGTGTGCAGCCCTTTCACAAAGTATTCCCCAATCTTTTTCCAAAGAGGCTGTCCCACCCACCACAAGGCAGTCATGACCCTTGGCCATTACTGTGATTATTTATTCATCATCTCTTTATTTTTGTCTCTTTCCCTCTCTAGGTGAGCAGATACTTTGTCTAGTTCATCTGGTACTTACTGTCACACTCAATACCTGTTTGTTGTGTGAATGGATGAATGAATGAATGAATGAATGAATGAAAGAATACCCCCAGGATCTCACTTGAAAGGGAAACCAACACTGTAAAGTTAGTCTAGGTTTATTAGCTCCACAGAGTTAGGAAACTGAGGCTCCGTGAGGGCAGGTGATGAGTCTAAAGCACTTCTGCTCTGCCGAGGTATAGGGACATGAAAAGTTCCTCTCCCTCCGCCCTCAGTGGTACTTCCTCTGGCCAAGGACATTTCTCTTCCCAAACTGACAGAGTGTAAGACTCCTTTTGCCTAGTTCTCAGCCCCTCCAGTGATCCCCAAGGAGTTAGTCCTGACAGTGTGTCCCCTCAGGTGTTTGTGATCCTCCTGTTTCAGAGACGACTGGGTCACACCTCTCCATTCTGGACCTGAAATTCCATTTTCTCACCTCTAAAATAGGTATAATACATGTTCATGTTTGTTCATTGCAATGATATCAATTCTCCCTGATTTGATCTACAAATTCGATGTAATCTCAATAAAAATTCCAGGAAAATTTTCTTTCTTTCTTCCTTCCATTCTCTCTCTCTCTCCCCTCCCCTTTCATTTCTGAAAAAATTCAAGCTGATTCTAAAATTTACATGAAAATCCAAAACAGCTGAGAGTTACCACTAAAATCTTGAAGAAAGTTAGGAAAATTTACCCTAGTAAATATCAGGATATATTATTAAACCAGTAATTAAGATGAGGTAGTATTAGCAAAAGACACAAATGGAATGGACAGAGAGGCTGGAATCAGACCCAAATGTTTGTGATACTTGATTTAGGACAGAATTGACAATGTAGTACAGTGAGGACAGGATACAGTTTCCCATAAATGGTGGTAGGACAATTGGATATCCAGTTGGGGGAAAAAAAATGAATCTTGATTCCCTACCTCACACACACAAAGAAAAAAATCCAAGTGGTTTGTGAAATTAAATTTGAAATTTAAATGTGAGAATTAAATGTGAAAATTAAAACTAAATACTAAAACAATAGGTAAATATCTTCGTGGCCTTGGGTTAAGCAAAGATTCCTTAAACAGTTCAGCAAAACATTAACCATAAAGGAAAAGATTGATAAATTGAATTTACTAAAATTAGTAATGTCTGTTCATCCAAAGACACTACTCAGATAGTTAAAAGGTAAGCCACAGAGGAAGAGAAAATACCTGCTGTATGAAAAACCAATGACGGACTTGTTAACCAGAACATATAAAGAGCACCTCCACTCATTAAGAAAAATACAAATCAACTTAAAAAAAAGGAAAACACACACAGACAAGCATTTCACAAGAGAATATTCAAATGGTGAATAAGGCACATGCTCAAGCTCACTGGTTACCAGGGAAATGAAATTTTCAGCCTAAATGAGATACCTCTACACACTCATCAGAATGGCTAAAAAGAAGAAGTTTGACACTACCAAATGTAGACAAGAATGTGAAGCAACTCAAACTTTTTCATATCTTGGTTTAAAATCAGTACAGCCACTTTCGAAAACTGATGATGTCTAGTAAGCCAAATATATGCACACCCTATGGCCAGCAGTTTCACTCTCAGGTTTATACCCAATAGAAATTAGTCCAAATGAGCACTGGAAGATATACAAAATGGGTTTGTAGAATTATCTGTAATAGCCCCAAACTGGGAACAATTCAAATGTCCATTGCCAGGGGAGTGAATAAATAAATTGTGGTATATTTATACAGTCGAAAACTAAAGAGCTATAGAAATGAATAGTTTTTACTTCATGTGACAAGATGGATGAATCTCACGATCATAATTTTGAGTGAAAGAAGACAGACACAATAGACACATTCATTATTCCATGTACAAGTTCAAAACCAGGCAAAACCAGTCCATGTTGTTAGAAGTTAGGAAGGGGGATACTCTTTGGAGCAGAGAAGGGGGAATGACTGAGACGGAGCATGAGGATGACAGTTAAACGGTATGTTCACTTTGTATGTGTCATACAAAGTATGTAAGTATGTAAGTATATAAGTTATACTTGAGTAAAATTGCTTATGTTCAGAAATGATTATAATGATAGTACCTGATATTATGGGGCATAAATGGTAATAATAAATTGGCTAAGACTATTGAGCTCTATTTAAGTCAGGTGCTGAGTAAATGCCTCACAGAAGTATAATGAGGCTTAAAATATTTCCATGTACTTTTCTCCTTTCCCTTTCCTTGCACCTCACCTTCCCAGAGGCAGCCAGAGGCATCCATTTGCCTTCAGGGGGTCAGGATTGTTACAGCAGAAGCTCAAGGGAAAAAGTTGATATTCAGCTTTGGACTCTCAAAATAGGATTTCTGAGTCCCTCTCAAGGAAATAGTCTGGAAAGCCTGAATTATTCAGAGAGAAGCAAGTTTTCTCAATTCCTAGGGTTTCATCAATACGTGAAAAGCCTGACCTTGACCTGATGGGCAGGAAGATGGACCTTGACCATAAACCACAGGTAGGAAAATATCTAAGTTGTTTAGGGATGTCCCTTCTGCCTAGGAAGGAAGACCAAGCGACTAGAGAGAGAAGTCAGGGAAAAAGAAGTAGAGAGAGGAGGAAGCAAGATTCCTGGGAGCTCCTTTGATTCACACACACACACACACACACACACACACACACACACACACACACACAGTGCAACACAAGGTGGGCTGCTATCAAACATCCAGAGCGGCAAAGAGATCAGTTAGAGAAAGCAAAGACTCCATCATTTGTGCGCATCTGCTTGCCATGGTAATGTCTAACCACACACAAACATGCTCTCGTGTCATCCTCATATCTAGCTGGTGAGGTAGACACTATTATCGCCCCATTGATCACATGTGGACACGGAGATAGAGAGAGTGATGTGCTTGCTTGAGGCCATAGCTGGACTGCAGAATTTTGTTCTTTTCTCTGATGCTACACTATTCCTGAAGCACGGAATGTAGCACCTAGTATGTCAAAAGGTATTACTGTTACTATCTTCCCAAATAAATTGTAGAGGATGCTACAATTAGAAATCAGAGGATTTGAGTTCTGAAAAGCCTAATTTAGCCACCAGTTAATTATAAGCCCTTGAGTGAAGGGACAACTGTTTTGCTGATCATCCAGCACTTCCTCCCCAGTCTCCTGTCTGCTGCTTGCAGGGGACCTTCGGATATGAAGGGTTGGGAGGTGTCAACGCCATCCTGCCTTATAGAAAAGGAAACTGAGGCACTTAAGTTGCTTGCCACAGGCTACTTAGCCGGTCAGTAAGAAGGTTTGTGATATAGTCGCCACTCCTCCCTGAGCCTCAATGTCTCCATCTGTAAAGAAACGACAGAAAGTCACTTAGATTGGACAATTATGAAATTCTTACACCTGGCTTGAAATTTCTGGAATGCAAGAGAAAAAGAGAAAGAGAAAGGGGAAAAGAAAGGGAGAGGAATAAAGGAAGACGAGATACAGAGTGTTAAAGGCGTGGCTTAGATTTCAGCTCGAATTTTTTTAGGTCATAAGGAGAAAAGATTCAAACTAGATGCTGTCCTGGTGACTTCCAGTAGCCGAGAGTGAAGCTGTGCTGTGATGACACCACATTAGCTTGGAGCAGTATGTCTATCAACAGCCCCAGTCTGAGTAAAGCAGTTGGCATTTGCAGGGACCATGTCCCCACACTGGAGTTCAGTGTGTGGAAGAGCCTCAGACCCCAACTGGGTGTCTAAACTCTTCCAGGAAGGGCCCGCTCTTCCTAGGTTGTCCAGCCCCCGTCTCCCACTCACACCTCTGGGGAGAGCCTCACTCATAGGGCAAGGCTGGGACCCCAGCCGCTCACTTGGCAGCACATTTGAGGCAGGCTGGGGACACAGGGGCAGCGCAGGAGAGCCAGGCTCTGCAGGGGCCGATGGAGCATGGCCCAACAGCTCACGGGATCACAGGCCCCATTGTTCTCACTTTTTAATTAAAATGGCGTCTTTCCCCCTTATTACAAAAGCCATGTCTGTTTATTTTAGCAAAATTAGACAGGCCAGACCAGGAAAAAGAAAAACTTAAAAATGACCCATGACCCAGAGAGAGCCACTGTTAATGCCCTGGTGTATTCAGGGGTCACAAAATAAATGCACAGGGGGGCCAGGCAGTTAATGTAAATGTGAATTGGATGGTATTAAAATTA
This sequence comes from Aethalodelphis obliquidens, assembly GCF_003676395.1. NCBI lineage: Eukaryota > Metazoa > Chordata > Mammalia > Artiodactyla > Delphinidae > Aethalodelphis > Aethalodelphis obliquidens. The sequence continues at coordinate 14,544,267 of NW_020837986.1, read as the reverse complement.
ATAAATATGTGTGAATCAAGTGGTATTAAAATTAGTATAAATGTGTGAGGGTGAATCGATTTATATGAAAATTAATATAAATATGTGAATTGTGATATTAAAAATGTCAGGATGTTTGAATTTTGGAGTAGTTGAGAGTCTGTGGCTAGTATGAGGACATTCAAAAGTCAAAGAGATTTTAAATACTGACTGAGGCACCAGAGGTCACCAGTTTGAAACTCCTGCTGTGTATCTTTCTAGATCTCTCTTGCTCTCTCTCAAATCTATATATATGTATAAATATGTAGATAGGAGCGGAGAATCAAGATGGCAGAGTCTTTGGACGTGGAACTCACCTCCTCTCATGAATAAACATGTAGATATATGAAGATATACAATATATACACATACACACATATATACAGAAAAACACACATACGTCCACATACATCCAGTGGAATTTCATGTGGATGCTCAAGATAATATTCAGACAAAAGTGGAAATGATTGGGTTGAAGCATGATTGGGGACTAGTACTTCCACCCTTCTCCCCACCTTCTCACCCTAACAGAAGCCCCTAAATAACTCTGGGCAACATAGGAATCTGGTTTGAAAACCAGTCATCTATTCCAGTGGTTCCTAGTCTTCAGCATTTCATGAGCTAGTAAATTTCACCTTCAAAAAATTAGGGGAGACTGATCTCACGTTGCCAACTTTCTTTCCATCAAGTGTGGCAGGCATGGCTAGCTGCCCTCTCAACAGCCATTTCCTACCACCCTACCCCTTTCTTTCTTGGTTTTGTTTGAGGGGGCTGTGTACCCTGTCCTGGCAATTAATCATCAGTAGTAAACCCAACATGGAAATTCCATTTTCTTTTGCCAGATTCTTGATTTCCTAGACTCCCTTGCAGCTGAGGGTAGCCCTGTGACCTAATTTAGCCAATGAAACATAAGAGGAAGTCTGCTGGAGACTTCTAGGAAAGCTTTTGCTTTCCCGTAAAAGGGAAAACGTCATGACACCATCTCATCCCCACTCTTCCTACCTTGAATATACCTTGCCAAGAGCAGTGGCAGCCTTCTTGGGACCATGAGGGAAAGGGTAAGAGAATCACAGAGACCCCTACTTGCCCAGCATTGGTAAGCACTGAAACTTCCCCAGTGGTTGCTACTTCCAGACTGCTCTTAATGTGAAAAAAATATGCCCCTACATGTTTATGCCTCTGTTAATTGGATTTTTTATTATGTGCAGCCTAGAAAGAAGAAAAAAGTTAACAACTCTTCTCATCATTAAGCCAAAGAAGTAGAATGGAGATAATGTTACACACACACAAAAAGTTTTATGAACATCTTGTTGTTGTCTCTATTTTTCTGATTTTGCCATAGACTAGTAACAACTTTTTCACAGAGCAGCCTTGGCCCATGGACAAATGTCTGGTAATCGTTGATCTTTACCACAGCAGCAAGTCGAATGACTAAAGAAGAGTCCACCATCAGATTTCTAGTCATTAGACCAGCCTCCTGTTTTTGGATATTCAGTTCGTCTCCAGTTATTTCCTATATAAAGAGTGTGGCAATGAACATCCTTGAAGCTCAATCTTTTCTCTCACCTTTACTGATTTTCTTAGGATAAATTCCTAGACGTAGAACTTCTAGGTTGAAGAATATGCATGTTTTAGGCTTTAGCTCATTTTGCCCAGCTGTCTTCCAGAAAGAAAACACCAAGTTTCATGGTTATCTCCCCACAGATGTTTCACAAAACTTGAATTGCTAACACAAGTCACCCCAGGATCCTTCCTGAACTGCTCTTTTGGTCAGGGGTTTGAGTTGGCAACCTTCTGCCCCCTACAACCTGTGCCACCTCCATCCCTCCCAAGATCAAAGTCACCTGCATATTTACAAGTGGTCACTGCCCGTCTTACATCCTCCCATGCCCTCCCTCAGTCCCCCCGAGCTAGAGAAATAAAGTCAGGGCTCTGGTCAGCTTCAGACATGAGGCTGGGCCATCAGGGCCTGCTGACACCCCCAGCCTCAGTGCTTACCTTTCTCTGGCACATCCAGCATACGGAACTATTTACTGTTCTACAACCACATTGTGAGCTATTGTACTTCTGTGCTTTTGTATATGATGTCCCATCATTGGGAAGGCCTTTTCTCTCCTTCTAGCTAACTTGTGCTCATCTTTAAAAATTCAGCTCAAACATCACTGCTCCCAGGAAGCCTCCTTGACCTCCTCCAGCTGGACAAAGGCCTGTGCCTGGGCCCCCACCCCCCTCTATAATGCTTTCTCCTATAAGGTCCTGGTCACACTCTGTAGCAACAGCTGGTCCCCCTGTCTTATTCTCCCACCAGATGGTTAGGTCCTCAGAGGAAGAGAGAGCCAGAGAGAGAGAACTCCCTTTGGGGGAAGCCCAGTCCTCCTCCCTGCCCTCCGTGCCTAGAAACTCTGCCCACCCTGCAAGCCCTTGCTCAAAGACTGTGACACCCCCTGCAACAATAAATCTTCCCGGCTGGCCTCAGACCCCAACGGCTCCCTTGGTTCCTGGCTCATTTGGCCTTGCCCCTGAGGAGAGAGTTGCCAGAGAGCAAGACCCAGAATCATGCCTGGGTTTTGTCACTGTCTCAGTCCACTTGGGCTCCTGTAACAAAACACCATAGACTGGGTGGCTTACAAACAAACATTTTATTTCTCACAGCTCTGGAAGCTGGGAAATCCAAAATCAAGGTACTGGCAGATTTGCTGTCTGCTGAGGGCCCTCTTCTTGGTTTGCAGATGGCTACCTTCTTGCTGTACACTCACATGGCAGGGAGGTTGGTGCCTCTGGTCTCTTCCTCTTCCTACATGAGCACTATTCCCATTATAGGGGCTCCACCATCATGACCTCATCTAAACCTAACTACCACCCAAAGGCCCCACCTCCAAACACCATCACAATGGGAATTAGGGCTTCAACATATGAATTTTGGAGGGACACAACCTTCAATGCAGAGCACTGACAAGCTGTGTGACCACAGGCACATCCTTCTCCTCTTGGAGTTTGATCTCCCCTTTTGTACAAGGAAGGGATTGGAAAGGAAATTTTCAATCAGCCAGTAAACTCTAAAGGAGGCATTTATGGTTTGTGACTCTATCCTGCCCTAACCCTAAACATTCCCCTTTCTTCTAGTAAACGCCCTGGTTTTCTCTTCTTCCAGTCCAGGAGGGATGGGTTGGAGCAGTGGACCCAAGCCAGTCTGACTTAGGCATTCCCTGGACACAGTGATTGGTTATAGCATGCGGGCATGTAACCTGTGTACATGTGGGCATGTGACCTGAGAGTCAACTAGAGTGTATCCCCAAAACTGCTGCTGGGATTGCTACTGTCACTTCTTCGTGCAGCTCTAGAATCCAAAAGCTGGAGCTACCTAGGTTGCTGGAGAATGGGATTCACACAGATGGATCAAGAGAGAGGCAAGATTCTGGCGACATTGTTTGAACCCTGTATCCAGCCTCTTCTGGATGATTTGATTCTCTCTTCCTGGCCTTTTCCTCCTTTTTCTCCTCCCTTTTTATTTCTCTGCACCCTGTCTCTCTTCCTCCACCTCCCCAGCTCCTGAGCACCTTGCTCCCGCTGCGGCCTCACCCACCACATATGCGGATATTTGTGTTTCAGGCTCAGGTCTGTCCCAGGTTGTGCTCTGGCCCAGCCGTAGCCTTGACCCCAGCAGGAGTGGGAACTGGGTCCTCAGAGGGGCTGTGAGGAACAGGCTGCAGAGGGCACATGGAAGGAGCAGAGACTGGGCAAGAGGCAGTGTTCCTAGAACCCTCCACAGGGAGTTTCTTTGTTCTGGGCTCAAGGCTTAAGGCTCAGCCTTGTTAGCAGCTTAGGAGCTTTGCCCCTTGCTGGCTCTGCGTACTCTTCACAGCACTAGGGGAGGGAGAAGGCTTCCTCCTTATCTGTCCCATTTGCTCATTCTAGAGACAGTTCACGGTCAGCACCAGACTGTACAGGGAGAATTAGAAGAAATGGTCTCCATTATGGCAGTAAAATCATTCTTGTGATGTTGATTGGTAAGAAGAACAAAAGGCATCTATGTCATCACCTGGGTCCATACATCTCTTTGCCCAAGCCTGGGCTCATTGTCTCTTCCTGGGATCATCGTCCCTCGATGCTTGTAGTGCCAGCAGCATCTGATACGGCCTCCAAATCACCAACAGTGTGCTTTGTCAGAAATGTGAGGTATTCAGGTCACTCCACAAATTCAGGGACTGGGTTAGTTATATAATGCTACATAACAAATCACAAAACAAAGTGGCTTAAAGTAGAGATTTGCAAACTGGTCCCCAGGCCAAATCTGGCCCACCACTTGTTGTCAGTAAATAAAGTTTTATTGGTACACAGCCATACCCATTCATTTATGTATGATCTATGGCTACTTTGATTTCAGAGTTGAATACTTTTAACATAGACTATATGGTCCACACAGACTGAAATATTCACTACCGGGCCCTTTATAGAAAAAGTTTGTCACCCTTGGATTGACACAACAGTAATCGTCTATTATCCCTCATAGTTTCTATGGGGCAGGAATTTGGGAGCAGTTCAGCCAGGCAGTTCTGGCTTAGGGTCTTTCATGAGGTTCCAGTTAGGTATTGGCAGGGACTGCACTTACCTGAAGGCTTGACTGGGGCTGAAGGATTCTTATCCAAGAAGATTTACTCACATGGCTGTTCAGTTGATGGAGGCCTCAGTTCCTCTTCACATGGGTCTCAACACAGGATGGCTTGACTGTCCTCATGGCATGGCTGCTGTCCCCAGAGTGAGTGATTCAAGAGAACAAGGTAGAATCTCAATGCCTTTGTGAGCTAGAGTCAGAAGCCACGCACTGTCACTTCTGCCATATTCTGTTGATCACACAGGCTGGCCCTGACTCAGTGTAGGAAAGGATGCCACAAGAGAATAAATACCAGGAGGTGGAATCATTGGGGCCATCTTAGAGGCTATCTATCATATGGAAGATGCAAACTCACGCTCCCATGAGTATTTTGATCTATAGATGTATTTTCTTAGACTTTCACCATGCTTTAAGTCATTATTTTTAAATTTGGAGATTTCACAAAATATCTAAAGTATCTAAAAATGTCCCACATTTCCACATGTAACAATAGGGTGGCAGTGACCAACAGCTGCCCTTTTTGCATGGGACATGATTCTTTCTAGTTTGCCACATTTGCCGCCGTTCTTTATTGATCCCTGACAGGGAAACTGAATTTTAGTGATCATTAATAATTACTCTTGGGCTGTGTCCTTACTTGAAAGAAATACTTCTCTTCGACCTCATCTGTGTTAAAAGATGGTAAAGGAAAGATGCATAAAGAAGGCCTCCCAGTTTAAGAAGAATTAGAGGGACCACATTTCTTTTAGGAGAGGAGAATATCCCTGTATGTGTAATATGCACATAAAGTATATGTATTTTAAACAACTACAACCACTACAGCTTGTAAATGTTACTGCCTGGCCTGTGGAGGCCAATATCCTTAGTTTGGCAGTGAGGATCTTTTGTAATCTGGCCCTTCCCTATCTTAAAGACAATGTGGCATAGAGATTTAGAGATCAGACATTGGGATCAGACCACATGGGTTCATATATCAGCCCCACCCCTCATCAGGTGTGCCCTCAATTTTCTCATCTCAAAAATGGAGATAATAATGGTACCCATCATATAGGGTTTTGTGACTACATTTCCAGCTCTATTTCCTGTCCTACCAGCACTCTAACTACCTGAACGTTCCAGACTGTTTTAGGCCTCCATGCCTTTGCACATTCTTCTCCCTCTGTCTGCAATTTACATGTCCTGCTTCTCTGTTGCAAGGCTCATTTCACAGTCACCCGCTAAGGTTGTCCTTAACGCTGTTCACCAAACACATCTTGTTCTCCTGGGCGTGTTGTGGGGTAGTACTTCTTGGTCCCCTCGTGGTTGGGTTGGGACCTTGTGACAAGATCTGGCCAATGAGTTGTGGTTACAAATAACACGTATCTCTTCCAGGCTGGAGCACTGAAGAGCAGGTTCAAGCCTCTCTAGAATTCTCTCTTCCTTCTGCCAGAGCAACTGGGTCCTGGACTGAGGATGATGGTGTGAGCAGGGCCACAGCCATGCCACGCTAGATGTGTTGAGCAAAAAACCCACCTTTGTGGTTTAAGATTCCAGGGTTTTTTACAACAGCATTACCTAGCCTGTGTTGACTCCTTTTCTAAGAAAGCATCCTTAAGCTTTCCTCAAACAGAGCTGATCATGACCCACGGGTTTCCATGGCAACCAGTACAACCCTCTGTCAATCCCTTATCCTCTACAGCCCTGTATTAAATAACTGGCTTATATATATCATGGTGCCTCCTGGTGCCTCCTGGTACCGTTCTCTCCTCAGAGTGGCCTTCCCTAACTCCCCGTTGTAAAGACTCTCCTTCATTCTTTGCTGAAGGAACATTATTTAGTTCTTGGTACTTTATTCTCAAAGCAATTATTTTTATTTATTTACCTGTTTATTGTGTGCCTGCTCCACTAAACAACAAGCTTAGGGCTGTGGGGCCTAGCTTGGTGTCTGACACAGAGATATTAAAAATGAATGAGTGATCAATGAAAACTGCACATCAACGAAAACTGCTTAGCATGGTGCCTGGCACAGAGCATGAGCCTGAATGAATAAACAGCTCCTCAACAACTCATCCACCCTTGACCACGTTCGCAAGCGTCCTCTCTCAGGCCACAGCGCAACTTGACAGGCAGCAGAAGGCCCAGTGGAAGCAGCTCTTGCTGCTGCCTTTCTGTTTTCCCCCTTGCTGCAAAATCTCCTGTGACCATTTAAAGACAGGAAGCAAAATCAAGGGGCCCTGGATTCAAAGGACACTAATTACCTTTCAAAGAGTTCCCGTTGGCTTTAGCCACACGATTCCTGTCAGAGGCCGTAGGAGTTCATGGTTCCTGTGCTGGGCTTTGAAACTTGGAGGGATTAATGGGGCTTGATTAAACCACAAATGGCAGGAAATGCGGAGGGTAGCTCAGAATGCCGGCCACCTCCGTCCTGGGAGGGGGACAGTCACTGACCTCCCCTCCCCCCACTAGGCTTGAGCTGCTGATAAAGGGGCTAAGGGGGTTGGCATCTTCTTCCCCCTCCATTCAAGGGTACCACTTTCATGCTTAGGATGACACTCATTTACACAGAAATGACTGATGTGCTAATAAGAATTTCGTTCTGTATTTCATTAAGGCAGTCCTCAAAGGAGGTATAATAAGAATCCTGCCCACTAATTGTCCGTGGCCTGATGTCTAAACAGCAACATCTTCAACTCCACCACAGCAGGACTGTGCTAAAATAATTGATAATAGTGACAATAGATACCAGCTCACTGGGCGCTTACCTTAGTACTAGGCACAGAGCTCGTTGCTTTATGTAGCTGATCTCATTTATCCTCATACCTCCCTGAGGGGAGACAGGGGCTCTCATTAGCTCCATTTCACAGATGAAGAAACTGACACTCAGAGAGGTGGAGCCACTTGCCCAAAGTCACACAGCATGCAAGTGACAGACCAGAAGTTAGCCCTGGGTCTCTCCCACCTCAGATCCCAAACTGCTCTACCCTATCCACATCTTTTGGTAAATTCTGAGGGCCCATTCCTCTGATATTCCAGGAGGAATGCTTATGTGGAAAACAGACAGTAAGATAGGAGAAGCAGAAAGGCATGTTGGAGAAATCTGTCCCTACTGTGGTGGAGCATCATTAGTTTGCACACCGACCCTGGGCCTGACTTCTGCACCATTTTACTGATCCCTCCACCTACGGGTACCACTTCCTGTCAGGAACTTTTTCAGCTGTGAGTAGCTAGACCTTAACTCAGCGAGGAAGACACTGTGGATTTGCTCACCCCACATCATTCCCAACCCTTCTTTGCCTGCCTTCATTATAGAGGTTGGAAAACCCAAATACCCACTTAACCAGTCTCCCTTGCTGCCAGAGGTGCCCCCATGGCCAATTCTGGCCAGTGAGACATACATGGAAGTCTCCTGGGGGCTTCTGGGAAGCCTCTACTTTCCCCTATAAGAGGGACAGACGTGGCTTGCAGCAGCCTTCCTCACTCATTCCCTCTGCCTAGAATATGATGTTGCACTTGATCTGTGGCAGCCATTCTGTGTTCAGAGGGAAAAGCCAAGAGAATCACAGATATTGCTGAACCATCAAGCCAACACTAGCCACTGCTTAGCTCTAGATTTTTTGAAAGTGAGAAGAATAAAACCCCTATTCATTTAAGCTCCTGTTAGCTGGATTTTCTACGGTTTGAAACAAAAGGATCTTAACGAGTAGAGTCTTTCATTCTATTTCTCTTATTAAGAATGAGGAAATTTCCCATAAGCCCCCTCCCTACAGACTCATCTCACATGTCCAGAATTTTGTCCAATGTCTCCTACACTAACTGCTGGTCAGGGGAAAGGAGCCAAAGTTGTCGGCTTAGACTGGTGGTTCTCAAACTTGAAGTGCATTGATATCTTACCAGGAGGACTTGTTAAAACCCAGACGGCGGGGCCCTATCCCTGGAGTTTTTTTGTTTTTTTGTTTTTTGTGGTACGCGGGCCTCTCACTGTTGTGGCCTCTCCCGTTGTGGAGCACAGGCTTCGGACGCGCAGGCTCAGTGGCCATGGCTCACGGGCCCAGCCACTCCGCAGCATGTGGGATCTTCCCGGACCGGGGCACGAACCTGTGTCCCCTGCATCGGCAGGCGGACTCTCAACCACTGCGTCACCAGGGAAGCCCTCCCTGGAGTTTTTGATTCAGTAGGTCTAAGGGGGTGTCTGAGAATTTACATCTCAGGGAAATGTTCTGATCCACTATCTATTTGTATAAAGTCAGAGAGAGTTCACTGTGGAGAGAAGTAGTCACAGAAGGCTTCTCGGAGGAGGGGTCGTGAACTAAGCCTCAAAGAAGGCTTAAGGATGGAGAAGAAGTGTAAGGATGGTAGCAGGAAGGAAGCCCTGAGTGAGAAGGGGATGGTCACGAAGGTGGTGTGAGGAGCCTGAGGAGGTGTGGTCAGGAGTAAATTGGAGAGGACTGGATTCAGTGGATACTGCAGCATCAACCATTAGCTCCAGAGCCGGGAGGCGATTTTGGAGGCAAGAGGAAGTTAGGTGGGTTAAGAGCTCAGTCTTTGTTTCCAGACCTGGATTCAAGCCCTGCCTCCGCCATTTTTTTTTTTTTTTTTTGCTGTGGTTTCTCTGAGCAAGCCATTTGTCTCTCTAAGCCTTCATTTCCTCAGCTGTAAAATAGGAATAGTGTTGCCTCTCTCAAAGAGGTTGTTATAGGGACTTCCCTGGTGGTCCAGTGGTAAATAATCCGCCTTACAATGCAGGGGACGCGGGTTCGATCCCTGGTCAGGAAACTAAGATCACACATGCCTCGGAGCTACTAAGTCCGCGTGCCGCAACTACTGAGCTTGTGTGTCTCAACGAGAAAGCTCGCATGCCACAAACTACGGAGCCCACACGCCCTGGAGCCTGCGCACCACAACTAGAGAAGAGAAAACCCGCACGCCACAACTAGAGAGAAGGCTGCGTGCCACAACGAGAAGACCCGACGCAGCCAAAAATAAATAAAACTAAAATAAGAGGTTGTTATAATATTTAAATGATATAATACATGTAAAGCACCTAGTGCTTACCACCTAGCAAAGGAAAAAAATCATTTTGAGAAAAACCTGTGTCCCAAACTCTCATGATACATTAAATGGCAGATTCTGTCACCAAGTGATTTTGGGAAACACTGAGTTAATGAAGTTTTCCTTATTGCAGGACTTTGCAGTCTTTAATATCCTAAAATGAAGGATGGATTTCATTGTGGAAGACAGTGGCATTTCCTCAAACTTGTTTAAAAATATAAATCCTTGTAAATATTTGGGGGGAATGCTTCTGTTTATTAGAACGACCAGAAACCAATGTAAAGTATCAATGTACTACTTATAAAAGGTTGCCATTTATACTCTAACAAAGAACAAAAATTTTATCAATTCATTGGTTATATTTCTGTATCAGTCAGCTTCTCTAAGTTATGCAGAGGTAACAAATGTCAAATCTCACTGGTTTAAAACAACAAGTGTTTATTTCTTGCTCACCCTACACCAGGATTGGCTGCAGCTCTCTCCAAAGAATCTTCCTTCTAGGACCCAGCTGGTTCCTTCTGGGACCCAGTGACCCTATTTGGGATATGCTACTCTGGTGGAAGGGGGGAAAAATCATGGTAGAATGTGATGGTTCTTAAAACGTCTGCTCAGAAGTGGCATTACATCATTCAACCTCATAGATCTTTGGCCAAAGTAAGTCACGTGGCCAGACCTGATGTCAATGTCACAGAAAGTATAATCCTCTTACAGGAGAGAGAGCTCTGTGAATAAAAAATACTGTCCATTCTGTCATTTTGAAAGTAACCGCACTGTTTTAAAATACTTCCTAATTTAGATTGTTAACTAATCCAAAAAGGCATTCCTTAACAGTGGGACATAACAAATCTGTATTTTGTATTTCATGGTTTCATCACTACAACCTTAGAGTGAGTGGATTTTGATGTCTTATAGGATAAGTCCTCCTTTTTTAGGGTTTGTATTTCTGATCATTTATTCTCCAACATAAATTTTAGGATTCAAATGTTCAAGTTCAATGAAAAACCCTATTGGGACTTTGACAAATATTGTATTATATCTATAAAGTAAATTGGGGGAACACCTGCCATATTTAAAATATTGGGCCTTCCCATCTGTGAATTTGGCGTATTCCACCATTTATTTAGGCCCTCTTTCATGTCCTTCAATATAGACTTACAGGTTTCTCCATAGAGGTTTTGCACATCTCCTGTTAGATTTATTCCTGGGAATCTTATAGATTTTGTGGCTAGAGTGAATGAGTTGTTTTAAAAAATTATATTTTAAAATTTGTCATTGCTGGAATATAGAAACACTATTAGATTCTGAATTTGGATTATCGAGTTCTATTATAATGTCTGCAGGTTAAAATTTCTTTGAGGATAATTATATTACTTGCAAATGGCAGTAACTTTTATTCATTCCTATTATACTTTTCCCTTATGCCTTTCTCTCCTTCTGTTTTCTTTCCTTTTCTTTTCTTTTTGTAACCTGATAGTTTATGGAGTATATTTAATTCTCCAGGAAGTCTGTTTGCTTGATTATTCCTATTTTACAGATGGAGAAAATGAGGTTCAGAGAGAACCCAAGTCTGTCTTACCCCTAAATCTGTGTGTCAGGGCTGCTTCAGGTACAAGTGAAAGAAAAGCATTCAGAGTAGCTCTGACAGTTGAGAGGCCAGGCATGGCTGAACCTGGGGGCTCTCACTGGTGTCACTGGGGCCGTCTCCAGCCCTCTACCTCTTAGCCCAGCTGTCCTCTCTGCTGTCTTCCTTCTCAAGCAGGCATTCCCCAGATGACAGTAAAGACAGTTGCCAGAGACTCCTGACTTTTGTGATCCTTACTGTTGCCAGCCCTAGAGAAAACACTGAGACTATCCCTCCCTTAGCATCTATGCTAATCCTTGGGAAGGATTCTGATTGGTCATCCTGGCCTTGTGCCCACCCACTATAGGACCACACGATTGACAGCCCCACTAGAATCACTTGGAGTGAGAGGTGGAAGGGACAGATTCCAAAAGGGAAGGAGGGGCTAGGGGGAAGTGATGCTAGGTGGCCAGAATGGCAGATGTTCCACAGTACAACGCAGTTCCCACTGCCCCTCACTGACTAGGGTATGGAGACAGGAGACCTACATTCTGGTTTTGGCTTTGCCACTAGCACTTTTGGCATATTATAGTTTCTAGGACTCTTACTTTGCTTATATGGCAAATGGGGAGCCCAACCACATGGGTGGGAATCAAATGAGGAAATGCACAGAAACAAGATCTGCAAAATAAAACACTTTGTAAGGAATTGCTTGCATCATCACTGGCCTTAATTAGTAGAGTCACCCCTCAGCTCAAGAACTGTGAATGGTTCCCTGCTGCCTGATTCATCAAGTTGAGGATTCTTTGTGGGGCTTACAAGGCTCTTCATAGTCTGGTCCCACCTGGCCTACCTGATTCCTCCCTAACCCACCTCCTCCATTCTAAATAGGCTGGTCTTCTCTTGTCCTGCATTCCTGTGCTTCAGAGTCAATCCCATGGTTCCAACTGGTATGAACCCACCCACTTGCCTAGGTGACCCTGGACAAGTTATGTACTTTCTGTGAAACTTGGTTTGCTCATCTCTTAAATGGGAACAATTGCTTCACAAGGTCATTGTGAGTATTACAAGAAAGAACGGGTGTAAAGAGGCCGTAAAAAGGTGAAGAGGTGTAAAGTGCTTGGCAGAAAGTCCATGCTCACTCCTCCCTTGCACACCTACTTCCGTGCATTCCTCTGGGGATCGCCTTTGAGAGGATGGTAATGAAGGCATTTCCCCTTGGGAGAACTTGGGCCCACAGCAAGCACTTAAGTCAGATTGCTCAGGAAAAGGGTAGGATCAGTTTTTAATGTCCAAGGGCTTAAAGAAAGATTCTCCTAGAGAGGAAGAGGAAGGGGAAGGGTTTGGGGTTCTGGGTCCATGAGGAAGTGGATGCCTTGGCCATGCCGAGGGTGCATTCTGGGGTCAGGCAGTGGCTTGAGATCAGCCCAAGTCTGTGGACAGGGGAAAGGGTGGCCGTAAGCAGACACTATGATGGTGCATGGATTGGGGTCTGGACCAGAGGTCTCAGGTGGCTGTGCTTTGCAGGGGAAGCCCACCCAGGCAGGCACCCGTCTGCTCTTGACTCCACACTCATATCTGTGCTCTGGGATGTCACTGCTGGTCTTCACCTCACTGTATGAGCTGGATCTTTTATTCACTTCTGCCCTTTGGCTGCCCAAACCCAGCCTGCAGACCCATTTGGCAAGACCACAGGTGTATGGTGTTTTTATAAATGGCTGCAAATTCTTTGATACTCCTTCCCTCAAGAGGTAGGGTCTGTATACCCCCTCCCTTGAATCCAGGTGGGTCTGTGGCTGCTTTGACCAGTAGAGTATCTTGGAATAACACTATGGGACCAGAGGCTAAATCATACAAGGTCATGCAGCTTCCACCTGGCTCTCTTGCAGTGCACACTCTCTGGATACTCTGTCTTGGAACCCAGCCACATGCTGCGAGAAGCCCAGGCCACATGGAGAAGCCACATGTAGGCACTCGCTCCAACGAACAGTCCCAGCCTTTGAGTCATCCCAGCCCAGGCACCAGCAGAGAAGCCTCCAGATGATTCTAGCCCCAACCATTTGAATCTTCCTAGCTGAAACCCCAGACACCATGGAGCAAAGTCAAGTTGTCCCCACAGTGCCCTGTCCAGACTTTTGACGCAAAGGATACATGGACGTAATGAAATGGTTGCTTTACGTCACTGAATTCGGAGTTACTTGTTAGGTGGAAATATTAACTAGAAAATCGTGCTTTTAAAATTTTTGATTCTGTTACCAACATTTAAAATTGGGAGATTCCATGTACAAAATTGGGTTTTTGGCTTTTAAAGAGAAATCAGAAAATCTGGCCACACTGGCATGCCTGATTGGTAAAAATTAGTCAGAGTTGCCCTCTTGAGAAGTGATACAGATGTCCTGTCTACCTTGGCCTCCATCTGGCTGTCTTTGCTTGTTTAGGTCACCTGCCTTGTCTCAGTGGGCATGTGGGAGTGCTGGCCCTGGGACTGAGCCATCCTATTGCCTTGTGGCGTGCCCATTGTCTCAGGACCTTTTCCTTTCCCATGATGGCTGGGACATCCCTGATGTCTGTGGGCACCCTCTTTTTGTCCCATAAACCCACCAAATCATGCAGGGTTCTACCCTTTTGTCTGCTCAGAAAACCATTTATGTGAAATTAAAACCAGGCAGGGGCTGGAGGTGGTGATGGCTGTGTCTGGAGTTTGCTTGTCCTGTAAACAATTTCCTGGTGATAATCTTTCCAATTATCCCTCCAAGCTGGAAATGCTATGTGAAATCAAGCTGGGTGCCCTTGGCTTATCCTGTACATCTTGGAGTCATTAAGATACGGCTCTATATTTCAGGGTGAGCTGTCCAGAGCCACTGAGGCCAGGATTTCCAAGATCCTTGACAGAGACACAGAGAATCACAGTATTATAGAAACTCAGAAACAAAAACAGGGCAGATTATAGAATCTTATACCCAACAAGACTCTTAAAAGTCAATCTATCTTAGCACCAAGCATAGACGGGCCAGGTACAAATTCCAGGAACTATAACTTTAATTTTCCTTGCACAAACTGAATTTATTAGCTTCCATTCACACAGGTAGGAGACACTTAATTAATTTATTCAACAAGTGTTCATCAAAGGCCTCTATGTACTAGGTATTTTCCTTTTATTAGGGAGTAGGAATATTACCATGATATGTCAGATAAAAACTTCTGCCACCATTAAGTTTAATTTGCATTCCAGTGGAAGAGATGGATTAAAAACAAAAAAAAAACAAATATATGATAGAATGTCATAAGTGGTGATAAGTGCTCTGATGAAAAATGCAGCAGAGGGAAGGTAGTGATGGAGAAGGAGTGTTATTTTATAGAGGGTGATCACAGAAGGTGTCCTGATGAGGTAACCTTCATTCAGAGACCTAGAAGATGTGAGGGAGTGAGGCCCATGAAGACTCAGATGGAAGGGTCCATCTGAGTGAGGGAATGGGAAGTCCAAAGGCCCTGAGGCTGGGCTGGAGTGTGCTTGGCCTGTCCTGGGAGAAACAGTAGGGAGACCTGGATGGCTGGGCAGAGATGGGAGAAGGGAGGAGGAGCAGAGACTGAGGTTGAAATCTCAGTTTAATATTCTTCTTCCCTGCTGGGTTATGTTTAAATCTAGAGGGCATCACACAATCCCAAGAGGTAGGGAGCATCTAGTCGTACATCTCACATATCTAGTCCTGCAGCCACACTGGCTGCTCCTGCTATGCCCTCCTCATTTTGATTTTCAGCTGACACTGTTGGCTTTTGATGCCTCACCTGTGCCAGCGTCAGGTGTCTGTCTCACCTTGATTCTCTGACCTGCAGAAATCTGCAGGAGGCTACTCAGAGCTGTCTGCCTAGGCACCTCCTGAAGAATTTTTCAGTTCCTGAACTGGGCCAAGAAGGAGGAATCTAGCTGGGACTCAACCAGTGCCTTTTGTTCACCTTGACATCTCCTTGAAGGGATTGAGGGCAAGGGTGGAGGGTGGAAGCAGGACAGTATCTAGTTTTTGTGAAGTCTAAAGTTTATACCATCTTGGATGACCCTCTTTAAGAAAAATAAAAGAAAATTATGAATATAAATTTAGGCATAAATGTGAATATTTATTTAGAATGAGAGAAGAAAATGAAAATAAACCACAAATTTTTAAAAGCTGACAAATACCATAAGCAATACAAGATCCAGAAAAATAAAACACTATTTTTATTAACTGACACCCTCTATAATACTTTTCCCCTACATTTTGGCTGAAGATTTGACAGCAGAAACCATGAAGATGAGAAGGAAGTGGGGTAACATATTTAAAATGCTGAAAGAAAAGAACTGTCAACTCAGAATTCTGTATGTAGCAAAAATACACTTCAGGAATGAAGGTGAAATAAAGTCAGTCTCAAGTGAAAGAAAACTAAGAGGACTCGTAGCCAGCAAACCTGTTCTAAGAGAATTGCTAAAGTACATTCTCCAAATAGAAGGAAACAGAAGGGAACTTGGAAGATCAGAAATGAAGAAAGAGCAACATAAATCGTAATAATGGGTCATAAAATGATAAATATCTGAGTAAAAAATAATGGACTATTCTTTTTCTCTTGCATTCTTTAAAATATATTTGAAAGCTATAAGTGAAAATTTGTCTGAACATTATCTATATAATGGAAATTTTAATGTATGTAGATGTAATACATAAGACAACTGTAACATAAAGAGAGGAGGGTGAACAGACATATCTGATGGTAAGATGTCTACATTCCACTTGAGGTCATAAAATATTAACTCTAAATGACTGTGACAAGTATGTACATCTATTGCAATCAATGGAGCAGCCTCTAAGCATAACTATATAAAGAGATATAGTAAAAAACACAATAGATAAATTAAAGTGGAATACTAAAACATGTTCAAATAACCCCCAAAAACAGTCAGGAATGAAAAATAGAGTGAACAAACAGAAAACAAATAATAAAATGGTAGACTTAAATCCAAACATATCGATAATAAGTACATTAAATGTAAATGGTCTAAACATACTAATCAAAAGTTATAGACAGCCTAAATAGATTTTTTAAAATGACCCAACTATATGTTGTCTATAAGAAATTCAGTTTAAATATGATTATATAGGCAGGTTAAAATTGAAAGGATGAAAATTACATACTGTGCTAGCACTAGTTGCAAGAAAGCCAGAGTGACTACATTAATATCAAAGTGAATTTCAGAGCCAAGAGATTACTAGGGGTAAAATGAAACATTTAAATAATGATAAGTGGATCTATTCACTAAGAAGACAAAACAATCCTAAAGTGTGTATGCATGCATCCCCCCCAAAGCTTTAAAATACAGGAAGCAAATAGAACTAAAAGGTGAAATAGACAAATCCACAATTATTGTTGAAGACTTCAATACAGCTCTCTCAGTAATCAATAGAATTACCAAACATAAAATCAGCAAGAATATAGGATGAACAACACCATTAAACGACTATATTTAACTGGCATTTATAGACTACCTAAAAACGGCAGAATTCTTTTCAAGTGCACATGGAACTTTCACTAAAACAGACTTTATCCTGCATGAGGAAACAGGACAAAAGACATTTAAAAATGAAAGGGAAAACACTTCAGTTAATATTTTAAGTTGTGCTAGCACATAAAGTCTTTGAATCTTAGAAGAAAATCAGAGAATCTTAAAAATACATACACAGACTCTCTGGAAATGAAGTTTCATTGCCTAGTTTTTGAATCCTGGAAGTATATAACAAAAAAATACTAGATTCTTGAATATTTTAAAAGCAAAGAATCATAGAATAATTGCTTAATAGTTTTGTAGAATCTTGGAATAAATGGAATGTTAGATATGTAAAGGGAATCTAATCTAGTGGTTTCAAAATTGAGGTCCCAGAAGACAGTACTATTTCAAAAACCTAAAAGATATTGCACCTTTATAAATGCAGTTTACTTAAGACATATAAACCTTTCAGAATTTGGACCTGTGGAGAAGAAATTTTAAAACGCCCTCAGGGTGAAAAGGCTGAAATGCTGATAACTATGGTATGATGTCATTATCTTACAAGTGGCAAAATTGGTAAAAATAATGCAAACAAGTGCATTATTGTGGGAAGTTGTATCATTGGCCCCAGTTCTTTACTTTATATCTCTGTATCTATGCCATTTGCAGTTCCTCCTACAAAAGAGGTGACTCTACACTAAGCCATGTAATTGTTTTGGCCAATAAGATGAAGCAGAAATGAGAGTGTGCCTATGTCTTACAAAGCCTCTCATGTTTTCACCTGCTGCCTTGTGTTTTTGCCATCACTATGAGAAGAATGTGTCTGGGCTCCCATAGGACAAAAGTGAGAAACACTGAGCAGAGCTGCCCCAGCCAAGCAGCTGGCCAAGTCCAGCCTTGAGCAAACTCCCAACCAATCCACAGTCACATGATCAAGCCCAGTCAAAATGAACAGAGTTCCAGCTGACCCACAAATGCATGAGCTACAGTAATAAATGATTCAAGCAACTGAGCTTTGGGGTGGTTGTCATACACCAACTGCTGATTGATATAGGGAAGAGAGTTAATGGCACCAATGAATTCTTCCTCCAGTTCTTTCTCCACTGTGTCAGCTCCCATTCAAGTGTGGATGGAGCACCATGGGTGTACCCAAGGGGACCTAGGCAGGACTCTGAAAAGTACTGAATTACACTGAGGGAGTGTTATTCCATTTCTAAGTCTTCATTAGTCCTTCTGATATCTTTAAAAAGAAAGTCTCAGGAGGTAGTATGTCTTCAGCACCTCTCTGACACTAATCATTTTTTAAACAGAGAACATTCCTCAGGTTCAAATTTTTCAGGTAGGCAAGAGTATCTAGCGAGAATTTAATAACATTATTTACTTGTTAGATACCTTCTAGTCATAACAAGAGATAGATGTTGCTTTTCCATTTATAGTTGTGATGTGATTTTTTAGAATTTAAGTATATCTTCTTAAATGTATTTTAAAATATTTATTTACATACAGAAAAAAGGAATCTAAAAAATATGGAGTCAATGAAAATGCAGTTTTTGGTGGATCTGGCCAAAACCATACCATGGTGATACAGTACCTCAGAATTGTGTCCAACTGTGGCAGAGGGCACATCTGGGTAGTTCAGCTGGATGATGAACTTGGGGAAGTAGGGATTGTTTGAAACAAACATCATCAAGGTCACAGATCTGTCTAGGATGGCCCTGCCAAAGCTCTCTTCTAGAATTCATACTTTGAGGCTGATTTGTATTATGTGATGACTCTGGAGTGTGTGGATCCAGGGGGGTCCATCTCCCCTCACTGCTCTCTGTGACCCTGGCTGGATCCCTTGCCCTTTCTGGGTTTGATTCAATGGGCTATTCCCTGTATGTAAGAAAAGTAAGTGACGTGAGACTAATTTCAGTGTGGGCTCAGACTTCACTGGAAAAGAAAGCTGCTCATATCAGCCTGCTCTCTCTCCCTTACCAGTTTCATTTGGAGATTTCTCCCCATTTGGTTTTGAAGCAGTCTGATTAGGGGCCCTCAAAACAGTCTTGGAGAAACACAGATAGTGTCTAACCACTCTCAATGGGAACCTGTTCCCCTGCAAATACTCAGAGAGACGTGGGCTTGGGTTTGAATATTTCTGGGGCCTCTAGGGACCTTGGGGCCCATGGATTTTTCTCCCAAAGAGAAACTGTAGAAACCCAGTATTTTGGGTTGAACTGTGTCCCCCCCCGCCTCCGCCACTCCAAACTCACATTTTGAAATCTTAACCCTAAATACTTCAGAATATGACCTTATTTGGGTGAGATTATACTAGAGTAGTGTGGGCCCCTATCCAATATGTAAGTGTTCTTACAAAAATGGCAGTTTGGACAAAGGTAGAACATGCACACAGGTAGAACACCATGTGAAGACTGGAGTTTGCTGCCACAAGCCAAGGAACTGCCAGAACCTAGGAGAGAAGACTAGAACAGGTTTTTCCCTAGCACCTTCAAAGGGAGCATGACTCTGCTGACACCTTGCTTTCAGACCTCTGGTCTCCAGAATGTGAGACAATAAACTTCTGTTGTTCTAAGCCACCCAGTTTGTAGTACTTTGTTACAAGCAGCTGTAAGAAATGAATACACACACCCAGAGTCCCCATAGTACAGAGGTTGTAAACTCAAAAGCCTATGGGGCCAAACACATAACATAAGTAAGTGAAGCAAGCTGGAATGGGGCTGCAGCAAGCTGGAGAGCACACGTACCCTCTGAATGGGGTCAGCATTGTGCCGTCCAGTCCAGTGCTGCCATATTGAAATGTAGGCCCACTGTATCCAGAACTTCGGTTTTTCTAGAGAAGTCAGAAATCTGAATGTGTAGTTGAAATCTTGCCATTGTTAAATGTTGACAACTTGAAAACATTTAAAATTCTATATTTAAAAACAATAGCAACAACAGCAGCAATAGCAAACACCACCACCACCACCTCCTCCGCCTCCTGTTTTTTGTGCTTACCTTACAGCCTAGTGAATTCGATCCAATCTAAATTGAAAGTTTTTGGGAAAATTCTGGGAAGATGGCAGTAATGATAGAAGCACAGTTCATCTTTGGATCTTCCTAAACTCCCACATGAAAATAGAGCAGATAGATAGCAAGCCAAAACCCATGGACAACATTTATAGCAAAACTAAGTAACAAAGTGTTCCCTTTAACTCTAAGTACACTGTGGGGAAACCATCAACAGTCACAAAATTTATGGATATCAAGTCTGTGCCAGAGGAAGCCAAGTTAGGCAGCCTGTGTCTGACAGACCTGAAAAGGGGATAAGCCCCAGAGCCAACAGGTATTCAAAATTGAGCAGGACAGAGATGATTGAGAAGAAGGAAAAAGCAGGCCCTGACTAAAGCAGGAAAGAGCAATAGAGCCAGAATATCTCAGAAAGCAACCATGTTTCTGGACATTAAAAACAACAAAAAAGGGAGCTCTAAGAATTTAGAAAAGTGCCCCTGAACTGTGAGTATATTCTAAATGGCCTCCTTCCAAATGTTCAGGTAAACTAATTTAACATAAAAATGAGCCTCAGAAAACTATCAAGGTCAAGGTCAAATCCCATAGAAAATTATTGTTTAGAAAAAAAAAATAATAAACTTTTTAAAATGAAAAGGAATATGGACAATAACATCCCTACAGTTAATGAAAGCATTCCAGAGAAACATATTTATAAAGTAGACTAGAAATGCAATGTACTATTTCCAAATGACCTAAAAAAATTAGGAAAAACTCAGAAATTATATTTAGAAATAAAAGAAACACCATTAAAAAATAAAGTCTTAACCAGAAGGAATAGAGTGAATCAACACAATATATAATACCTTGAGAGAAGGGAGAAAGTTCCTAAACAATCAAAAAGATATGAAAGCCCAGAGATGGAAACAACCTAAGTGCCCATCATCGGATGAATGGATAAAGAAGCTGTGGCACATATATACAATGGAATATTACTCAGCCATAAAAAGAAACGAAATTGAGCTATTTGTAATGAGGTGGATAGACCTAGAGTCTGTCATACAGAGTGAAGTAAGTCAGAAAGAAAAAGACAAATACCGTATGCTAACACATATATATGGAATTTAAGAAAAAAAAAATGTCATGAAGAACCTAGGGGTAAGGCAGGAATAAAGACGCAGACCTCCTAGAGAATGGACTTGAGGTTATGGGGAGGGGGAAGGGTGAGCTGTGACAGGGCGAGAGAGAGTCATGGACATATACACACTAACAAACGTAGTAAGGTAGATAGCTAGTTGGAAGCAGCCGCATGGCACAGGGATATTGGCTTGGTGCTTTGTGACAGCCTGGAGGGGTGGGATAGGGAGGGTGGGAGGGAGGGAGACGCAAGAGGGAAGAAATATGGGAACATATGTATATGTAAAACTGATTCACTTTGTTATAAAGCAGAAACTAACACACCATTGTAAAGCAATTATACCCCAATAAAGATGTTAAAAAAAAAAAGATATGAAGAAAAGCATAAAACATTTCAAGAGAAAATGACATATATTGGTAGGCAAAGAAGATATATCATATGGATAACAGAAGTATCTAAAAGAGAAAATCAAGTGAAAAAAAAAAAAAACCTAAAGAGAATAAATACTAAAAACTACAATTCAAGAAAACTTTCTTGAAGCAAAAAAATGTTTTTTTGAAATTATATATTGAAAGAGAACATTACATACTTGACAATATTGACCTCAACTGACCAAGACATGTTGCAGTAAAATTCCTAGACTTTAAAGAAAAATAAAGAAAAATTGGGTATCAGGCAAAAAGAGTCCTTACATAAAGAAAAAATATAAGGTTGTCATCATATTTTTTTTTGAAAGCACTACTTTATGGTCAAATGAAATAGAGCAACATATTTAAAATACTGGAGGAAAGAAAGTGATAACCAAGGATTTTGTATCCGTCAAAACTGACTTTCAAATGCAAAGGACACAAACTATTATCCACACACAGGAACTTAGAGAATATTGTTTCCATGAGTCTTTCCTGAAGAATCTATTAGAAAATGAGCTTCAGACAACAAAAATGAACATGGTATATCTTTGTATGCCTAAAGGCCCCTTCCCCTTTGATTCCGGAGGGAGAATTGCTGAGTCAAGAGGTATGCAAGTTCAAATACACTAATAATGTATTGCCACATTTTTCTTCAGAGATGCTGTAATAATTTTCATTCCTATTAACAAGTTATGAAACTGCCCATTTTCTACACCATTGCCAGACTTAGATGGTTAACCATTTCTGAAATGATTATTTAAGTTTTCTTTTCAACTTTTATTGGTAGCCAATTTCCCTAAGGCCTTGTCTTTGCAATCCTGGTTTTCTTTTTTTAAACAAAGGAAACTTTAATATGGAAAAAAAAAAGAACATGGTGGAGAGATGTCAAAATAAAGACTGGTGGTGAACATTAATATATACTTACTTATAGAACCAAGATAGGTGATGGTTGAAAAGAAGAGAACATAGTATTAAAACATTTATTATCTAATAATGTAAAGTTAAAAATGGGGACGGGAATGGGATCACCTATGCAAAAATTTTAAATTTCTTCTCAGTAATTATAATTAATGGTAATAGTGTTAGTATTATTAATCTAAGATTGTTGTGTGTATAGCATGGGATCAAGAAAATGACTAATTACGGACTATTGCTATCATCCTCTGTGACATTAAGAACTAGAATTCTCAGTCCATAAGAAAAAAGATACAAATATAAAGAAGTTGAATAAACAACCTGAGTTCTAAGTTAGAATTGAAAGTACCAGTATGAACTCATGAGCTATTACAGCTCTGTCCACTGACAAGGTCTAGAAATAATGACAAGCCCAGTAGCAATGAACATTCCCAGCATTCAGATTGTGGTCTTGAACTACCATTTCCCATTGAAAGAAACCAGGACTCCTTGGAGAAATGGCTGTTCTGGGTCTGAGGTAAGAAGTGAGGACAACAAAAGCCTGGAATATTTTGTCATTCTACATAGATGTTTTACTACATATAAAACCAATGGAGATATGTCAAAAGGACTCAGGAGCCAAGAGGTTCCTACTGGCCAAAGATGAGACAATTTGAGGGTCAATTAAGATTAAAATGCAATGGATTGAAAAGCATAAACCATACTTAAATCCATGATTTAAGTATAAATCATAAATGCAAAGGCCCTGTGGCAGGAGCATATTTAGCATATTGTATCTTGAGCCCCAGTGACTCATTTGGTTCCAATTTTGATGATTTGTAGCACCCGGTGCTGGGACATGGCTGCCTCTGGAGTTGTTAACACCTTGTAAATCTGTCCCTTTTAAGCAGCACCATGTGCATATGCTTTAGCACAGCTATAATTGTGGCTTTGGTTTTAATTAGAGGAAGCCCCCTGGGGGATTAACTATGTGCTAGCAAGGGCAGTTAGACATCTTCCTGCAGAGTGCTCATAACTAAGGATATGCTCCAGCTGCTGGGAGAGGCCAGTCCACTGGGGTCACCTAGGAAGGGCAGGGCTGCAGGTGTAGCCAGGGCAGCTGAGAATCCCCATCAACTGGAAGTGACTGCCAGTCCTTTCTTCCAGGATGAATTTCTAAGGTTGGCAGCAGTCCTGTGGAAGTGGATATCAGAACTGCTTGCCTCATTTAATGGGGAAACCAAGACAAGACTATCTTAGAGTTCCTTCAGGTAAAAGCCATTCAAATCATTCATGGAACATGTATTGAACACCCACTCAAGGTCAGGGTCTGTGCACACACCAGCACACCAGTGAAAAGAGTAAACAAACTGTGGTCACTGCTTTCAAAGAACTTACAGGCATTTACACATTTCGCTTCTGCTACCTATATATTCTGTTTCTGTAGTAAAAGCAGTTCTGAGCTACCAAGTTGGAGATTTGAGATCTAATCTCTGATCTGAACCATCTCTTGGGTGGAAGCAAGGGAGGGGTAGTGGGTAGTTCATGTGCTCTGAGAATTGCCAGACCTTCCTTTCTCCTTCCCCCCATTTCTCTCTCTCTCTCTCCCCTCCCTTTTTTCCCCTCCCTTCCTCCCTCTCCAGATATTTTTTGAGCACCCACTAAGTCTCATTCCCTCTTCTGGGTACTGAGGCTCTAGCCTTGAACAAGACAGACATGGTTCCTGCCCTCAAGGAGCTCATAGTCTAGTCGGAAAGACAATGAACAAGTAAATTTACAAAGCAAATAATTGCAGACTCTTAGGGGCTGAGAAGGATATAAAGTGTGATGATAAAGAATAACAGGTGGCCAAGATGGTGGAGTAGGAAGAAGCTGAGCTCACCTCCTCCAACAGGTGCTCCAATATTACAACTGTTTACAGACCAACTATTGATGAGAATGACCCGAAGACTAACAGAAAAGATTTTCCACAACTAAAGACATAAAGAAGGAACCACAACAAGACAGGTAAGAGAGGCAGAGATGTGGTATATATAGTAAATACCCACAATTCTGGGTAGGCAACTCAAAACTGGGAGGATAATCACAACTGTAGGGGTTTTCCTGAGGACCAAGCGGTCCAAGCCGCTCATTGGGCTCCCCAGCCTGGGGATCCTATACTGGGAAGGTGAGCCCCCCATAATGTCTTGATTTGAATGCCATCAGGGATTGTGTACAGGAAAGCCAGAGGGTTGTAGGAAACAGAGACTCCATCCTTAGAGTGTGCATGCAAAATCTCATTTGCTCTGAGACCCAGTGCAGAGGCAAGTAATTTGAAAGGAGTCTAGGTCAGACCCACTAGCTGATCTTGGAGAGCCTCCTGGAGAGGCAGGAGGCATCTTAGACTCCCCTGGGGACATAGACACTGGTGGCAGTCATTTTGGGGAGCCCATTCTACCATGAGGACACTGGTGCTTAGAAGCACCATTTTGGAGTCCTCCCTCTAGCTGATTAGTACCAGCGGCTTACCTGCCCCCCCCCCCAGAGTGACCATCCAGCCATTCAGGAGCACTGACCTGCTCATAAGCACCTGGCAACAGCCCCAAGGCCCCCATGGGTAACCCAGCCAGCTACCCCGGGACTTGGCCCTGCCCACCAGTAAGCCAGTAGCCTCCACATGAGGCAGGAACTGGCAGCCAACCAGGCCAATGGATAGCCCCACCTACCAGCATGACCACAGTAGTTGGCCCTGCCACAATAGAAGGGCCCACACAGCCCACATAGGGGGGCACCTCTAGAGCATATAACTCTGGTGAGCAGGGGGAGAATGCTGCTGGGTCCCACAGGATATCTCCCAAACAAGGCCACTTCTCCAAGATTGGGAAATGTAACCAACCTACCTAATGCATGGCAATAAAACCAGAGAATAAGGCAAAATGAGGCAACAGAAGAATATGTTCCAAATGAAGGAACATGATAAAACATCAGAAGAAGAGCTAAGTGAAGAGTACCTAAGCAATCTACCTGATAAAGAGTTCAAGCTAATGATCATAAAGATGCTTAATGAACTCAGGAGAAGAATGGATGAACACAGTGAGAAGTTTAACAAAGAGCTAGAAAATATAAAGAATCAACAGAGCTGAAGAATACAATATCTGAAATTTAAAAATACACTAGAAGTAATCAACAGTAGATTAGATGATACAGAGGAACAGATCAGCAAACTGGAAGACAGAGTAGTGGAAACAGCCAAGCTGAAAAGAAAAAAGGGAAAAGAATTTTTTAAAATGAGATTAGTTTAAGAGAGCTCTGAGGCAATATCAAGCATACTAACATTTGCATTATAGAGGCCCTAGAAGGAGAAGAGAAAGAGGAAGGTGCAGAGAATTTATTTGAAGAAATAATAGCAGAAAACCTCCCTAACCTGGAAAGGAAACAGACATCCAAGTCCAGGAAGCTCAAGATGAACCCAAAAAGATCCACGCCAAGACACATTGTAATTAAAACGGCAAAAGTTAAAGAGAGAATCTAAAAGTAACAAGGGGAAAGAAATTATTTACATACATGGAAACTCCCATAAGACTATCAGGGAGTTTTTAGCAGAAATTTTGCATGCCAGAAAGGGGGGCATAATATATTTTAAGTGGTGAAAGGAAAAAACCTACAACCAAGAATACTCTACTTGGCAAGGCTATCATTCAGATTTGAAGGAGAGATAAAGAGTTTTACAGATAAACAAAAGCTAGAAGAGTTCAGCACCAATAGCCAGCTTTACAAGTAATGTTAAAGGGACTCTCTAAGTGGAAAAGAAAAGACCAAAACTAGAAATATGAAAATTATGAAAAGAAAAATCTAATTGGCAAAGGCAAATATATAGTAAAGGTAGTAGATCGATGACTTATAAAGCTCATAGGAAGGTTAAAAGACAAAAGTAGTAAAATCATCTTATCCACAATAAGCAGTTAAGGGATACACAAAACCAAAAGATGTAACATATGATCTCAAAAACATTAAGTGTTGGGGGAAGGAGTAAAAATGAACGGTTGTTAGAATGTGTTCATACTTAAGAGGTCATCAACTTAACAGAATCCCATATATACAGGTTGCTATATATGACCCTCATGGTAAGCACAAATCAAACATCTATAACACACGCACACACACACACACACACACACACACACACACACACACATCCCAAAGAGAAAGGAATCCAAACATAACAGCAAGATAGTCATCAAGTCACAAGGGAAAAGAGCAAAAGAAGAAAAAGGAACAAAGAAGAAATATAAAAACAACCAGAAAACAATGAACAAAATGGCAATAAGTACATGTCTATTGATAATTACTTTAAATGTAAATGGACTAAGTGCTCCAATCAAAAGACAGAGTGGCTGAATGGATAAAAACAAGATGCATATATATGCTGCATTCAGACTTAAAGACATACACAAACTGAAAGTGGGGGGATGGAAAAAGATATTCTACGCAAATGGAAGTGAAAAGAAAGCTAGGGTAGCATACTTACACGAGACAAAATAGACTTTCAAACAAAGACTGTAACAAGAGACAAAGAAAGACATTACATAATGATAAAGGGATTGATCCAACAAGAAGATATAACAATTGTAAATATATATGCACCCAACACAGGAGCACCTAAATACATAAAGTAAATACTATCAAACATGAAGGGAGAAATTGACAGTAACACCATAAAAGTAGGAAACTTTAACACTTCACTGACATCAATGGACAGATCATACAGACAGAAAATCAATAAGGAAACACTGGCCTTAAATGACATATTAGGTCAAATGGACTTAATAGATATCTATAGAACATTCCATCCAAAGCCAGCAGAATACACATTCTTTTCAAGTGCACATGGAACATTCTCCAGGGCAGATCACATGTTAGACCGAAAAACAAGTCTCAACGAATTTAAGAAGATTGAAATCATATCAAGATCTTTTCTGACCAGAGTGGTATGAGACTATAAATCAACTGTGAGAAAAAAATTGCAGAACACACAAACATGTGATGGCTAAACAATATGCTACTAAACAACCAGTGAGTCACTGAATAAATCAAAGAGGAAATTAAAAAATACCTGGAGACAGATGAAAATTAAAACACAACAATCCAAAACCTATAGGATGCAGCAAAAGCAGTTGTAAGAGGAAAGTTTATAGCAATACAAGCCTGCCTCAAGAAAAAAGAAAACTCGAAACTAAGAGCTGATTCTTTGAAAAGATTAAAAAATTTGATATATCTTGAGCCAGGCTCATCATGAAAAAAAGAGAGAGGACCCAAATTAATAAAATCAGAAATGAAGGAGGAGAAGTTACAACTGACACCATAGAAATATCACAGAAGAATCATAAGAGATTACTATGAACATTTAAATGCTAATAAAATGGATAGCCTAGGAGAAATGGACAAATTTCTAGAAATGTATAATCTCACAAGATTGAATCAGAAAGAAAGAGAAAATATGAATAGACCAATTAACAGTAATGAAATTGAATCAGTAATTTAAAAAAAATCTCCCAACAAACAAAAGTCCAGGACTAGATGGCTTCACAGGTGAATACCACCAAACCTTTAAAGAAGAGTTAATACCTATCCTTCTCAAACTATTCCAAAAAACTGCAAAATGAGGAATGTTTCCAAACTCATTCTATGAGGCCAGCATTACTCTGATACCAAAACCTGACAAGGATACCACAAAAAAGAAAATGAACAACAAAAAATATCAACATCAGGGATGAGCATAGATGCAAAAATCCTCAACAAAATATTAGCAAACCAAATTCAAGAATACAATAAAAGGATCATACACCATGACCAAGTGGGATTTATCTCAGGGATGTAAGGAAGTTTCAATATCCACAAATCAATCAATGTGATACACCACATTAACAAATTGAAGAATAAAAATTATATGATCACCTCGATAGATGCAGAAAAAGCTTTTGACAATATTCAACATCGATTTATGCTTAAAAAAAACTCTCAATAAAGTGGTTATAGAGGGAACATGCCTCGATGTAATAAAGGCCATGTATGGCAAGCCCATACATACTCAACAGTGAAAAACTGAAAGCATTTCCTCTAAGATCAGGAACAAGACAAGGATGTCCACTGTTGCCAATTTTATTCAACATAGTATTGGAAGTCCCAGCCACAACAATTAGACAAGAAAAAGAAATAAAAGGAATCCAAATTGCAAAGGAAGAAGTAAAACTGTCACTGTCTGCAGAGGACATAATACTATATATAGAAAGTCCTAAAGACACCACCAAAAACCTATTAGAATTAATAAATGAATTCAGTAAAGTTGCAGGATACAAAGTTAATATACAGAAACCTGTTTTGTTTCTATACACTAACAACATACTACCAGAAAGAGAAATTAAGAAACCAATTTCATTTATGATTGCATCAAAAAGAATAAAATACCTAGGAATAAATATAACTAAGGAGGTAAAAGACCTGTACTTGGAAAACTGTAAGATATTGATGAAAGAAAACCAAAACACTAATTCAAAAAGATATATGCACCCCTATGTTCATTGCAGCATTATTTACAATAGCCAAAATATGGAAGCAACATAAGTGTCCATCAACAGATGAATGGATAAAGATGTGCTATATATACACAATGCAATACTGCTCAGCCATAAAAAATAATGAAATCTTGCCATATGCAACAAAATAGATGGACCTTGAGGGCATCATGCTAACTGAAATAAGTCAGACGGAGAAAGACAAATACTGTATGATTTCACTTATACGTGGAATCTAAAAAACAGAACAAATGAACAAACACAAAAAAACAGAAATAGACTCATAGAGGACAAATGGGGTTGCCAGAGGGGAGTAGGGAGGGAGGATTAAAAGGCGGAAAAAGGTAATTACGTGAGGTAATGAATGCCAATTAGCTTGATTGCGGTGATCATGTCACAGTATATATTTTTATGAAATCATCACATTGTGCACCTTAAATATATACAATTTTTGTCATTTATACCTCAATAAAGCTAAAAAAAAGACTTTAAAAAGAAAAAGAATAACAGATGGATCAGGGTTATTCTTTCCACAGATGTGATGCTTAGACCTGAATGATGAGAAGAAGTTGGCCAAGCAGAGACCCAGGGAAATAGAAGTCCAGGTGAACGGAACAGCAAATACAAATGGAACAGCAAATGCAAGAAATGACTGCATGTGTTTAAGGAACAGAAGGGAGGCCAGTACGGTTGGAGCCTGTAAGCCAGGGAAAGAGTGGAATAAATCAGTTTGAGAGGGGGACAAGAGCTTATATTTTATGTCAAGGGGAAGAAGTTTTGTAGGACTTTAAATAGAGGGTATGTCATGGTCTGGTTTATGATTTTCAGAGATCATTCTGATTGCTATGTGGAGAATGCATTGGTGAGGGAGTGAAGAGAGGAAGTAGGGGTATGGTCGGGATGCTGCAAAGACAACCCAAGGAAGAGCTGATAGTATCCTGACCCAGGTGTTCGCAGTGCAGGTGAAGGAAGAGGAGAACTGGAGGATATGCTGTGGAGGTGAAACCAGCAGGGAATGCTGAAAGATTGCACTTTGGGACCTAAAGGGGTGAGATAAATCAAGGATAACTCCAAGATTTTTAGCCTGAGCAACAAGAGGGATGTAATTGCTGTCTGCAGAGATGGAGAAGATAGAGAAGTAGCATGTTTGGAAGTAAAGATTCAGACTTCCACTTTGGATGTGTTAATGCTGAGACATTTGTGAGTCATCCACGTGGAGATTTTGCGTGAGTAATTGGGTATGCTGGGCTGAAACTCAAGGACAAGTCTGGGAAGCAGAAATAAAGCTGGGAGTCATCAGCATTTACGTAGTATCCAGACCAGTGGTTCTCAACTTTGGCTGCACAGGGGGTGCACAGTGGGATCACCAAAGGAGGTTTATAAACTCCAGGTGCTCAAGATACAACACAGTCTATTAAAATCAGAATCTCTGTGGGGTTGGGACCCAGGCACCAGTATTTTCAGGCTCCCCAGGTGATTCCAATATGTAGCCAAGGCTGAGAACCATGGCTCTGAATCCTGGCTGAGATGGTGAGTGGTTCTCCAGGTGGAGTCCCAGGACCAGCATCATCACCATCACCTGGAACTGGTTAGAAATACAAATGTTCGGGTTTCACCGCAGGCCTATGGAATCAGACACTGCAGGGGTGACACCCAGTGCCCTGTGTGTTAACAAGCCCTCCAGGTGAGGCTGATCCAAGCTAGGATCTGAGAAGCCCTGGGATAGATGGAGTGGAGGTGGGGGGGTAAGAGGAGGAGAGCGCACAGGTGAGTCCTGAGTCAGTCTGAATTGAGAAACCTGGTGAAGGAGGAGCAGCCAGGCCTATGAGACTACAGAAGCCCAAATAGGATCATGTATCAAGGGGAGAGCAATTAACTGGTCGATAAAATAACATGAATGCTTAGGGGGATTCAAATAATGTAACAGCAGGAAGATGAGCACAGGATTTGGCAGCATGGAGACCCTGGGTGGTTCAGCAGAGGCTGTTTCAGCCCGATTGAAGAGGTCACCGGGGGAGGAAATGGGTTTGCAGGTCAGGCACTCAGCATGGTCTTGGGGACCTGGGCTGTGCCTAATCAGTAATAGCTTTTCTCTCCACCTTTGAAAAGTCTGTTGTTGAACAAATGCAAAGTATTATGTTTCTCTTCCAATACTGATTTCTCTTAATAGGTTGTGAATAACAATAAAAGTAGACTGTGCCCTTCAGAGTGCTACCAGCACATCCAAGTTTTCACAAAAACTCTGAGGTAGAAAGATAGACTCTGTGGATTGACTGCAGGAGCCAGTTCTTACCTTTTCTTCCTTTGCTGCCTCCCACTCGGGAGGCTGAAGATAAAAGCCTAATCCTGGCATTCCCACTTTCCTTACCTCCTAGAGTGGCCATGTGGCCCATGTCTGCCCAGTGGGTTGTTAGGGTAAGCTGCTGGGTGGGTTCTGGGAAAGATATTTTCTTTCCTGATAAAAGAGACAGGCATGTGAGCAGAATTCATAGACGCCACCCCTCCTTTCCAAGCTTTCTTCTAGATGCTTGGCGCTGTGGCAGACATCTTGTAACCATGAGGCAACAGCTTGCAGATGATAGATGGCAGAGTGCAAATAGAATGGAAAGAGTGAGAAGGGGAGGGAAGAGGGGAGAGAGTATGAGTGAGCACTTGGGTCCTTAATCACATCTTTGTGCGGGTAAACCAGCCCTGGAGCTTCCTGCTGCTGGGCTTCTTTTTTTGTTTGTTTGTTTTTGTTTTTGTTTTTTGCGGTACGCGGGCTTCTCACTGTTGTGGCCTCTCCCGTTGTGGAGCACAGACTCCGGACGCGCAGGCTCAGTGGCCATGGCTCACGGGCCCAGCCGCTCCGCAGCATGTGGGATCTTCCCGGACCAGGGCACGAACCCGTGTCCCCTGCATTGGCAGGCGGACTCTCAACCACTGCGCCACCAGGGAAGCCCTACTGGGCTTCTTGTTTGTCAGATGTTGTTTAAGCAACTATTACTTGGGGTTTCCGCTATTTGCAACTGAGAGCCTTCTTACCTGATACAGGAATGTATTCTTGTCTACATTCAGCAGAAGGGAAAATGGAGGTACAGAAAGGAGACGAGGCTTTCCCAGGGTTTCACGGCCATGAGAGGTGGGGCTCGGGTTAGATTTGGACTTCTGGGCTCAGCCATTCATGCCTGTTCCTGGGATTACCACCTCCCCGAGGCAAAGCCGGTGTCCATGCAAATCTCTTGGCACAGACCCCAGGATGCTTTAAGGAAGCGACGTTTCAGCTGAGATCTGGATGGGGAGGCGGGGAGGAAGGAGTATTTTAGGCAAAAGGTACAGTGTGTTCAAAAGACAGAAAGGGTCTTCCCTGGTGGTGCAGTGGTTGAGAGTCCGCCTGCCGATGCAGGGGACACGGGTTCATGCCCCGGTCCGGGAAGATCCCACATGCCGCGGAGCGGCTAGGCCCGTGAGCCATGGCCACTGAGCCTGCGCGTCCGGAGCCTGTGCTCCGCAACGGGAGAGGTCACAACAGTGAGAGGCCCGCGTACCACACACACACACAAAAATGACAGAAAAGCTGCAAAGGACAGAAGGTTAGAGGAATTGACCTTGAGCATGGTGGGCCAGTGAGGTTAGTAAGGGTCATGAAGGGATGAAGTTGGAGGGGTTGTCATTCACCAGAAATGCCATGGTAGATTATATTATTCTTCCAAATTTCTCACCTTTTCCAGTATTCATGCCCTTTGCCATGAGACCAAAACATGTCAGAACCTTTCACATCAGCACACGTAGTTCCTCCTCATTCTTTTTGACTGCGGTGAGGCATCAGCAGTCATTACGTGCACCCCCCTCTGCTTTCCTTGTCTATGAAGTTTTCTGTCAAAGATCTCTCGGGCAGCTTCAAACTTAAAGATTTAACTTCATGCTTCAAAAAGCTAACTGTGCAAAACAACTTGTTTTTTTTCAGGGGGTCCTTCCCTTTAGACCTTAATTTGGGCCACCCCGACTCGCCCCCGTTAATGGTAGTCACTGAGGCTAATCCTGAAGGACTACTGAAGGCAGAGTGCCTCAGTGTCAGCCCCATCAGGGTGTCTGCTTGGATGGAGGTCGTGCCTTCCTGGGGCAGCCTGCATCTGATGAATGAGAGCGACAGGGGTAAAGGTCCAGAAACCTAATCCTCGTCTGAGACAGTTTGAAGAGCTATTCTTTCTCCCAGCTTCCTCTCCAGGTTGCCCAAAGCTCTACTAGACCTGCTGCTCAGCCCTGCTTCCTCCCCTTTCCTTCCATAGATGTTGATTCCTTAAAAAATCACTTTCCATTCCAAACTCTTAGCCTCTGCCTGCATAGACCTCATCTCCTGCAGCCCTAGTTCTGATTCCCAGAGTTCAGGCGTTGTCTCCTCCACCTCTTCTTCGCATAAGAGCCAGGTCTCTTTACACAAGCAGGTCCCCCAGGCATGAGCTTGGCAAACCTGGGATTGAGGTGAAGGGTCCCCTCGGTCAGGCCACAAAGGCATCCACTGCACCAACCCCTGGAAATGGTGCCAACTTGCCTGGCATCTTCACAGCCAGTGCTGTCTAAGGCATCTCATTGTTTCTTCCTAGTCAGAGTGACGGAGAGTGGCTTCTGTGACCTCATTATACATTTTACTTATTTGTTCTGAGTCTGCTTGTCCCACTAGCTAAGGAGTTCCTGCTTTCTCTGAGGATGAGGATATCTTACCTCTGTAAGCTGGGAACTGGCTTGGAGAAGGCTCTAAAAAAATGTGTATTGAATGAATGCCTATGAGTCTTGTTTCTTCCCCTGGTCTGTGAAATCCTTGAGGATGGGAATCATGTCTTATTCTTTCTTGGTACCCCAAGGCCTGGGGATGGCCACAGAAAAGTGCTAGTTAATGATGGGTGGGTAGGTGGTTCATGCCATGAAGACTGGCTACTCAAGAGCGCGGGTAGACTATATATACTTCCTGGGCACCACCAAAGGAGAAGGATAAACTTCAGCTGGTCTCTGGGGAGAGCTTCCAGTGGAGGAAGATGTGAGCTGCACTAGGATGAGTATGTAGGGCTGGGGATGCAGGCCGAGATGATTCATGCAGAAGAGACAGTGTGAGTGTGGAGTCCAGCTGTAATTTCTACCTTCCCAGCATTCAGGATCCCTCTGGGAAATACTTTCCTGGTCCTCTTCTGAGGAGAGGCCCCCACTCTCAGTCCAGGTGGAGTTGGCCCCTTTGTACCCCTAAGCCACAAGCCTCCCACATGATTGGTTTGGGGATGGGCTCTTGGCCTACAGGCCCATCAATGCCCGTGAGTCTTGCTTCTTCCCCTGGACTGTGAAATCCTTGAGGATGGAATCATGTCTTATTCTTTCTTGGTACCCCAAGGCCTGGGGATGGCCACAGAAAAGTGCTAGTTAATGTTGGGTGGATAGGTGCTTCACGCCATGAAGATTGGCCACTCAAGAGCGTGGGTAGACTATATATACTTCCTGGGCACATTGCTAGAACGGTACATTGGTACCATTGCTAGAACGTTTAGGAAAAAGAACAAAATCTGTTAGGATGCCTTCAGCTGCAATTACAAATACCAATAAAACAGCTGAACAGGCTTAAAAAGAGAAAATGCATTATTTCACATAATGAGAAGTTTATGGTCAGCGCACCTTCAGGAATGGTTACTTTAAGCTATTCAACAATATGATCAGTGGCTTAGGTTCTATCTCCTATTTGGCCATCAACCTTGTCCTTATAGTCACAGGATGGCTGCTGCAGATCCAGGTATCACATCCAGCCATGATAAAGACCAAAGGTGGAAAAGGGACTGTTTCCTCCTTTGTGGTTCTCACATCTATCATTTACTTTGGTCTCACCAGCCCATGTTCTAATGAATCACAGGCCAGAGAAATTGCCTCTGTTGATGCATTCTCAATGGGAGCAATATCTCCCCCGAGGAGATAAAAATTTGTTTAGTGGAGGGTGATGGGAAAAAATCTTAGATATTACAACGATCTGCGGCTCTCCAAAGGGCCATAGCATATAAACAGGTATATATCTGTTGCATTAAAATTTCATGGGGGCACAATTAGGAGAAAGAATGTCTTAAAAGCCTCCTTAGGAAGATGATAATGGGAAAAAAAGGTTGAGAAACACTGCCTTAGACCAAGGTTCACCTCCTGAGCCTGGAGACTGCATCCTCTGAAACATATGCATCTGGGGAGGGAGCTGAAGACAGGACAAAACCAGGCCCTATCATCAAGGAGGTGGGCAAAGACTGTGGTCCTGGCAGTCACCTGCTGTCACTCTGCAGGAGCTCTCCTTACCCTGCAGTTGCTAGAGGTGGGAGGCTGCGAGTGAGGAATTGCGAAGATGGAGAGAGTGGCATTTAATTAGCAGCGGCCGCTAATGAACATCCAAATCTACACTCTATCCTTTCTTTAAACCAGCTTGAGTTAGGCATGTGCCACTTATCATTAAACAATGAAGGGCTTATGCAATAATCAGAAGCTGTTAAGTCCTCTTGCGTGACAAGTGGTCTGGAGGTTTCTTGTGGGGAGTTAGAGGCAACCTAGGCCTCCAGCACCAGGGAATAGGCAGGTAAAGCATGGAGGATGCCCGTTGTGATAGACTACTCAGGAGTTAGAAATTGTGGTTGCGCATTCACACAGAGCCTAGATCTTAAAACAGTGTTGGGTGAAAAAGGTAAGAAACGATATTAATAGCATTTACGTAAATTAAAAGCATGCACACAGAAAACAACATTGTACATTTTCCAAGGGCATGTTCATGTTTAAAGATATATACCAGACGTGTTTGAGGGGATGATGAGGTGGAGGAAGGATGGGGGCCGGGCGGGTGGGTGAAAGGGACAAATAATAAAACAAGGAAGGGTTTCCCTCGACTAGTAACAAAGTGTGGCTGGAGCCAAGGCATGTGATTAACTTAACTCTCTGCACCTGACTTCCAATTAGGAGGGAAAAGGAAGTGGAAGTACCCAGAGACTCCTTAATAAAGAACAGGGGACACTCCCTTAGGGAGAAAGGGAAGAAACAGCTCCAGGCGGACAGAGCAGGGAGGAGGAGAAGGGCTGGGGCTGAGGGTGAGAAAGACCCTTGGGCTGAAGGAGGAGATTGCTTCTTATAGCACTTAAGCAGGACGGTCCTAGTGACCCGCCTCGGGGACCTCAGACTCCTCATCTGTAAGACGGAGACAAAGTGGAGGAGGAGGTTTGTTTCCAACACAGTTCCCAGCATCTTCCCGGTCAGCTTAAAACCCAGACCCCCAGGGCCCAGCCCAGAGATGCTGGGTTATTAGCACCTGGGCCACCCTGGGTACCGTATTTACTTTCAAGTGCCCCATGTCATTCAGGTGTGTGCAGCAGGGTTAAACTGATGTTCCAGGGTTCTAGAAAGCGATGAAACTTTCATTGTATGCTCTTCTTTTTAAAAAAAATAAATTTTATCTAATACAAATGAACTTATTTGCAAAGCAGAAACAGGCTCACAGACATAGAAAACAAACCTATGGTTACCAAAGGAAAAGGTGGGGGGAGGGATAAATTAGGAGTATGGGATTAACAGTTACACGGTACTGTATATAAAATAAACAACAAGGATTTACTGTACAACACAGGGAACTATATTCCTTATCTTGTAATAACCTATAATGGAAAAGAATCTGAAAAAGAATATATATGTGTGTATATATATACTTATTTATTTATTCTGAATCACTTTGCTGCACACCTGAAACTAACACAATATTGTAGATCAACTATGCCTCAATAATAAATAAATAAAGTAAAAATCAAAAATGAATAAATAAATAAATCTCATTCTCCCCTGCAGACCACCACCGTGATTGCTTGATTACAAACATATTTCCTTGACTCTAAGACACCTTTCCCCATAGATTTTAACTTTTCTAAAATTGGGAGAAGTCTTACAATAACATATGGTCAGATTTCCTTTTTTCCTCTGAAAAAATGCTGTTAAGTTGGTGGTACATCTCACAGTTTACAATGTCATAGAATTAGGGAAACATGGTGTAATAGTCTTCAAGCTGAGAGTTTGGGGGGAAAAATCACAAAGATGACAACAAAATCACCCATAATCTCATTCCCAGAGGGATCTATTGCCAGCATCTTGTAATATTTCTAGTCCCTTGTTTTTGTTGTCCTAAGTCTTCCTTTCACTATCAATGAGTAATTCTCAAGCACCTATTCTACACACCCCACTTACGGACTTAGAAGTAGAGTAAGAATTCTAGCTACTCTGGGCTAGCTCTTTAGGTACGTGATCGCTCATTCCATACAATAGCCCTAAAAGGTGAGGGATAGTATTTCTACTGAACACAGGAGGAATATAGAAGCTGAGGAGGTAAAGGACTTGTCCCCTTGGTCATGGTTAGTAAGAGGCTGAGCTGGGATTCGAGCCCAGGCAGCTGGACTTGATGCTGCCTCTCAGGGCAGAGGCCAGTCTGGTCTAAGGAGGGAGGTTCGTGGACTATGGGTCAGGGCTGTGGGAAGGGGTTGTTTCTTGGTGGGGCCAGGGGCTTCCTGGAGAATCATGTGGAGGCCCTGTTAACACAAACGTGGCTCTGCAGCAGGAACTTGGGTTCAAATCCAGCTCACGGTTCTTACAGATCATTTAACCACCTTGAGCCTCAATTTCCTCATCTTTAAAATGGAGATAAATGATACCACCCTCAAAGGGCTGTAGGAAGGATGAGAAATTATTGTATAAGGAAAGTGCGTGGCTCACAAAGAATACTTAACATAGAGAACTAAAACCACTGGGGTTTGGATCAAGGGTGTAGAGGAAGCATTAGAAGTCTCTATGACATATCAATATCAATATAAATATTCTAAGAAGGGGTGGCTATTTTAGCCAAGCTCTATTCGGGAAATTCTAGGAGATATATTGGGGGCTTCTATTATGAACTGACTCACTTTTTTGGTAA
The DNA here is from genome assembly GCF_003676395.1 of Aethalodelphis obliquidens. Classification (NCBI taxonomy): domain Eukaryota; kingdom Metazoa; phylum Chordata; class Mammalia; order Artiodactyla; family Delphinidae; genus Aethalodelphis; species Aethalodelphis obliquidens. The sequence continues at coordinate 14,506,626 of NW_020837986.1, read as the reverse complement.
AGAAAAAAATTCATTTGCAAAATAAGTCAATTAAGCAAAAACAAAAATAGTCTTCAAGTTTGAGGTCTAGAAAAATAATGTATCTCCTTCTGGCTTGGGACTTCACATTCCGTTCAAATTCAGTCCAGAACCTCTGTTTCTTCAACCCCGGGGATGGAACACAGGTGCCCCAGGTGATTCTGATGAGCAACCAGACTGGAGCTGGGACCGCCTGAGTCAGCCATGCATGGGCCACAGGCCCCTTCCTACCTCCTCATGTCCACAGCCTAGCAATGAGGGGGTGGGGGTAGTGGGGGCAGACACAGAAGAGCCGCCAATTCCTGGTGCCCAGGTTCAAGGCCAAGAGAGAAGGAAAGACCAAGGTGAAGCCTGAGTGGGAGGGAGGCCAGCACCAGGATGGGTCCTGAAGATGTGGAGGCTGGGGTCAGGAAACCTAGATTAGAATCCAACTCCTCTACCTCCCTACTGCTTGTCCTCAGGGGAGATTCCCAATCTCTTAGGCCCTCTGTTCTCTGTAAAGCTGGTTGTAGTGTAGATTAAATGAGAGGATGAAGGTAGGGGCCTGGCTCAGTGCCTGGCATGCAGCAGGGCTCACTGGATGTCATTTATGGTGTTCCTGACACCTCATCACAGCACTAAGAAGTTGGTGCTATTGTTTCTGCCATTTTACAGTTGAGGAAACTGAGGCTCAGAGAGGTTAAGTGACTGGCCCAAGATTACACAGCGGTAAATGACAGAACTGGAGTTTGAATTCAGATTTGTTTGCTCTAGAATTTGTACCTTTTCCTTTTCTGGGCCTGGGCTAGACAAAACAGACAAAGGAAAAATGTGAGTGATGATGATGGGATGTGAACCATTATCAGCCCAGGTCTGAGCTCTGTGCTTGCTGGGGACGTAAGAGAACCTCCACCCTTTACTTCTGACTCAGGCCACACCAGCCAGACGGAACCCCGAGGAGACAGGGCTGTGGAGCCTCCAAGACTGAGGGTTTTTGACAACTGGGGTTTTTTTTTGGTGTTAGTTATTTTGGAAAAGCAGACGGGAGCACAGGAGGAATGGTCTCACTCCCAGGCATATGGGAGCCGGCTGTCAGCTACTATGGAAAATGATAAGATAGCTTAATTTTTAAAATTTTTTATATATACTAATAATGAAGTGGGAGGAATTTGGAGGAGGAGGTCTACGAGGAGAAGGGAAATATTACAGATGTTGGAGTCATGCATGGGGGATGGCTATGGCCTGCCTGGGACTGCAGCTCCTGCAGCCAGGAAGGGTAGCAGAAGGGAGGGCCTGGTGGCATCTGACCATGGGGCCCTCAGCAATGTGGAAAATCTCTGTGGTCTGTCCAAGGACAGGAGTGTGTCTGGGCTGGGATTAGAGGTGGACAGGGAAGTAGGGGTTTCTCTCTGGGCTGGTTCTGGTCCCCAAGTCCTGGCATGACACACATGCCAGGCAGGAGGGCTGGGGAAATAAGATGAGTGTTTGCTCAACAGGAAGATGAAGCATATACGAGGTGGGCTCAGGTGGTCAGTGGGGAACTTGGCCTGGGGCGGCTAAGACCCTAGGGCCACAGGGTGATCGGTGGGTGCTGCAAAGCCCAGGAGGGTTTCCTGGAGCAGGTTGAAATGGGGCTGGCAGGATGGAGAAGGTGGTAGGGGTGAGGAGGATCAGTATTTATTGAGTACTTGCTAAGCATGGAACTAAAAACCAGAATAGAAATGCATTCATTTAACAAATATTTATTGAGCACCTACTATGTGCTAGCCACTGTTCTGGGCTCTGGGGATGAAGCAGAGAATAAAAGAGAATCCCTGCCCTCATGGTGCTCACATGCTGGTGGAGGACAGGGACAACAATCCAGTAAGCAGATAAATACCATGCTGGGTGGTGATCCATGATACAGAGTAAGAGAAATCGAAGAAAGGTCCCTTCCGTTTACTGAGTACCTACCATGTGCCAAGCCCATGCACTGGTGGAGGACTCTGCAGCTGTTGATACCACTTTATAACTAGCTCACCTTACCTGGCATTGTTCTAAGTGGTTAAATGGATTAATTTATGTGATCCTGACAAAACAATTGGAGGGAGGTACTATTACAGTCATCCTCACTTTACGGATGAAGAAATGAGGTGAAAGAACTGCTTGAGGGTCATGGATTTGAACCCAGTTAGACTGCAGGACCTGCACACTTAACCTTGCTGGGCTGTCAGCCTGATCATCTATATCTGACTTCTCCTTGGGGCCTGGGCTTCCTTACAACGTGGAAACTGGGTTCCAAGGGTGTGTCCCAAGACAGAGCCAGAGTGAAGCTCTATCATCTTGGCTATCCCAGCCTTGAAAGCTCCACAGTGTCACCTCTGCTGCATTGTGTTCAATGTCAGTCCCAAGTTCTGCCCAGGACCCAGGGTAGATGAAATAGACTCCCCTCTTGATGAAAGAGAGTGCCAAGGTTCTTGAAGAGCATGGGAATGAAAATGTGGCCATTTTTGGAAAGCACAATCTACCCCACTCAGCCACCTGACAGATGGGGAGGTCACACATGGACAGACCCCAGTGGTCAGGCCTCCCAGCCTGGGGCACAGGGTCTAGCCCGCCTCATCTGTCCTCTGCCCTGGGAGACCCACTCCTGCCCTGCCATCCAGGGCTCTGCAAAGGTGAGCCTCTCCTTGCTTGGCTGGTGGCGATTCCAGCTGTGGTTGAGCGGGATTGACTCCATTTGCAGCCACAAGCTTCCTCCCCTAAGGGGTGGGTGAATGACCCCGGGAGGAATCATTCTTCCTCTGCTTCTAGGCCCATCTCCTTGGGGTCTCTATCAAGGAGAGAGTCCTGGACCTGGTCCCATTCCCACTTCAGCCTCACCTCTGACAGCCAGGATGATCTGATTGGCTGAGCCCCAATCAGGAGCCCATTCCTGGTCCATTCAGCAACAGGGGACGGCCCAGGTTGTGAGCTAAGCAGTTTCCATTGGTGGGAGGTTCTCAGGGGAAGCAGTTATGAGCTGGAAAGATACCCCCAAACTGTCTATTAATATGTATTGGCTCCTGCATTAGACTTTGTTTGGCTCATTTAGTTTCTCCTGCCCTCCACAAACAACCCGTCAGCAAGTCCTCCAAAATATACCCTGAATCGATTCACTTTACTCCCTATTACCCCCTAGCCTCACCCAGGCCACCATCACCTCCTGCCAGGATGACTGCACCAGCTCTTCATGGTCCCACACCCACTCCCACCTCCTCCGGCTCATCTCTGCACAGCAGCTGGAGGGACCTTTACAAAATGTGAATCAGTCTATATTTTTTCCCCTGCTTGTGGCCCAACCCACAGTGGCCTCCCCTAAAGTCTGTACTCCGGATTGAGGCTCTGTCTGTGTGTCTCACCTTTTGTGCCATTCATTCTGGCCACACTGGTATCCTTTCTGTTCCTCTGATATGCCACTGTTCCTCAGTCCTGCCTTGAGGCCTTTTCACTTTCCATTTCCTCTCTCTGCGATGCCCTAACCCAGCTCATCACATGTCTTTCAGGTCTCCGTTCAAACATCATGGTATGCCTCAACTCTGCTAAAGCGCTGAAACAAAAAGGCCCTGGAATGTGCAATGGCTCAAACACAGCAGAAGTGTGTCTCTCACTCATGTAATGGATGTGCCAATGCAGTAGGTGGCTCTCCTCCACGTGGTGATGCAGGGATCCAGGATCTTCCATCCTTGCTGTCACTTGCACTCCACCAGGGGAAAAGAAAGAACATGAAGGAAGCTCACCCACTTCTGAAAGCCTAGCCTTAGAAGTGGCACTCCCATCCCATTGGCAAGAGCTGGTCACATGGCCACACCTGGATGCTCAGAGAGGGCTGGGAAACATTGCCCCTGCTTGGGAAGCACTTGTCAGCTCCAGCCATATACCCACAAAGGGGAGCATGGATCTGATGGACAATTGACTACCTTGGCCACGGTCACCTTCTCAGAGAGGCACTCCCGCCCCAATCATCCCACCCAAAGAATGTCCCTTTACCATACATGATATGTATGGTAATGTCCCATTACCATACAAATCATATCCCTATTTGATTTTCTTCATAGTACATTTTATTTACCTGCTAGTTTATTGTTTCTATCCCCTTCTAGAGGATAAGCTCTAGGGTGAAAATCTTGTTTAGCTAGTTAATGCCATATTCCTAGCACCTCAATCAGTGCTTTGTCCATAGTAGATATTTAGTAAATAGGTGTTGAATCAACGAAAGGACAAATAATTTCCATTTTACCAGTAGGGACACGAGGAAACCAGTGACTTCAAGGACAGAAAATACTTGTCCCCAGGGCTCGGCCTATGTAGGGGCCCCATTCATGTTAATTCTTTTCTTTCTCCAATGTTGATCTTGAGGCTGTAGATTTCAAGGAAAGGCTAGGCTGTGGTCTGTGAGTCAAGAGGCTTGGGTTTGAGTCTGAGTCTGTGCTGACTTCTGTGTGTGTCCTTCTTCTCTCCTGTCTGGACCTTGGTTTCCCAGCCTGCAAGATTGGGGTGGAGCAAGTTGGGTCAGGCAAACTTCCACATTCCTCAGGGCTTGAGAGTAGACGACCACCCCCAGAGTCCATCTGTACCTTCTTTTTCCAACAGCTGACCTTTGGGAGGAAGGTCTCCTCCCCTTCTTCCTCCCCGTCTACAGGCTTAATAAGGCTTAATGAGGGGCCTGGCTGGGCCCAGACACTCAGTGGCCACCAGCTCATGCTTTCACCCAAGGGCAGGGTAGGGGAGCATGGCTAATGACAGGGTCCTGGTAGGCGGTGAGCTTTCAGCCTCAGCTGGCCTTTCTGGGCCTCTATTAACAGACCACACAGGGAAATGTCTTCTCAGGGCCCATGATTTTCAATTTTCCACTGGAAAAGGCAGCCAGGAAGAGGTAACCAGGAGGCCAGAGACACTCACCTGTGCTTTTGTCAGGATTATTCTATTTGTCTTCCCATCTAGCTACCTACTTGGCCTTCCACCTTTCCTTCCACTTACCCATTCATTTACCCACCCAGGAATTCAAGTATCTGCCCACCTATTCACATGTCCATCCTTCCACCTAACCACCTACCAAGTTACTCTTCCACCCAGCCAATAATCCAGCATGCATGCAACCTTCCACCTTTTCTATCCATCCTTCTACCTACCCACTCATCTACTCCCCATCCATTCAATCCTCTGTCTATCCCTTTATCCATCTATACACACACCCATCTATCTGTCCTTCCAAGGCAGGGTGATCCAAGATCTAACTGGCATTAATTTTGTGCCTTCGACTAAAATAGAGATGAGCAAATCATTCATTCCATTCCCTCCAGCCTTTATGTCACATGATGAAAAATACATAGTGAAAAGTCTTACTTTGTTGGCTATCAGACTTGGGATTGGATCTGAGCTCTGCTTTTACAGACTTAGTGACCTGAGACAATTTCATGCCAACATTATTTTTGAGCAGCTGCTATATGTAGGCCTCATGCTCAACACTTTACAAATGTTGGCCCATTCAATTCTTCCAGCAGCTCTTTGAGGCAGCCCCCTACTTACTTTATAGACACAGACATCTTGCTGGGCTGCCACGTAAGGCTGTGAAGGTCTCACACTGCACAGCTCTTGGAGGCATCTTCTACACCACAGTCTATGGAAACAGTATCAGAATTGGATTCAGATCTGGCTGGCTCCAAAGTCAGCAATCTTTCTAGAACAATTCTGTTCTTTGGCACCTAACTGGACTTTCCCCCTGGTGACTGGGGTGCATTCTCACAAGTCTAAGTGCAGAATGACCCTCGTCCAAACTCTGCCCTTTGAGTGGAGAGAGGGCAGGAGAGAAAGGGAATAGACATACTGGTTCCATGATGCGGTAGAAACTCAGTCCTTGAGAGGTGACGAGAGCTGCAGATGGGGAAACTGAGTCCTAGAGAAACCCACAGGATCCAAGATTTAAAGATCCTCTGATATAACGATAAACAGTGGCACCTACTGAGCACTTCCTCCAAGCTGAGGCCACATGGTGACTCAGTTTCCATAATTCAACAATGGGAATTAATAACAGCACCAACTTCACAGAGTTGCTGAAAAGATTATAGAAGTTAAGACACGTAAAGGATCTAGAATTGTGCCTGCCACGAAAAAAAGTGCTCAAAAACTGTTACTTACCATTATTCAGAATAAGCCCACAGAACCCTGTGAGGATGGAGCCTTCTCTTCCTCTAAGCCTGGCGAGGCCAAGGTCATATACACAGGCCGTGGCTGCTGCCTCCCAGCTCTCCTATCCCCCCAGATAGTCCCAGACGGGTTTGCTCTGAGTGTGGTTTTAACGAAAGCCCATACTGTCAGGTGTCAGGCTGTCTGAGAGGGGGTCCAGGAAGGCCTCCTGGGAGTGTCATCCTCCCCATCACCCTGCACCAAGCCCGAGTTCTGGCAGATGTCGCCTAGGAACAGGATGCTGGAGTCCTTGCGAGTTCAGGCTCTGGTGCCAGATGGAAGCCTGCCATTGGCCCTTCTGAACTGTGAACGTGGCTTCGTCGCTCTGAGGCTGTTTCCTCATCTATAGGTAGCAAAGCAAACGACAGCTACCTAGTGTATAGTAGGTCCTTATGGTAAACGTTGGTTACTTACCTCCCCAGAGTCCATTCCCTCTTCTTCTGATTTCTGTTTAGGGAACCCCTTCCTGCTCTTTGGTCAGTGTAATGTGGGGCATCCCCCAAACCTTGGCCAATCAGAGTGTTGCACTCTTTGGCCACAGCTATTGGTTCAGGGTGTATGACCAAACCGGTCCAAGCAGACACTCCTAATGCCATTATGCCTCCACGGGGACCTGGGCATGAAGTCAACTCTAAAGGATGCTGAGCAAAAAAATGGAAACTCACCCTGATGCCATCATTGGAACTGTTAGACCCTTCCCACCTGGAGCTCATGCCTGGGCTTTCCAGTCCAGTAGATCCCCTTTTGAGTGAGCCAGTTTGCCGGCAACCAAAGGAGTCAACTAAAACAGATATAGACATGAGGGTCCCTCACGTGGGCAACGTGCCTCTTCTTCCTCAGGCTTCATTTGGTTTTGTGCTGCACACTCGGACAGGCCTGGTTCCCTGGACTAAGGGCTCTGATTGGATCCAAATTCTTTTACTTTGGAGAGTTTTTGCTCTCGTGGCACCTTTTAATTAAGGGCTCTTGCAAAGCCCCTCTGCGAAGAGTTGTGCTTTTTGCTCCATGAGAATTTAGGGACCGTCCCCAGAGATGGTCCTCTTTTCAATGATCCAAATTCCAAGCTCTGACTTCTGCCTTCAGATGCTGCCTCTAGAGGGCTAATGAGCAAGTGATATGGGGGCAGAGAGATCCCACCGTGCTGGGTATGCGGCTCCACGCTCCTCCCATTCCACCCCTGCCCAGGGGCACTCAGTAGTTCCTTACTGGCCTGGCATTCAAGTGATGCAGAGTTGGGATTTGAACACAGGCCTCTACAAATGGAAGGTTAAACCGTGAGGGGAATGGGAAGTGTCGCCACAGGGTGAGTGAGGGAGAGCTGCAGTGTCGGGAAGCCTTCCCAGAGGAAGCAGAGCTGGGACAGCTGGGGAAAATGGGCAACACTTGGGGATGCAGAGAGAAAAGGAAAGGGATCCGGCACAGTGCAGGGCGTGGAGATGGGAACATGGGGTGGGGTTTTGAGTGATGGTGCAGATAGAGGCTCTAGGGCACAGAATCCTGTAGGGTCCACCTCCTATCTCTCTTATTGCCCATCCCCATATTCCTTGCAGGGTTAGGTCCCACTCTCTCGCACTTGGACAGTTGCTCTAGATGCCTCACTGGTCTCCCTGCCTCCTGTCTGATCTTCCAGTTCACGCTCTACCAGCAGCCATCCATTCATCCATCTGACCATTCATGCATTTGTTCACTCAGCAAATATTCCCAAGGGGCAGAGACTATGTCATGTAGCGCCCTGTGGCTGGAGCCTCTCCACCTGGCTGACCTTGCTTCTCTTCCCTGGCTTCCTGGGCAGGATGCCCCCATCCCCCACCCTCAGATTGCATCTCATCACAACGTTTATTACAAGACATCAGTTGTCTGGACTATAAGCTCCTTGAAGGCAGAAACTTTGATTCCAGAGACCCAGTGCTGAGTTGGATTAAAGGAAGGAGTTCTTATAAGGGACAAAAGTAGGACCCTGAGGTCCCACAGCTTGCGGTAGAATCCCAGCTGCAGCATTCTGCAGTCATATAACTCCGAGCAAGCTCTTCATCTCATTGAGCTTCAGTTAACACATCTGTAAAGTGGGAGATAATAGCGTCCGCTTCAAGGATGAAATGAGGGAATCCACGTGACACATGTAGGGAGGCTCCTGAGAGGTAGACAGTGCCTGGTCAGCGGGAGCCTCCGTATCACAGTCATGGTTACATAACAACGGGCAGGTGGAGTGGTCGCTGGGGTCTCTGCCCGTATCCCCTCAGCCACCCATTCTGGCTGATGGGAATATCGGCTACTGATGGCTCCCAGCTGGTAACTGCCCTGCCCAAGGACACATCCTTTTCGGGGGGCAACCCCTGGTGACATGTATTATAAATATTCGACTACACCCCTCAGCTGGGGGCAACCCTGAAGGGCCATCTCAACTCCAGAACTCCTTGTGGGATCAGTTGAGATTTCTGTCACAGCTCCACCATGTGTCAGCTCTTCTGTCCCCGCAGTCCTGTCTTCCCCACCGTCTCACAGGTAGTCCTGAGAGCTCTCGTGGATAAACTCCTGAACACTGACCTCCATCTCGGGAACCAGTGGAAGAGGTGGTGTGGCAGGAGTTCCAGGGCAGGAACCCGGGAGGGTGGAGATGGAAAGGAAGGCCAGAAGAAGAGGGTGGGGCCCTGGCCCAGAAAAGCCAGGTGGCCCCGTTCTGGGTCTCTGGAACATTCCAACCTTCCTCCTGCCCTTGTCTTCACGGCCCGCCTTGTTCCTTGCTGACTGATCACAGTGGTTGGGGATACTGGCTTTGGGGCCCTCTCTTGAGTTTGAGTTTGAGTCCCAATTCTGTTTCTGACCCTCTGTGGAACTTTGGGCAAGTCCTTTCACTTCTTCAGGCCTCAGTGGTGCCAAGTGTATAATGGGTCTGGGGAGAATCAACAAGGGGCACACAGAGCTCTTAGCACAGTGCCTGGGGGGCAGAGAGCATAAATGCTACCTCCTATGCAATCCCTCTGAAGGTAGTTTACAAATCAACCTGCCTGGGCAGGGTCACCATTTTCACATTTCCCCCCTAAGCCTTTCTTCTCTGAAGGCTCCATAACTGACCAAGTTTCCTAAGGCTTTCCAGAAATCACAGAAGGTTTGTCCATTTGGAAAGTTTCATTCTATGCCCTTTTGTTCCATAATAGCTGATAGAATATCAAATGAGAATGGCTCGCTGGAACTGAGGTGTTACTGTGTGCCAGGCAGGGGTCTAAGAGCTCTGCAGGAATTGAACTTTCACAGTAACCTTGTGATATGGGTATTATATTAAAAGATAAAGAAACTGAGGCTCAGAGAGGTTAGGCAATATGATCACACAACAAGCAAGTGGAGTAAGGCCATGCTGGGTAATGGCTAAGGTGCAAGGCAGGCCGGACTGGAGTAGAATCCGTGGTCTCTGGCTCCACCTTTATAAGTGGTGTGTTCTTGGGTAAATTAGCTTTAACTTTGCTGTGCCCCAGTTTCTTTATTTATAAAATGGGGATAATAATAACCCCTATTTCACTGACCATTGAGATTAAATAAGATAACACATGTATAATGCCTGGTGTATATTTGTATTTACCCTACACCATGCTCTGAGTACCTACCATGGGCTAGGTACTGTTCTAGGTGCTGGGGGCAGAGAAGCGAATAAACAGACACAGTTCCTGCCCCCATGGGACAGACGTCCTGGAAGTAAAGGCTAACTAGAATAACAGCTAACTGAATTTTAGCTGATATTCTTAGCTAGAATTTGAACCCACATCTATTTGAGGCCTCCCTCATCCCCTTGCCCCGCAATATTTTCACCATAGCTCTTATCACTCCTCATATAATAGGGATCTGTTTATTTTGCCTCGGATGAGTCTCTTCCATGGAATGTAAATGCTTCTTGGGCCTTTACTTGTCTCTAAAATGGGACAATGACATCTAGGCTGTCTGGACATTTCTATTAGCTAATGTTTTCAAATCAGTGCAACAGACAAGGTTTGTTGTCCTAATAAAAGAATACTCAGAGCAAGGAGTGATTCGTTCTGACCCAAGGAGAGTCAGAGGAGGGATTTAGGAGGCGGGGCTGTTTGAGCTGAGCCCTGACAGTGAATAGAATATGAATCATCAGAGAAAGATAGGAAGGCATTCCAGACAGGGGCAACTGCCTTAGCAAAGGCCTAGAGGTTAGTATTCAGGCCCCAACTCATCCAAGTTCTAGCTTATTTCTCCAGGCAGGCTGATCTCTCTCTCCTCCCACTTGTTTAATGCTGAGGGGCAAACACTTTAACACACACCATTCAGCATTGGTTACTGACGTTTCCAGCAATCTGTGTTGACTTGGGCTTCCTGGTAAGTGTCAGGGCATCAGCAGGCCACTGTTTTCACCACTTACTTATTTAATTTGTTCATTTGTTGTTTCATAATGAATTTGTTTATTTGCTCAACAAATATTTCTCAAGGGCCTCCTCCATGCCAGGTCAGATGCTGGTACCCAACATCAGGACACGCTTCCTGCACTGGAGGAGCTCATGGTCTCATGGGAAGAACAGATGAGAACAATCCATGCTGACAATAAAATAGATGGTGTGACATCTGTGAAGAGAGCAAAGAAGAGGGTGAGAGATGATGTTAGAGGAATCCTGATTTCTTTGGGGTAGTCAGGGAAGGCTCCCTAGAGGAAGTGACCATCAAGCTGAAGAAGAAGGAATGGCTGTGAGGAAGAGTGAAGAGAAGGGTGTTCCAGGCAGAGGGAACATTATGTGCAAAGCCTTGAGGTGGGAAAGGATTTGACATGTCTGGAACTGGAAAGAGGCCAGAGTGGTGACAGTGGAGCCAGCTATGGGTTAAGAGTGGGAGATGGGGTCAGGGCACACAGGGCCTTGCAGGCCATAGTCAAGAGTTTGGTTTTCGCTTTGAGCATGATGGGAAACTATTGGGAAGTGTCAAGTGGGAAAATGAGAAGATCCTTTGCCTGCCAGGGGCCATGGGGTAGCCAGAGGGGCAGCTGCCCTAGGCATCTGGACAAGAGACGCTGGACATTTGTCTCCTTTCCCCACACCTGATGCTTTAATCACTTTGTTTGCACACAGCCTTGTACTGGAAACTCAGTACCTTGGAACATAATCCCTTTCATTGTCGGGTAGTTTGAGCTGAAGGAACATGGTCCCTTTGATCAGTGATTCTCAAACGTTTTTGTCTTGAGCTCCCTTTATACCCTTAAAAGTTGAAGACCCCAAAAAGCTTCTGTTCATGTGGATTATATCTAGAGCCAGGACCATGGGGAGTTAAATAAGCATAAAATTTAAAGGGTGCCAAAAATCTCAATAATCACGATAATTTTTTTTTTTTTTTTTTTTGCGGTACGCGGGCCTCTCACTGTTGTGGCCTCTCCCGTTGCGGAGCACAGGCTCCGGACGTGCAGGCTCAGCGGCCATAGCTCACAGGCCCAGGCACTCCGCAGCATGTGGGATCTTCCCGGACCGGGGCACGAACCCACATCCCCTGCATCGGCAGGCGGACTCTCAACCACTGCGCCACCAGGGAAGCCCACATGATAAATATTTTAATGCAATATTTTGAAAAATCCATATTGGAGCCTGAGGTGAAAGGAAAAGAAAAAATCAGTAATACTGATCTTTATTGAAAATTGATACTTTGTTCATGAAATTTTTTTTGCATTAATTTTTTTCATTGTTTTTGAAGCAATAGTGCTATCATGTGTCACATCAACTTTGGAAAATTCCACCAAGAGTGATAAGGGCAAATGATGTCTCAGTGTTGTAAAAATAATTTTGACGTTATGGACCCCCTGGAATGGTCTCAGGACCCCAGAGATTGCAGACTGTACTTTGGGAACCATCGCTTTTGATGGAACCAAAATATCCGGATGGTTTCTACCCTTTGGTGTTAGGTCTGCCCCGGAGAACTCCACCTGTCTCTCCTCTGCCTTCAAGGAGGCAGCACCTGGGAGGCTAAGCTTTAGAATTCAGGACACGGCTCCAGGCTAAAGACCTCCCAGTGCATGGGCTTCCCACTCACCTCTCCCCGCCCCTCCACTGGACGAGCCCCATTTGGTTGATGTCACTGAAAGATCAAGGGCCTCTAGTTAGGAGCTGCTTTCCCAGGTGTGGCCTGAGCAGCATGGAGCCTGTGAAGGCCTATCACCCCCTGCCTTGGGACACTCCCTCTCTCTTCCTGCCCTGGGGTCTTTCCATGTCCCCTATCACCTGTCCCATGGTTCCTGCCCCTCCTCTATCCTGGGCTGCTGATTTGAGTGTTCAAAATCTCTATGGGCTCCCTCTGGGCTTCTGGAGAGCAGGCATCTCACCAAGAAACAGCATACAGGCAAAGAAAACCTCCAACGCTTCTAGGAGGCCAACTTCTGAAAATTCAATTTGTCAGCAGTATAAACAGGATATTGAGGCTGGTGAAGGCAGGCTCCGAGGAAAACATCTGACGGGGAAGAAAGGAGGCAGCAACCTGCAGGGTAGTGGTACCGTGGGCACATTCCTCCGCAGCATTAAAACCCACAGCTAATCACAGGCAGATCCCTGCCCACCCAGGGCGTTGCTTTGTTCACTCAGATCTCTCTCTCTAAACAGCAACACCCAGTCCGCCAGACTCTGCCTCCCTTGGACACCTCCCTTCCCCTCTGTGGTCCTCAGTACCCCTGTCTGCCATGGGAGAGGGCCTGTAACCCAAGTTCCTTTCTGTCGGTCTAATACACCAGAATCCAAACCTCGCTAACTCAAAGCCCCCAAGAGCCTAGAATTCCAGGATTATAAAATGCCCAGATTTTCTGACTGCAGAATTTGACAAGTCAACGATGGTAGTTCTAAAACGCTACGATTTTAAATTTCAGTGGCTCTAAGTCCCTGCCATGAAAATTTCTATGATTCTAAAAACCTGAGATTCTGAGTCTCAATGATTTTAAGTACCTGAGGCAGTGCCGTGGACTCTACAGCCAGATGGTCTGGGTTCATCTACGGCCAGCCGCACTCCCACTAACTGGGTGACTTTGGGCAAAATTCTTGACCTTCTGGTGCTTTAGTTTCCATATCTGTAAAGTAAGGAGCACAGTAGTTATGACCTCATGGAGGGGTTGTGAGGACTAAATGAGTTAATCTTTGTAAACAGTGCCTGGAGCACAGTAAGAACTCGGTGTTTTGCTCCTGCCATGATTCTAGACTGGAAAGTTTCTACAGCCTCAGAGTCTGAGATGGGTGTTTCTGTCTCCAAGCTTCCAAGTTTGAAAGTTTTAAAGAATTCATTGTTCAAAAATTCAGTGATGGGGCTTCCCTGGTGGCGCAGTGGTTGAGAGTCCGCCTGCCGATGCAGGGGACACGGGTTCATGCCCCGGTCCAGGAAGATCTCACATGCCGCGGAGCAGCTGGACCCGTGAGCCATGGCCGCTGAGCCTGCGCGTCCGGAGCCTGTGCTCCACAAGGGAGAGGCCACAACAGTGAGAGCCCCGCGTACTGAAAAAAAAAAAAAAAGAATTCAGTGATGCACTGATTCTGGAGGCTGGCTGTGGGCACATGTGTTTTGATGTCTCTGCCCCAGGGTCAGGATCTACCAGGGCAAGCTGAGGAGCCTGGCTGATTGGCTTGATCCTGGCACTCCCAGCCACCAACCCAAAGAGAATGACAAGTCTGGGATCTGCAAACTCTGAGGAGTGTCTTCTTCTGCCCTCAACACACACATGGCCCCGGAGATAACTTGACCTTCTGGCCAAAGGTTCACTGACCTTGACTATTTCCTGAAATCCATGGGACACAGGAAGACAGTTACCCACCCCCTCTCCATAACTTGGAACTTCTTCTCTCAAAAACCTGCTATAGCTCCCCAGTGTCTTTCAAACCAAGTTCTGTCACTCAGCCTGGCTTTTGGAGCCCCTCTCTACCTTGTCCAGTTCAAGGTAAGTTGAGGTCATCTGCAATGGGGACAGGAGATTTGAGACGGTTCTTTTGGAAGTTACTTCTAGGTCCACATGCATTCATTTGTTCACTCCACAAATATTTATTAAGCATTTACCATATGCTAAACTCTGTTCTAGGCCCTGGGGACACAAAGTGAATAAAACAGATAAGGTCTCTGCTCTTGGGAGATCATGAAACTCACTTCTGGCCCCACTCGTTGTAGAGCATTATGCTCAGGGGGTGAGAGCATAGGCCACTTCCTGACTGCAGAACTGTGGACCAACAGTCAGTGCCACATTTGTAAAATGGGCCAATAACACCACCTACCATGTAAGATTGCTGTAAAGATTAAACAAAGATAGTGATGGTGGAAACTCACCTCAGTGTCTGGCACTGAGCAAGTCCAAAATCCATTGAAGCTGCTGCTGTTGTTGTTGTTTGATTTCTACCCCCTGCTCCCTTCAGAGCGCTTAATTTGTGGGTAAAACCAGGCAGGCCTGGGCTCAAGTCCTGGGATGTAAAAACAGGTAATCATACTGCCTGCTTCCCAGGACTAGCTGCCTGGTATGTTGGGCATAGCCAGCCGGGGCGCAGATTGTAACAGGGATGTATTCTCACTTCCCTCCAGCTCTCTCTGAGAAGTCATCCCAACCAACTTCACTACCTGCTGCAGCTCTCACATGCACACACCTGACAACTTTCCCTTCTGGGTTCCATGTCCTCCACGTAGGGCCTAAGGAAAATCAGCTCTAAGAACAGGCTGAGACATTTGGACATGATACAAAAGGCAATAGGGAGCCAAGGCTGGCTATGGAAAGAGGGAGTCTCCAGATGAAGGGTGTCCCCTATCTTCCAGTGGCTCCTCTGTACGCTTTGCGTCTTGTCCTCACAGCTGCCAGGGGCTCCCGCCAACTGCCATGAGTCCCTGCTGTGTTTGGGGGTTAGGTTATTTTTCATTAAGTTTGCAGTTATTACAAAAATGCAAGTCAAATTGTGACGTGCTGAGCTGAGCAGGCAGGAGGTTAAAGCATTTTCCCTGCCTGCGGCCCGCCGGGCCCCCACCCTGTTCTGGGTAAAGGGGAACATTTTCAGGAAAATAAACAAGGACGCCTTGATCCTTTGGGGAGTTTATGAACCTGCCCTTACCCCCACTCCATACCCCACCCCATTAGCAGGCTTGGTCTCTCTCCCTGTTAATTAAAGAGAGAACTATTTTCCAGGGCAATTTCAGCTCTGGCTCAGCCTGTGCCCACATCCTTGAGAGGGAGGCCATGGTGATGGGCTGGCTGGGCGGCTGGTGGCCTCGGAGGTAACAATTTGTCTCCAGATGGAATCCACTCCCTTGAATAAAGGGACTTTGTGTTCTTTCTCATAGCCCCCTGGCTTCCAAGGAGGGAGATACTAGAGAGGAAGCAGCTGTGGCTTCCCAAGAGCAGGGGCCACCATGGTAGGCAGCTCAAGCCTCACTGCTTGGGCCACAAGCCTCTCATTGCCCCTTGGCCTCTGTCTGTGTCCTCGGAGCTTCAGCCTTCTCATAGAAACCTGGAACTCATGCAGCCACTCATTCATTGGTTCATTCAACAGCTCTTTATTGAGCATCTACTAATATACCAGGCCCTGTGCTAGGCACTGGGCCTACAGAAGTGCAGACAACTCCTGCCATCATGGAGCTCACATTCTAGTGGGTTAGAGAGACAGTAAAGATGAATAAGTCAATATTTAATCCATTGCCAGGCAGTCAAGTGAGGACAAATAAAGCAGAGGTAGTAGGTAAAAATGGTGGTGGGCAGAAGTTCTCTTTGAGGGGATGTCTAAGCAGAGACCTGCAGGGAGGAAGGGGTGGGCTGTGGGAACAGTGGCACTTCTGCCATAGCAGGGACAGACTGGCCTCGTACCTCGACCCCTCTTTTCTACCTCTGGGCTTTTGCCAAGGCTTCCGTGGACTGCTACCGGCTGTTAGGAGTCAGGCCGCACAGCAGGAAGTGAGTGGCGGGCAAGCGAGCAAAGCTTCATCTGATGCTCCCCATCGCTCCCCATAGCTCGCGTTACTGCCTGACCCATCCCCACTTCTTCCGTGGAAAAACTGTCTTCCACGAAACCAATCCCTGGTGCCAAACATGTTGCAGACTGCTGCATCAAGAAATAGCTATACATTTGTGAGATTCAGAAATGCGGACGTCAATACCAGCAGACACAACTAAAAGATACTGAGATGCATTTTGGATCAGGTGAGGTAATGGTTACATCCCTGCAAAGTGGGAGGTAAATTTAGAATTTCACCACATCACACAAGGGCAATAAAGACGCTAGGCTCCTGGTTGTGCCACTGTGTGTAGCACTCATACTTTTCAAGCCGCCCGAAGGGCATGTGCTAGAGTGTCACTGACACCCCGGCCAGTGGAGTTAGGGGGAACCCCTGTGCTCCCAATGGCCCCCCACATGGGTTTTCTGGAGGACAGTCACATCCTCATCACTATATTTTGGAGTCCATCTAAATTGAATCTAGTCTGCCCCTCAATTTTACACAAAGGGACTGGAACTCTGAGAAGGGATTTGATCAAGGGGACAGTGAGGTCTTAGTGTCAGGACAGTTGACAGAGAGGAGTACTGGGCCCACCAAGCTTGATTCCAGTCCCTGCTTTGTTGCTTACATGGCTGTGTGGCCTTGATCCCCTGATCTCTTTGAGGCTCAGTTTCTTCATCTGTAACATGGGGTAATACAGGTGGTCCTTGTGGGTATTGTGAGGTTTAAATGTCATCAGGTGACCCAATGGGTCTTCGAAGGTCTTGGTTTCTCATCCACCCTAGTATATTTTATTTATTTATAAAGTGAAAACATGTATCACTGTCCCAATATATCATTACTTTATTATATGATATACACAATAATGAAAAAAAATTTTAATGACATAAAAATATGCAGATAGAATTACTAATCATTTTCCTGTAACCCACTAGGTTGTATCCTGCAGTGGTTGACCTCCACTTTGGAAACCGCTGAACTTGGACACAGCAGGTGCTTATTAATGGAAGTAGTTTTAATGCTATTACTTTAAAAATACATAATTATTATTGTTAGAGAAAATCCTTGCTCTAAGAGAAAATCTTACACTAGACTATAAGCTTAGTGGAAGTAGAGACCAGAGAAGGTTTCCCTGAAGTGTACACAATAGGAGCTTAATAAATGCTTGTTGATGGATGTGCCCAGGGGTGAGAGAAAAGTAGAAGAAAGAACAGTGGGTTTGGAATGAAATAATCTTGGGCCCAAATTTCAGACTGACCAGCTCACTGTAAGATTTTGGGCAGGTCCATTTTCTGGACCTCAGTTTTCTGGACCTCAGTTTCCACATATGTAAAATGGGATTAATAAACTCTCCCTGGTAGGATTGAGGTGAGGATGATGGTCATTGGATGTGAATGTGCTCTGTGCTCTATTCCCCATAAGAAAGCTCTGCATGGCCATTATCATCACTCACCCAACAAACATCTTCTGAGCCTCCAGGGTGTGTTAAAGAAATGTGTTACTTGGAGTGCTTTTGGCTGCAAGTAACAGAATACCTGATTTAAAGTGACTTAAACCATAAATGTTATTATTTTTAACTTTTTAAATTGGTGTATTGCATAAATAAAGTGCCTAAATCTTGAGCCATACAGTTCAGTGATTTTTGCAGATGTATCCACCACCCAGATCAAGCTATAGAACATTATTGGAACCCCATAATGAGGAAGCCAACCTCATTTCCCTTTCATGACTAATTCTCCCTCCATCTGCCACCACTGCAAAGGGTAGCCACTAACCTGACTTCTAACAGCATAGATTAGTTTTGCCAGTTCTTGAACTTCATAGAAATGGAATCATACAGTATGTACTTTTTAATGTCTAGTTTCTTTTGCTCAACGTAATGATTTTAAGATTCATCCCTGTTACTGCATATATCAGTAGTTTATTCTTTTTTACTGCTATGTAATATTCCATTATGTATGGAATAGTATGGATATATCACAACTTATTTGTCTAGTCTCTTGTTGATGGACATTGGTGGTGTTTCTTGTGTTCTGCTATTATGAATATAGCTACATGTACACAATCATTTGGTGGACATGTGTTCATTTCTCTTGGGTAAATACCAAGAAATGAAGTTACCTGGTCACTGGGTAAGTTTGTGTTCAGTTTTAGTAACTACTGGTCAACACTTTTCAAAGTGGTCGTACAAATTTACACTCCTACCACCAGAATATGAGAGTTCCAGTTATTCCATGTCCTCACCAACACTTTGTATTGTCAGTCTTTTCAATTTTAGCCATTCTGGTGGGTATGAGGTTATATCACGTTGTAGTTTTAATTTGCATTTCCCTGATGAATAATGAAGTTAAGCACATTTTTATGTGCTTATTGGATATTTGGATCTCTTCTTTTGTGGGGTTCTTATTCACGTTTTGCCCCACTTTTTAAAAATTGGGTTGTTCATCTATCATTGATATATTATACAGATGAGTTCTTTGTTGGAAAGATATTTCAAATATCTTCTCCAAGCACATGGGTTGTCTTTTTGTTCTCTTAATGATTATTTGATAAACAAAATTCTTAATTTTAGTGTAGTCCAATTTGTCAATTTTCTTGTGATCATGCTTTTTGTGTTCTGTGTAAGGTATATGACAATTGCCAAGATTATTAAAATATTTTTATAAAATGTTTTCTTCTAAAAAACGTTCATTAGACCAAAAGGGATTTATTATTATCACACACGGTAAGAAATCTCTGATCCCAGGGTTGATTCGTCATCAAAGTCTTGGGCTCCTTTGATCCTGCAGTATATTGTGTGGATGTTCCCTCATGGCCACAAGATGGCTGCCACAGCTCTAGGCAACACATTGTTACATGACAATAGCCAAAAGCAGGAAGAAGGGGAGTGGGGGAGATAAGTATAGATAGAGGGAAGAAACCCTTTCCCAGAAGCTCTCAGCTGACTCTTTCTTTTGCCTTATTGGCCACTGGGTCACATGACCAACCCTCACTACAAGGGAGGCTAGGAAAGTATCTGGCATTTTTGGCCTCTACCATGAGTGGTGGGCTCTGCCAGCATGGGAGAAGAAGAGAACTTCTGATTCTGATCTCTCTGATCGCTCTCTAATATCTAATCAGTGAGCAAATACAATATCTGCCACAGAGATTCAGTGACAAACGGGGCCCAGATCCTTAACTCAAAGTAGGGTGACCAAAGGCCCTGGTTTGCCTGAGAAATGAGACTTTTAGAACTAAAACTGAGAAAGTCCTGGGCAAACCAGGACATGTCAGTCACCCTATGCCAAGGAGCTTTCACTTGGCCTGAAGTCAGGGGTAGACTAGACGTTGTCTCTAACCTGGATGCAGAAAGTCATCCACATAAGTTGCTAGGAAGGAAGTGTCAACTTGCCTGCTTTAAATTTCCACCAACCTTAGACTCCAGCCCCCGATATTCCACCATTAACTGTACTCTAGCCAGTCACTCTGACTAAAAACATTTATGAGTACCTACTATGCACCAGGCTCTGTGCTAAGTGCTGGAAATTCTGAAATGAATCAGATGCAGATCTTACCCAGAGAAACTCCCAGGCCAGTAGGGGAGACTGTCAGGTAAACAGTCATAAGTTAGGGTGGTGATGGAGGAGCCATGATGGGAGGACAGTGCAGCCTGGCAGGGCTTTCTCGGGGAGATACTGCCCCTCAGAGAGCTGCAGGAGCCTGCCAGGTGGAGGAGGAGTGCAGCGGTCAGGAATGAGCCAGGAATAAGCACTGTCCTGTTTGCCACTTCTTTTAAAGATGCTGGGCAGCTCATTCTTCAGAATTTTATTTTTCCTTGAATAAAAGTATATTTCCCTCTTAATAAGAATGTTTCCCCTGTGTATGCAGAGCTCCCTGCGAAGCCCTTTCACATCCACCCTTGTCTGAACTTCACGTTGGCATTATGCGGGTGCAGAGCTGCAAGGATGATTATCCTCATTTTATTGAGGAGGAAACTCAGGATGACCCAGAGAGGAGGAGTCACCTGCCCAAGGTCACAGGGCTACAAAGTGCCAGAGTGGGCATGTCAACTCAGCTCCATTCCCTCCAGCTGCCTGCCTGCAGCCAGGGCCGAGGTTGCCCTAGTGCTTGGGAGAAGAGGTCAGATCTCCTCGTGACAGGGCCCTCCCAGAGCTGTGTAGTGTTCCCGGCAGGAGCACCCCTACAGGTGATGGGAGCCGATGTCCAGACGTGGTCCCAGGACCTTCCCATTAAACACCAGCCGGACACAAGGAAGGCCTCCCCCATCCTCACCCCTGGAGTCCAGGTTAGCCCCCTTAAAAACAGGGTGTCTGGGCTTCCCCGGTGGCGCAGTGGTTGAGAGGCCGCCTGCCGATGCAGGGGACACGGGTTCGTGCCCCGGTCCGGGAAGATCCCACATGCCGCGGAGCGCCTGGGCCCGTGAGCCATGGCCGCTGAGCCTGCGCGTCCGGAGCCTGTGCTCCGCAGCGGGAGAGACCACAACAGTGAGAGGCCCGCGTACCGCAAAAAAAACAAAAAAAAACAGGGCGTCCTCCTCTCCCTCTCAGAGATATGGTGGAGAGAGGGCACTGCAGTCCCATGGGGTCTGGCAGAGTCACTGATGTGATTGGTCACTTTGCCAGACAGCATCGAAATAAACACCCCCCAGGGAAGGATGAGGTGGCTTCAGGGTGTCCACAGTCTCGTGGGAGTGGCTCCCCACATCAGTGGGGTATGAGAAGTGGGGACAAAGGGCAGCCTCTCTCCCTCCAGATCCAATCACTGAAAACACTCTGTAATCACCGCGCAAATGAGGCGTCACACCCCTCAGACCTCACAAGGAACTAGCACGGATTCACTCACTCATTCATTTACTCATTCATTCATTCCCTCATCTATCCAACAGCTATTTTTTGAGCACCTTACCTCAAGGAGCTTCTTAATTTAATGTAGCCCAATGTATCAATCTTTTCTTTTATGATAGGGCCCTGTTCTTGGAGCTGGGGAGACGATGGTGGCAGGCTGCCTCACAGAGCTAACAGTCGAAGGGGAGAGAACTTAGTCCCATCAATAACATGCGAAGTGAGGATAACACTAAAGGGAACAGTGTAGAGACCGACAAAACCAGATTTATTTGGCAGGGGGGAGGTGTGAGAGGGTGTCTCACTATAGGCCCCTGACATCCTTTATTTTTAAATCAAATTGAATCAAATATTCTAAAATGTACCTACACTAAATATATTTTTAGCCATACATAACTTGAAAGAGTTTAAATCTTTTACCTTTTACTGGCTATGAATAATTTATTTCATTAGCAGTTGTCTAAACTCTATGGCAGTTGGCATGCACCCCTGGGAATGCTTGCAAAGTGAAAAAAATTAGAACCTACAAAGGATTTTCAACTCCAACTTGAGATGTTGAATGAGCTGGAGTTTTGAGTAGGATTTTATGTGAGCAGAGATCTGTGGCTAAAATGCCTTGGAAACGTTCCTCTCCTGGGGCCACTCCTGGGCTTTCTCCCGGGTGGGAAAGGTGTTATGGGACAGTCTGGAGTAGTAGGGGCAGTACTGGGAGCCTGAGGCCAGCACAACATTGGTGGTGGTGGTGGGGGGGCACCATTCTGGAGCAAAGTTCAGCATCCAGAAGATGCAATGGGTAGAGGGACTTTCCCTGGACTGGGGTGATAACCATTTCCCCGGGGCATGGTTAGGGGGTGATAACTGTAGGGCTAGGGCTGGCTCTCAGGGCAGGCTGTAATCTTGGCCGGGGCCACCTCTGACCTACAGCCTATGACAGCTGCAGTCCCTGGGAACAGCAGGAGGCATTTCTCTGCCCCTTCCTGCAGCAAAGATTGCCTCTGGCTGTCATCAGGAAGGGCGAGGCTTGCCAGGCCCATCCCTCGGCCTGAGACCCAGATGACTTTTGGAAAGCAATCCTACTTGCATGTGCTAGAGAAATAAGGATTTTTAAAAAATTATTAGTATCATCGTGGATCAAGAGCTATAGGGCTAAGCTCAAACCATGCAGGTTTTTAAAAATAAATAGAATAAATAAAGTAAAATTTAAATTAAATAAAATCTAAATTTAAGAAAAGAAAATCATTATCAAAATTTAATAAAAAGGAAACCCAGTGTTTCCTAAATACAGGAGCAAATGCTCCCCATCACTCCCAATGAAGAAATTTACATTTAAAATGTACAATGGGTTTGACAAGGACAGCTATTTAATAAAGATATTAAAGTACATCCCTAAACGTTAATTACAAAAGGAAAAGTAATACCTTTATGGTGGAGAAAGGACACCACCTTCACCCAGTGATCAAAGTTAACACTAATAAGGGGACAAATTGACACCATGTGTTTGCTGATGTAATACACGGGAAAGGATACACCACCACTTCTAAGGCATTCTGCCAAAAAGGCATAACCTGAGTCTGATCATGAGGAACAGTGCACAAACCCAAAGTGAGGCATGTGACATTCTATAAAACAACATATTTATATTCTTCAAAAATGTCAAAGTCATAAAACACAAAGAAAGGTCAGAAACTGTTCCAGATTAAAGAAGACTAAAGAGGCACAACAACTAATACAATGGGTAACGACTGCACCTTGCACCGGAAAAAAAAAAATGTATAAGTGACATAATCGGAACAGTTGACAAAGTTGGAATACAGACTGCAGATTAGATGAAAAGTACTGGGTGACAGACTGGCCAGTGGGGAACAGGAATTCTGCTACACTGGTTGGAGTGTCAGGCCATTTGGCAACATTTAGCAGGTTACAAACACATCTCCGCACTGATTCCAGTTCTAGGAGTTTATTCTGCACGTACTCATATTTGCAAAATGATGTCTGCGTAAGGACAGGCGTTGCAGCCTTTGCAATAACAAAAGACAAGAAACAACTTAAACATTCATCCAATTAAATAAGTGATGGCACATCTAAACCATGGAATTCATGCAGCTGTGAAAAAGAAAAAAGGCGGATCTCTAAGTACCGCTGGCCAGGGAGTGTCGCAGCAAATGAAGTGCAAAACACTGAAAAGTAAGGTACCATTTGGTAAAGAAAAAAGGGGAGGAGGGAATGTATGTGCATATGCTCACAAGTGCATAAACCACTTCTGAGTGGAAACACAAGAAAGAAGCTGAAAACAGTTGCCACTTAAATCTTAATTTACAGACAAAAGGAACTGGTGCTCAGAGAGGTGAAGTGGCTCACCCAAGATCACACAGCCAGTGAGCGACTCACAGAGCTCGAATCTGACTTGTCCAACGTTCCTGTCCCCTTCCCACCCATTCCCTAATAAATACACCCCCATTATTAAGTGATGACTCACATTACAGAAACGTCTTCTAATTAAATTTGAAAATAGGAAAAGCATTTGGAATGTACTCTGAGGAGGCTAGCCTTAGCAGAATTACTTCCATACCAAGAATTTGTTCCCCCGCTATGTAGCAGCTGGATTTTTTTTTTATTCCTTGATGAGTGGAATGTAAGAAGCACAGAAGATGACCAGTTTCCACTCTTGGCTTTCTTCCTAAGCTGCCTCGAACCCTTTGTACAATAAGGACGTAGAAATCAATTGATCAATCAATTAAGAAACCTATTGATGAATTAATTCCCATGTTTACCAGATGTGCTTATTTGGGAGAGTTATTGACCCAGTATGGACACAGCAAAGTCCTAGGCTCTATTCCCCAAAACACAATGACAATCAGGGGGGAAAGCTGGTTCGTTTTACGGCCAACAGTCTGAGAACACAGCTGTTGTCAAGCTCCAAGTCAAGTTACTAAAATTGTGGAGGAAAATATGGGCTCTTTCCCTTTCCTACCATGCAGAGATGTAGTAAAATAAGCTGAATGTTACTAGCCCAGCTCCCTCCTCTGTATGCTGTGTGACCTGCAGGATGTACCTTCACAGAGCCTCGTTTCCCCATCAAGGGAATAGTGGATTTTGCCGGGTGGTTGTGGAGTTCGCCTCCAGAATTGGCCATAAGCCTACAAGTGTCTCTCACGCTAAGTCCAACACCCAGTAAGAAGTCAAACTAATTTTTTGAAAGATTTAACTGAGTAGAGTTGAAAAGGTAGAATATGGGCGAGTTTGGTGCCACCTCCTGGCCATGTGACCTCATGCAAGCTCATGACCTCTCCGAGCCTCGACTTGCTCTTCTGTAAAATGGATTCGATGATGCCAGCTTCGGAAAGTGGTGAAGATGGAACAGGTTAAGGGATGTGAACAGTGCTTAGGAATGGTTGGCCCCTCCCCTTCATTACCCAGTGAAGGACAGACTCGTCTCCTGTGGAAGCTGATGCACAGGTCTCAGCCTCGTAGGCCCCCATCTCTGGCACCAGCTCCAGTGGCAGCTGTGAAAAGCACTGGCTGGTTGCTTGAGGGAGAGATCAGGAAGTAATGATGCCCACAGCTCTGTGGCCCCTTCCCTGGCAGATGAGGAATCACTCTGCTATTGGGGAGACTCTGTTGGCTAACTCACCTCAAATAAAATGTATTCACCGGCATCCCCCTCTTTTCGAAAGTTTGCTTTACGCTACTCTGCTTTTATGAAACATCTATATTAGTACCTGTTATCACTAACCAAAAGAAATTTGAAGAGGATTTACACTTTTATAAAAAAAAAAAAAGGTGAAAAGCAAAGACAGAAAATAGCATTCAGCGTTTGCTTTGCAGCGAGCCCTTAGAGAGGCAGCGCACCCCCTGAGCAGTGAGAATGGCCCCATCCAGCTCGTCCCCCCCCCACCGCCGCCCAGAACTACACTCAGCATCTCAGCATCAAGCTGCCCTAGATTTGAACTGTGGCTGTGGGCATCTGTGCTTCATCTCAATTCATTTCATGCATATCCATTAGCAAGATGTGTCCTAAAGCAATCGTTTTTTCACCCTACACCATTTTGGCTTACAAAAGTTTCCATAGGAACCCTCTACTTTCAGATAGCAGAGGAAACCTGTGTTCACAGTGACCAACAAGGGCTGATGTCATCTAGCCCAACCTGCCTCTTCACCTTCTCTCTCTCCGTCCCTTGTTCTGCTTCATCCACACCAGCCTCACTGATCTTCAGGCCCATCAAACTTGTTCCCACCTCAGGGGCTTTGCCCCATTGTTCCCTCCGCCTGGAATGCTCTTCTCCAAAGTTGTCACAAGGTCTCAGAGAGGACTTCCCTGACCTCCATCTTGCCTTAGTTACTCCAACATTGCTCCCCGGCTTTACGTTTCTTTGCAGCACTTATGCCTCATGTACAGTGTGTATTGATTTGTTTTTTGTCTGCTTCCCACAACCAGAGTATGAGCTCCAAGGGGGCAGGACTTTGTCTAGCTCCAAGTCAACCTCAGACCCTACAACAGTGATTGCGGGATGGTAGGCTCTCAGTAACTATCGAATAAATAGGGATTATCGGGTGGATTGGTGGATGGGAGGATGGATGGATGAGAGAATGGTAGTGTAGGAAGATGGGTGATTATAGTTTGGTGGATGGGAGGATGGGTTGATTGTTTGATTGATAGGTGGATGGGGAAATGGATGGATGAGAGGATGGGAGGGTGGGTTGATGAGCTGATGGGTCAATAAGTAGATTGGAAAGAGCACTGGGTTTGGAATAAGACAGACCTGGGTTTTTGTTCCAATCCTCTGCCCACTCCTTATGTTACATTAGCTGAGTTACTCATGCTCGCTGACCCTCTATTTCCGTATCTGCAAAATACGCAGAATGAATCCTGCCTTATGGGGTAATCCTTTGGACCTCTATCTTCTAAGAGAATGGGCAGAGGAGAGCTGAGGGTGGATCGGGTGGGTAAAAGCAAGGAACATGGGCAGAAAGTCTTGCCTCTTCTGACTTTGTCTCCATGTGGGAGACCAGATGACCCACGATAAGAATGAAGTTGTGGGGCTGGAAAAGAGGAGAAGTATATGGCAAAAATATTGGGAAGGAAGGATGGGTAGGACCAGCGATTCACTTAACAGAGGGTCTGATAAAGGGTGGAGCCCACAGCGGAGCTGGAAACTGGAGGGAGAGTGGGACCACGCTCCCAGCGAGGGGAGATCTAAACCAAACCAAAATGCTCCTGGACCCCCAGCCACGGATTCTTTGTTGGAACTTTGTGATGATTCAGAGAGGCAGCCCAGTAGTTAGGAGTAGCACTTTGGAGCCAGAGGGACCTGAAGCTGAGTCCTAGCTCTGTCCCTGACTTGAGCAAGTTGCTTCCTCTCTCTGAACTCTGGTTTCCTCATCTGAGAAATGTAGATAATAATCATTTCTGGCCCTTAAGGATGTTGTGGGGATTAAATGAGACTGTGTGTAAAGTGCTTAGCATGGAACCCTTCACTGGGGAAATCAGCCGCCATGTAGTGAGGAGACTCAAGCAGCCCTGCAGAGGGGCCCCCGTGGAGAGGAACCGAGACGCCCAGCCGACAGCCAGCACCAGCTTGCTGGCCATGCGAGTGAGCCACCTTGGAGGCAGACCCTCTGGTCCCAGCCAAATCTTCAGGTGAGTGCTGTCCCAGCTGACATCTGGACAACAACCTCCTGAGAGACCCTGAGCCAGAACCCCCCAGCCAAGCCATTTGCAAGTTCCTGGCCCTTAGGAACTGTGTGAAATAATAAATAATTATTGGTGTTTTAAGCCAGGGGTCAGTGAACTTTTTCCATAAAAGTCCAGATAGTAAATATTTTAGTCTTTGTGGGCCACGTGGTCACTGTCATAACTACTCTGTCATTCGAGAGCAAAATCAGCCATAGGTAAATGTGGTTGTTTTCCAATAAAACTTTATTTCTAATAAAAAGTAGTGGGTCGGTTTCCGTCTCTGATCCATAGTTTGCCAACCCCTGCTTTAAGCCACTAAAATAATGATTCATGCATTTCTCACGGTGTATAAAAATGGTCCCTTCCTTCTTAGAGTTGATGGTCTTACCTGGAATGCCATCTCCTGTACGTCCTCTCCACTGGATTGCTCAGACCTCAAGGGAGGGTCTGTGCTGATTCACTTCCATGTCTTGGCTCTCCCAGTTCTCAGAGAAAGTGTTAACCTAACTATTTTCTGGAGAAACAAACCACGTAAAACTCAAGACACTATTTGTGCCACAAGTAGGAAGCAGACACTTAGGGCTGTGGGAACACTCCAAGGATTAATGTAGTCTGCAAGGCTTCCTGGAGGAGGTGATTTGAGCTGAATCTTGAGGGAACTCTCCAAGGATTAATGTAGTCTGCAAGGCTTCCTGGAGGAGGTGATTTGAGCTGAATCTTGAGGGTAGGTACAACTCATTAAGCAAAGGACAATCATTTCAGACCAGAGGGAACAGCATGAGCCCAGTGTGGAAGGGCAGACACGTGTGGTGGGGTCAGTGCATTGAGGGCCTTAAAGGCCAGGCTTGGATGTCATCCTGGAGACCAGGGCTTCTCAAATAGGGGCTCCACAGATGGGCTCTGGGGAGAGATGCTGTCACTTTCATAAAATTCTGTGACCCAGAGACAATGGGTCCACTGGGGTAAGCCACTGAAGCCACTGAAGATTTGTGTTTTATTTTTAAACAGAAGAGGGTCAGTTGTTTGGGGTTCCCCGTGAAGCAGACACAGAGATGAGGAACCAAGCAAATGGTTAATTTGTGAGGTGACTCCAGGAAGCACTGTGAAGAGAGGAAGTGAGGCCTGGAAGGAAACACAACCAAAATAATCCAGCAGGTTGCTGATGTGGGCTATGAGAGCTCAACCCCAACTGGACCTCAGCCGGGGACCTCTGGGAGACAGTGAGAGACACAACAAAGGCATCCCAACTGAGGGCTGGGAGCTGCGTATCTACCCATCAAATCCTATTAGTCATTGGCCAAAGGTGCTGGGGGACCCTTGATTCCCCAGCACCTCTGGCCTCGGGCAGAGAGTTGCAGATGTTTTGGGAAGGCTCCTTGGGCATGGAAAGGCGAGCACCAAGGGCACACTGACACCAAAGGGACAACGACAGCATGTGATATAGGTGGGGTGACACACGCACAGTAGTGTGTTAGAAAGAGTAACTGAGCAGCTGTGGAAGGCAGGCGGGCACTGACGGGAGGAAGTCAGAGGCTGAGGCCGGGGAAGTGGTCGCAGCAGACACTGCAGCCCAGCCCTGCTGGGGCTGGGGATGGAGGAGGGGCTACCAAGGACCAGGCCTGGCCCCACAGACCCAGTGAAGAGGTGGATCGGCCCTTCCCAGGGTCGGAAGCCAGGAGGGCAGGAGGCTGAGTCAGGTTCCAGACACCCCAGGTTTGACATGCCCACAGGGCTTCAAGTGGAGAGGACCAGCCAGGCAGATGGAGCCTCATGTCACAGCTGGGGACGGGGTTGGGGAGCCCCCCGGAGGCGGAGATAGGAGAACGGAGCTGAAAACTGACTCAGGAATGTAGCTAGGTGAAGGAAGAGCAAGAGGAGTTAGAAAAGAAGGAGAAAAGAGCACAGAAGGGCCATGGGAAGGGCAGCGTGTCTGAGCTGATGCGTGGGAAGAGCTTGGTCCCTGAGTAAACAGAGAGTGGAGAGGCCAGATCTCCAGAGAGGGTGGAGAGAGAAGAGGATGAGAAAGCAGCCCACACACAGGTGGGCAGAACTTCTAAGATGTTTCATGACAAGCGGGAGAAGTGAAGTGAAGATCAGAGCAAAGGGGACAGAGAGGACAGAGACCAGAGACAGGCAGATGGAGGGGGGGAGGGGGAGGGCCCAGCTGGAAACGCTGAGAAAGGACCAAGGGAAGGAGGGAGCTAGCAGAGGGGGTGGGATCCCAGAGGTGGGATTCAGGCTCGTTCAGGGCCACGAGCAGCCACCTTTCCCTCCTCCTCACACAAAGAAGGACCAAGAGACAGACATGCAGAAAACAGGCAAGCCGGGGCTGGTGGCTTCCTGCTGGTGCCTGAGGCAAGGACCGCCAGGCAGCCCCCATACCCAATCTCCCTTTGTCTTGGAGAATAACATTTCCCCTGATTTTTAGCTGAGCGCATGGCTGCCCTGCCCACATTTGCCAGCCTCCCTTGTGGCTGGACATAGCCATGTGGTTGTGGGCTGACCTGTCCCACCCGCTGGAGGATAGATGTGTTGGGGGCTATCTTGGACAGCCCCCGGGGAGCCGCGCACCATGCAGACCCCGCACCAGGCTGCGCTGCTCACATCCAGGCTGCTGTGGGAGGAGTTACACTTGCACCTTATTTAAATCATTCTTATCCCAGCTCTCTGTTCCTGCACAGGATCTAGGCACCCACTGCTCCCCCAGCTGTCTACTTTCTCTCTCCAAGTTCTCTTCCTCTGTGGCATTTTCCACAACTGGTGCATCATCTGCCTTCCTCCCCCCAGCCCCTGTCCAACCAGATTATCAACTCCAGGAGGGCAGGGACATCACCAAACCCACAGCTAAACAAGGAAGCTGGCCAAGGGCCTGGGGCAAGAAGCCCAATGTGTGCAGACAAGGTCCCTGCTTTGGGGGCACAGTCAGCAAGACAACAAATCAACAAGATGGGTTCAGATGGCGGGAAGGGCGTAAAGGGACGAAGCAGCCTAAGGGGATGGAGCGTGGTGACGAGGGACCGGGTGTGTTTGACTGCGTGGTCAGGGAAGGCCTCCCTGGCGAGGTGGCATTCAAGATGAGCCCAGGAGGACCAGAACGAGCTCACCATTGGAGATCTGGGGAGTGTTCCAGGCAGAGGGGACAGCAAGAGCAAAGGCCCTGAGATGGTAATAAACAGGTGTGTTTAAAGAGCAGGAAGGCAACCAGTGTGGCCTGGGGCAGAGAGGCAGAGAAGCGGCCAGCGGGGCTGGATCCTGTGGGCCCTGTGGGCCGTGATAAGGGGAGAACCAGGGGCAGCCATGGCAGGTGTTAAGCAGGAGAGGATGACCTGGTTCTCTTTATATCGGATCCCTTGGGCTTCCTGGGGCCGGGTGGGACTGGGGGTGGGGGTAGAGGGCAGGGGTTAAAGCAGAAGACCACCTGGGAGGCCTTTACGTGTGTGCAGTCAGGGGTGCCGGATGCCTGGACTAAGCAGTCACAGAGGTGATGGACAGAAGGGGCTGGTTTGAGAGCTATTTCACAGGCAAAACTGATGAGTCACGGTCATTGTCTTAGCAGACCTGGAAATAAGAATTCAAGTGCACATTGCTTACTTGGGAGTGGACCCCAGAAAGCAAGGAAGTGAAGGAAGACAGGGAAGGAAAGGAAGTGAATGGAAGGAGTGAAGATCAAGTTGGGCAACCCGGCTTCAATCCCACTGGGAAGTCTGGAGACAGAGTCATCCCACCCAAGGGGCGAGGAAGCTGCGGGCTTATCCACAACTCCCAGTATCATCCTGGGACAGGGCGAGGTGTGTTAACTTACCAGCACTCCCAGCCTGCCCGGTGGGTGGCTGGAGCCCTGGGTTCTGCACAGCAAGTACCTGAATGATGAACACCAAATGGTATGGGCAGGGCACCCACTGACAGAGCCGGAGAAATGGCAGGACGGAGAGACTTGGGACTGGATGCCTTTGCCAAGAATTCTCAGGAGCTGAACTGGTCAGAAGTCACGAGGGATTGGTGGGGGACCATTGAGGCCCAGGTAGGGACTGGGATTAAGGGGCTGAGGAAGATCAGAAGGTTGGTGCCTATCGTTTCCTCCTCAGCCCAGTTTTGGCGGAGCTGGCTGAGAAGGAGGTGGCTGAGAAGGAGGTGGCTGAGGACTCTGTAGGCTGGGGGAGGCTGGGGGTCCCGAGGGTCCTTAGGACTGGGAGTCAGACACCAGAGAAGACAGTGGGGAGCTCTGGGAACCAGGGCTCGGAAGCTAGAGGCAGCCAGATCTGTGTTCTCTCCGTGTGACTCTCTGGGGCCTCCATGTCCCCACCTGTGAAATGGGTTGTTATGAGAACTAAGGACAGAGTGTGGAAGGACCCAGAACTCCAGCCTTTCTAAGGTCGGTGTCTGATCTTGTCCCTCCCCAGTCCTCCTCAAGGGCGGCAGCTCCTACTTCCTCTCTTCCCACCCACCCCCAGCCACCCGCCCCCTCCCCATCTCCTTGGGAATACACTCAGACAAGGCCACGCCTGCCCCAATCCCACCACCCTTGCCACTGCTCCGCTCCCCTTCCTGCACACCCCCTCACTCCCTCCATCCTAGCCACTCTACCTCCCTTCACTGCCTTGACCCCAAGTTCATTCCCACCTCCGACCCTTTGCATCTGCTGTTCCCTCTGCCTGGAATGCTCTCCCCAGATCTCCACACAACTCGCTCCCTCACTTCATTCAGGTCTCCGGCCAGTGTCACCTCTCAGAGAAGCTCTCCCTGACTACCCCTTGTCGCTCTCTGCCTCCTCACGCCACTCATTTTCTTCATAGCACTCGCCCTCACCCCTGCTGGACTGTAAGCCCCAGGAGGGCGGGATCTGGACCTGTCGTGTTGTTGGTTGAGTCCTCAGCGTGTGGACCAGTGCTCAGTAAATATTTGTTGAATAAATGAATGTTTAACTTCTGGGGGCCGTTTAAGACTCAGTTCAGATATCAGCTCTTGCAGGCCTCCTTCCAGCACCTTCCCGGGGTCTCCACCACCCCTGCAACATGCCTGCACTTTAGAATTTATCCAATTTTGTTGTAATTGCCTGCTTTCCCTCTCTGCTCCCCACCAGGCCATGAGGACCTTGTGTCTTTAACTCTCACTGCTCCCTGGCACACAGCTGGTGCTAGGTAATGAATGAATCAATCAATCAATCAATTATCCAACTACTAAAGGTTGGAATCGAGACAGGGGATATGGGTCAAGAAAACTTGGGGGCCCAGTGTCCCTCACTGCACTTCATGTGAAGTAATTTTTCTATCCCTAAAAGCGGCACGTAATAGGGCTGCATGAAATAATTTTTGAACAAATAGTAATAGCTAACACTTATTAGGCACTTACGATGTGCCAGGCACAGTTCTAAGTGCTTTGCAGGTATTAACTCATTTAATCCTCACAATAACTTGATTACCATCCCCACTTTACAGATGAGGAAACTGAGGCACAGAGGAGTTCAGCAACTTGCCCAAGGTTACATAAGTAGTAAGTAATAGAATCAGGACTTGAACCCAGGCAGTTGGATGCCAGCCTCCATGTGTCACCAAGCTCTACCGCCTCTCAGCTGACAAACAATGGATATAAATAATAATGGTGGCATCACCTGCTATAATTTGCACCTTCCCAGGGTCAGCACTTGTCTGCGTGCTCTGCAGTTATCTGTTGATCTCCAGAGTCCGCCTTGGGCATGTATTCTCTCCATTTCATAGATGAGAAAAGTGACGCTCAGATTTAAGGGTGCACAGAAAGTAAGAGGCTCTGGCTCTCAGCTCCTCCCAGAGTGGGAAAGTTCAGAGGCCTGAACCTTGGCTTTTTCCGCCACCTTTCTGCACTCAGTTCTCCCTCATCTTCCCAGAGCCAAGGCTGGTCCCAGCACCCCTGCCCCCAGCCCACCAGAGATCTGCTGCCCCCAACTATGCAAAACTTCTCTTTGTCCTTCCCTTCTCTCCCCCAGCCAATTACTGAGAGATCAACTTGATCGTGAACATGTTTCAGAAATATTTTCACTATTGTTTGAAACATTTTCCCTTTGTTTGAAAACATGTTACAACTTCAACCGCAGGAACAAGAAAAACCCTATCCTAGCGGACAATGGCTGTGAGTGTAAAACCAGGAACGACTGTATTAAATAATCAGAACTGAAAACTACCCAAACAATAGAACTCCTCAGAGTTCTGGCATCAGGAGGACTTGGGTCTTTGAGGCTGCCCCCAGGTGGGGTTTACAGGGTTTGCAAACACAGGAGAGGATATGGGGATCTTGCCTCCAGTAATAGGTTGTAAATCCTGCTCTGATGCCTGCACCTTCTCCAAAGGGTGCTGAGAGCAGTTTTCTTTTCCACCCTTTTCTGGGAGATGGACTGAAGCCTGGGGAAGATGGGAAATTGGATTCATACAGCAGATCCAGGATGAGGCTAGATCTGGAGTCCCAGGTTAGAGACCCCACTGGGGGCTCCGTCTGGGGCCAAAGCAGGGGATCAGTATGAAACCAAGATCATAAGTCAGTATGGGGCCCGGGGTATGAGTCAGTCTATAAGAAGGATCAGGGCTCAGCGTGTCACAGGGTCAGGCTCCGTCGGAGGCTGGAGTCAGGGTCTACTCTGAAACAACATTCAAGGTTCTGACCAAATCCAAGACGGTAGCTTAGTCTGGGACTCAGTCCATGACCAAGAATGGGGTCAGGGCTTCCCTGGTGGCACACTGGTTAAGAATCCACCTGTCAATGCAGGGGACACGGGTTCAAGCCCTGATCCGGGAAGATCCCACATGC
This sequence comes from Aethalodelphis obliquidens, assembly GCF_003676395.1. Taxonomy (NCBI): domain Eukaryota; kingdom Metazoa; phylum Chordata; class Mammalia; order Artiodactyla; family Delphinidae; genus Aethalodelphis; species Aethalodelphis obliquidens. Next base: position 14,473,212 of record NW_020837986.1, on the reverse strand, counting down.
CACGGAGCAACTAAGCCCGTGCACCACAGCTACTGAGCCTGCACTCTAGAGCCCACGAGCCACAACTACTGAGCCTGCGAGCCACAACTACTGAAGCCCGTGTGCCTAGAGCCTGTGCTCCTCAACAAGAGAAACCACTGCAATGAGAAGCCCGTGCACCGCAACGAGCAGTAGCCCCCGCTCGCCACAACTAGAGAAAAGCGCGTGCGCAGCATCGAAGACCCAATGCAGCCAAAAATAAACAAATAAAATAAATAAATTTATTAAAAAAAAAATAAAGAATGGGGTCAAAGCCCCACCTGGGACGAGGATTATGATTCAGTCTAAGATCAGGGTCAAGTATCGGTGTGTGATGAAGGACCAAGGCTCAGTCTATGATGAGAGAATCAGGGTTCAAGGTTACGACCAGGATCAGGATTCATCTTGGGTCCCTGAACGACCAAATAGGAGTCTACCACTTCCTGAGACCTTGGGTGAGTCAGTCCACCTATGAGGCCTCACTCTCCTCTTCTGTAACCTGGGCTAACCATAACCTGTGTTCTGAATCCTTCCATAGTTAAATGTCAGGCCAGATGAAATAGTAGATGTCAGCAAGCTTTGCAAACTGTAGGGCACTGGGCAGATGTTTATATAAACACCCCAGAGGAAACCCCAAACAAGGCTTATTGTGGAAAAATCTAAATGTCACTAAGCCTCCTACTCCATCTTCTATCCCACTTTCTCTTCTGTCTGTAAAACTAATAATAGCTAACAGTTACACAGCATGGCCTTGTGCCAGGCACTGTTTTAAGAGCTTCATGTATATTTAATCTAATCCTCAAACAACCCTAAGAAGTAGGTATTAATATCATCCCTATTTTCAGAGGAGGAAACTGAGGCAGAAATGAGTAATTTGCTTAAAGTCACACTTAATACACAGGAAATCTCTGGTTCAAACACAGGCAGTTTGGCTCCCAAGTCTATGCTGCGTATAGGAACTAGGGTGGGGGATGAGTCTGGGGGATTCTTCATGGAACAGACAGACAGGGGTAAGAGATGCAGGTCAGCAAAAGGCCTAAGGATGACCCATGGCCCCCAGCAGCATGCCTGTGCCCAGGAGGCTGAGTCTCTCAGCAGACCCCACTCCTACACAGGGACCTAAAAGGCTGGGGGGAGGAGTTGGTGGGTGGCATTAAGGCATCTCTTTAAACTTGTTTGTTTATGGAAAGAAATTTCGGGCCAGCTGTTGAAAACCTGTATTTTATGGGTAATTTTTCAATTTATTTCACATTGGTATTAAAAACAACAACCCAACCTACCACGGAGGCTGTGATTCCACTGGGGTGGGTGAGGGAGGGGTGGATGACTTGAAGTAGCTCCTTTGTTTGCCTGAGCATCCCAGGGCCAAGGCTGCTTGCCTTCCTTTGGGAAAAACCAGACAAAGTGAAGAATGAAGACAGGGGTTGCAGAGGTTGTGATTTAAGAGAACAAGACGAAGTCCGGTGGAGGAAGGCGGGGGGTTCAATGCCTCTCTTTTACAGATGATGAAACTGAGGTATAGACAATGGAAATTATTAGTGAAGATTTACTCTGGATTAGGCATTGCTTTTACCTGCACTACCTCAGAAGCAGTCAGGACAGAATTAGTAAAATACTCTCTTGGTTTGGGGTTGCTGAGAAGCAGACCCTGAGACACAGATTGGAGTTCAGGAAGTTTATCTGGGAATTGATCTTGAGAAACACAAGAATGAGAATAAGGAGTGAAACAGGACCGAAAGGCAGCCCATGAAGGATGGCTCATCAAGACAGTTACCACTGGGCACAACTGGAGCTCAACCGTGCTGGAGAGTTCTGGGAGACAGCATAGAACGTGCCTCAGGCTCTCTCACTTACTGAAGGAGGGAGTGGGGGTATTTGTCCATCACTGGGTATCTCCACTCTGCTATTGAGTCTATTAGCAAAGTTTTTGTTTCAATTATTGTATTTTTCAGTTTTATAATTTCTTTTGGGTTCTTTTTTGTAACTTCTATTTCTTTGTTGAGATTTTCTTCTTCCATTTTTTTCAAAAGACTGTATAATTTCTTCTCAAAGGATTTTTTTTTTTTGGTGGCTGCTTTAAAATCCTTGTCAGATAATTCCAACATTGGAATCATCATGGGTTAGCATTGGCTGACTGTCTTTTCTCATTCAAACTATGGTTTTCTGGTTCTTGGTATGACAGGTAATTTTCTATATATCCTGGACATTTGGGCTATTATGTTGGAAAACTCCAGGTCCTATTTAAATCTTTCATTTTAGCATGCAGTCTCACGGTTTAGGTATAGCATATAATTTCTCACCTACTTTGGGGGCTCTAGTTGCAATGACCATTTGGTTTCCAGAGCCCTTGCAATTCTCTTCTGGCCTGCTTTGTTCTTCTGGTGTTACTGGGGTAGTATTATCCTAATACCAAAACCAGACAAAGACAGTACACAAAAATATATAGAGATCGATATCCTTCATGAATATAGCTGCAATAATCCTTAATAAAATATTGTCCAGTAGAATTCAGTAATATATAAAAAGAATCATAAACCATGGCCAAGTGGGGTTTATTCCAGGGAGGAAAGGCTGATTCAACATTCAAAAATCAATGAATGTACCATATCAACAGGCTAAAGAAAAATCACATGATTATATCAATAGATGCAAAGAAACCATTTGACAAAATCCAACACCAATTCATGATAAAAACTCTCAGAAAAAAATAGCAATAGCAATAGCAGTAATAGAGAGGAACTTCCTCAACTTGATAAAAAACGTCTACAGAAAATCTACAGCTAACATCATACTTAATGGTGAAAGACTGAATGCTTTCCCACTAAGATTGGGAACAAAGCAAGGATCACTCTTGTTCAGCCAGTGCTGGAAGTTCTAGCCAATGCAATAAGGCAGGAAAAGGAAATAAAAGGAACATAAATCAGAAAGAAAGAAATAATAACTTTTATTTTATTTGCAAGTGACATGATTGTCTATTTTGAAAAGCCCTAAACATCTTTTTAAAAGTACTCCTAGAATTAATAAGTGAGTTCAGCAATGTGGCAGGATAAAAGAGCAACACATAAAAATCAGTTGTATTAACCCAATCAAAAATGGGCAGAAGACCTAAACAGACATTTCTCCAAAGAAGACATACAGATGGCCAATAGGCACATGAAAAGATGCTCAACATCCCTAATTATCAGAGACATGCAAATTAAAACTACAATGAGGTATCACCTCACACCAGTCAGAATGGCCATCATTAAAAAGTCTACAAACAATAAATGCTGGAGAGAGTGTGGAGAAAAGAGAACCCTCCTACACTGTTAGTGGGAATGTAAGTTGGTGCAGCCACTATGGAAAACAGTATGGAGGTTCCTTTAAAAACCGAAAATAGAGTTACCATATGACCCAGAAGTTCCACTCCTGGGCATATGTCCAGAGAAAACTCTAATTCGAAAAGATACATGCACCCCAATGTTCATAGCAGCACTATTTACAATATCCAAGACATGGAAACAACCTAAATGTCCATCAACAGATGAATGGATAAAGAAAATGTGATATATATATATCTGAATTTGCCATAAAAAAGAATGAAATAACGCCATTTGCAGCAAACATGGATGGACCTAGATTTTATCATACTAAGTGAAGTAAGTCAGACAGAGAAAGAGAAATATCATATGATATCACTTATATGCGAAATCTAAAATATGATACAAATGAACTTACTTACAAAATATAAACAGACTCACAGACATAGAAAACAAAACTTATGGTTACCAAAGGGGAAATGGGGGTGGGAGGGATAAATTAGGAGTTTGGGATTAGCAGATACAAACTACTATATATAAAACAGATAAACAGCAAGGTCCTACTGTATAGCACAGGGAACTAAATTCAATATCTTGTAATAACCTATAATAAAAAAGAATATGAAAAAGAATACATATATATAACTGAATCACTTTGCTGTACATCAGAAATTAACACAACATTGTAAGTCAACTATACTTCAGTTTTTTAAAAATCAGTTGCATTTCTATATACTAGGAATGAACACGTGAGGCAGCAAAACTAAAAATACAGTACCATTCACAATTGCTTTTTAAAAAAGGAAAAGAAATACTTAGGTGTAAATCTAATAAAACATATGCATATGCTGAAAATGACCAAACACTGATTTTTTTAAAAATCAAAGAAGATCTTAATAAACGGAGAGACAAATTATGTTCATGGATTGGAAGATGCAACATAGTCAAGATGTCAATTCTCCCCAAATAGATGTACGTACTTAATGCAATTCTGATCAAATTCCCAACAAGATTTTTTGAAGACATAGACAAAATTACTATAGAATTTATATTGAAAGGCAAAGGAACTAGAATAGCTAAAACAGTTTTGAAAAAGAACAAAATGGGTAGGATCAGTCTACCCAATTTCAAGATTTCTTATGAAACTACCATAATCAAGACAATGTGGAACTGACAGCCAGAACAATGCATAGTTCATGGAATAAAATGGATAACCTAGAAATAGATCCATACAAATATACCCAGTTAATTTTTGACAGAAGAGCAAAAGCAATTCAATGGAGGTAATACAGCCTTTTCAACAAATAATACTGGAGTAACTGGACATCCACAGGCAAAAAAAGAACCTGACTTACACCTCACCCTTTATACAAAAATTAATTTGAAATAGATCATCGACTTAAATGTAAAACAATATAACTTCTAGAAAAAAATAGGAGAAAATAGTTGAGACTTGGGACCAGGCAAATGTTCTTAGATTTAACACCAAAATCATGATCCATAAAAGGAAAAATTGATAAAGTGGACCTCATCAAAAGTAAAACCTCTGCTCTATGAAAGACACTGGTTAGAGAATGAAAGGACAAATTATGGACTAGGAGAAAATATTAGCAAATAACATATAGAATAAAGAAGTCTTAAAATGCAACAATAAAAAAATCTAATTAAAAATGTGCAGAAAGACATGCACAAACGTTTTTGCCGAAGAGGATACACAGAAACTTGTATACAAACGTCCACAGTTGCTTTAGATTTAATAACCAAAAACTTGAAATTATTCAAATGCCTTTTGGTGGATGAATGGTTAAACAAACTATAATACATCCATATCATGGAATACTACTCCGCAATAAAAAGCAACTATTAATACATGCAATAACTTGGACACATCTCAAGGAAATTATGCTAAGTGAAGAAAGTCTCAAAAGGACACATACTGCATGATCCTATTATATAACATAAGTGTAACAACATAATTATAGAAATGGAGAACAGATTAGTGGCTGTTAGGGGTTAGGGTGGAGGGGAGGGAGTGGATGGGATCCTAAAGGAAAGCACAAGAGAGCGAGTCTTGTCATGGTCCAGTTAGGCATCTTGATGTGGTAGTGGCTACATGAAACTATACACGAGATAAAATTGCATCCCAGGAAACTCTTCAATCCCTGGCAAACCAGGAAAGTTGGTCACTCTAGCAGAGGCCATCCAGCAGCCCCTGTAGCTCCGAGGAGGAGTTTGGGCTTCACCTGGAAGAAAAGCCAGGTCCTCTGGCTGCTTAGGAAGAAGAGCTTGTAGGGGCCAGAACTGCCACAGCCAGGAGCTACTACATCAATGGGGCCAGAGTGGCAGACCGGCCAGATGTTCACCAAATGTTTGTTTTCCCCCGAGCACATGGCTAGACTATATTTCCCAGCCACCTTTGCAGACAGATGTGGCACGTGACTGAGTAATGGCCAGTGAGATGTGGGGGGACATGATCTTCGCCTCCAATATGTGGTCCTCCATGCCCTGCCACTTCCTCAGGGAGCTTTAAGCCATGTACCAGACAGCAGAGCACAAGCTGGAAGGAACCTCGGTCCTGGCTATCCCACAGAGAAGGATCTGCTGGTCAGGAACACGCACTGTGAACATAACGCATTGCAGCCATTAGACCCATCTTCATTTATTTGTGACGGTGTCCAGTAGTTCCTTAACTGATGGCCCCTGGCGTGTATACCTCCTATTCTGCCATCAGCACCACTGGTCTTGATGTCCTCCCTGTGTACCTATGTTGGGGGAAGGCGACTGAATGGCAGGCTGGGATTCCCAGACAGCCCTCTACAGCTACAGAGAACCCAAGACCCTCTGAGCAGCTCAAGGTTTGCTGGGGGCCTGAGTTCTGGCTCTTAGAACCCTGGAAATACCAAATTCTGAAAGGATCGGAAGGGCCCTTGGAGAACACAAAATCCCATCCGTACCACTGAATGAATGGGGAAACTGAGGCCCTGAGAGAGAATAGGAGGTAGTTGACGTCCCACAATGAATGAAGGGATGAGTGAACATTCATTCATTCTTTTATTCATTGCACAGATATTTATTTAGCACTTTCTGTGTCAGGCACAAGGATAAAACAGAAGATTCCTGCCCTCATGGAATTCACAAACAGGCAAATTACAAACATGAACAGGCCTGGTGGTGCTCGGTACTATGGACAATAAAGCAGGACCAGGGGATAAAGGGCCCAGGCATCTATTTTGTCTGGAGTGATCAGAGAGGGCCCCTCAGAGGAGGTAACCTTGAGTGGAGACAGGCCCTGAGGATATGTGAGGAAGGATTTTCCAAGCAGAGGTAACAGCAAAAAGCCATGCTGGGGACACATGGCAGAGTTTGAGAAGCAGAAGGCCTGGGGGCGGGGGGTGGCGGTGTAGGTGGAGCAGAGGGAGTCAGGGGGGAGAAGAGGCGAGAGGCTACAGGCTGCGGAGCTCTGTGGCTACTAAGTGGCCCCAGCCTCTGCCTGACTCCCATGCACCCTGCCCTGCCCCAGCCCTGCTCACCTGGGGGATGGCCTGCTCTGGACTCTGGAGACTTCAGGACTGGTGGTGGCTGGGTAGGGGCTGACTTTCAAACTTCTTAAAGTTTGAAATTCTAGGGTCATCTCATTTCTCCAAGTACCCAAATTCCATGTATAAGCTGGGAGACTCCTGCATCTGGAGAACTCATTCATTCATTCATTCTAGAAACATGTTGCATACCTGCTCTGTGTCCAGCATGAGCTAGGCTCCAGGCATCCCAATATGACCTCATCTCTGGTCTTAAAGAGTTGACAGTTCAGAGGAAGGGACAGACAAATCCATAGTTACCACCTGCTGTGATACAAGCTGTAATAAAGAGATTGTGGGAGCCCAGAGGAGACACTGGACCTGGCCTGAGAATCAGGGAAGGCTTTCTGGATGAGGGGCTATTCAGGACTGGGTCCTGAATGAGTCAGTGGGGATGGGGATGGCATGTAGACCAACATCCCATGGAGAGGCCACTCATGAAAGGCTCAGAGGTGTAAGAGGCTTGGAGGTGTCTGTGAAATACTGCAAGGAGTTGAGATCTGGGATTAAAGGGGTGAAAGGTGGAGTAGAGGGGAAGACAGAGATCAAAGAAGTCAGAACAAGAGGGCTTTGTAGGGTCTGGTGGATGGGGACCATGCTGGGACACCTGGGTGCCCATCCCACCTCTGCCTTAGACTTGCTGGGCTGCCTGAGCTAGGCACCTCCAATCCCGAGGTCTCAGTAGCCCCATCTGTGGAATAGAGCCATTTTGGGGGGGGTGGCTCTGACATTCCACCAAGACCCCTAGGATGTTGTTTGTCAGTATTCGTGGAGCCCTACAGAAGAAGAACAGCCAGGGCAGAGTTGCCTCACTCTCTGTGTTTCCCTCCCCCGACATGCCCTCAAATGTCTTCATTATACTGGGGGCCTTACTAAGGATGAGGACAAGGGGCTGGAGAAGGAGATGCCGGCATTTACCTTCCTTTTTTTTTTTTTTTTTTATCAAACTACACACACAGGATAAAGGAAGGATAATTGGTCAGCAAGAGACTGTCAAGAGTAAGTTCCTCTGTGCCCCAAGCAGTGGCTAAAAGGGTGGACACTGGACCCAGACAAACCACTGATCTGCTGTGTGGCCTTAGGCAAGTCACTTGGCCTCTCTGAGCTTCCCTTTCCTCCCCTGTAAAGTGGAGCTAATCAGAATAGAACCTCGCTGGGTTGTTTTGAAGATTATATCATGTGTAAAGTGCTTAGAACACCACCAAGCACGTAGGCCTCAAAGTGATAGGCAGTATTATTCTTACTCTTACTGTTTTTAGTGGGCAAGGTGGCCGGAGGCAGGAGTGCACCGTTTGTTGGGGAGAAGGAGGGATTTGGCTCTGAAAGCGTTAAAATTGTACCAGCTGCTCCCATCCTGTAGACAAGGCTGGAGGAAACACAGTTCAGGTCCTGGGCCCCTTCACTGGCTAATTTATCAGGTGCTGGTCACTTCGGGGCTTAGGAGAAAGAGGAAACAGAGTAAGCGGAAAAAGAAAATCCGAGGCGGAGAGTGGGGTGGAGGGAGATGCTGAGAGGAGGGGGTCACCTGGCGTCCGCGCGTCTGTACCTCTGTGTGTGGCGTGGAGGGCCGTACCTGTGTATGCCACGGGACAGTGCCGGGCGCGGGAACGACGCCAGAGCGCGCACGGCGTGACAGACCGACCTGGCCGGGCGACCCCCTCCAACCCCACCGCGCGCCTTCCCCAAGCGGGTTAATGCACCGCCCCCGCCTCGCTGGCTCCTCCCCGCCCGCCCCTCCCAGCCCCGCCGACGCCCTCTCTAGACCTGGAGGTCGGCCCCTGGGCTGACTGCAGGTCCCTGGCGGCGGGACCGACCCCGCACTCGCGGATGCTCCCGGCGCGCCCCGAGCAGCCCCCGCGCCCTCTGTGCCGCCGCCGCCGGTAGCCGCTGGGCCGTCGGGCCTCCCAGGGAGCCCCGCGCCCCCGCCCAGACCAGGCTGCCCAGATGCGGGCGCCACTCTGCCTGTTGCTGCTCGTCGCCCACGCCGTGGACATGCTCCCCCTGAACCGAAGGAAGAAGCAAGGTACGAGGGGCAGCCGGCAGGGTGGCCGGGAAGACGCCGCGGGATAGTCAGGGGGGTCGCCCTTGGGGCATCTGCCTGCTGCCCGACGCCCGGGGCTGTTAACTCTTCCAGACTGCTGTCAATCTCACTTTACAGATGGGGAAACTGAGGCCCCAGGGCACCCGTGGGGCAAGCTGGACCCAGAGGCTCTCCAGGGAGGGAAGGAGCTGCCAGGGCTCTCTCATTGCCCCCGCTCCCTATAATCACAGCATTGCTGGGCGAGGGGCGGGGGGGTGACTTTTGCAGAGACAGGAAGCCTCAGGTGGCAGGCTAGAGGTCGCAGGGCCTAGGGGACAGAGTTAGTGGCTCAGAAATCATCCCAAGCATGCATACTGAGCCAGGAGTGACATAAAGAGCCCTGAGCTGGGAGTCCAGATGCCCCGGTCTCAGCCCCATTACAGACCCTGATCCCCCACATCACTTTCAAGAAGCCAGTAATCTTTGGTGGGTTCCCCTCTGGTGAGGGCATGAGCTGCATGAGCTCAGAGAGACCTGAGTTTGAAGACATTTATTCTGGGATGACCTGGAAGACGTCCAGCCCCTCTAAGAGCCTAAGTTTTTCCATCTTGACCTCCTAGGGCCACTAGGAGGATGTACCAAGGTTCAGACCATAAATGCACCTGGGGCACAAAGCCAGGGGCCCCTTGCACTCTCACCTCGGGGGTCCTGTGCCACAGCCCCTCCCTGAAGGAGTCAAAACATCCTCAGGAGGTGGGTTTGAGGCTGTCCCTGCAGAGCCAGGGTTGGCAGAGCCTGGGGGACCGAGGAAGGTGATCAAGTCCCATACCTGAGCCGGCCGCCCTTTGGCCTCCGGATGGCAGTCTGAGAATCAACAGCCAGCCACTGTGCCCAGGGTTTTCTGCTCACGGAGGGAATCCCCACTACATCCTCATGACATAGGGCTTACCCCATTCTAAAATCCAGGTGCCAAGGCTCAGACAGGCTAAGTAACTTTGCCAAGTTGACCAGCAGGTGAATGAAGACCCGGTGTCTTCTTTCCTTGCAGCTCTGGTGTGAAGTCTGAGCTTGGCTACGTGGGAAAGAGAACGAGAGTCTTCCCTCTGGGGGATTCTAGTCCACCTGAGTGAAAAAGCCCTAAATAGACACAGTTACTCCTGGAGTGAAACAGGAGGCAGAGAGAGGCTGTGGGAGAATTGGGGGTGGGATCGGGTGGGACAGAGAGACTGTGGCCTGAAGGACTTCAGCTCCAGGTGTGACTGGACGAAGGGATCCAGGGAGAGGAGAGGTGGGTGGGCTTCACATGAGCTGGGGGCCTTCTGGGACCTCATGGGGACACTGCTCTGTGAATGGCCCTTGTATAGTAGTTCCAGTCATGGGCTCTGGAGTCAGCCTGCCTTGTTCAAATCCCTGCTTCCCCAGTTACCAGCTGAGTGACCTTGGGGAAGTCACTTTGCCTCTCTGAGCCTCAGTTTACCCATCTGACGGTCTTTTAGAAGCTCTCTAAGATCTTTCTCAGTTCTTAAAAAGACCAAAAAAATAGATAAATAAAAACTGTCTCTTCAGCGACTCCTCTTTAAAATAGGAATAATAATCTTCAGTATCCAACTCACAGGGCAGATGTGGGTAAGACTGAATGAGTTAGTGTGTATGTTACACGAGTAGCCAAGTACAAGTCATTCTCCTTTCCTGTCCATTGCGTCCTTTGCCTCTCATAACAGCCTAGTGGGGCTGGGGGGATGCTTATTTCCTAGACAAGGAAACTGAGATTCAGAGAGGAAAATTGATTTGTCCAGCGTTGCACAGAGGGTTAGTAGCAAAGCAGGCTTGAATCTCAACCCGTCTGACATGACGCTGAGAAGATATCTCCTGAGCTGTGTTGGTCTTCTCTTCTCAGAGCCTCACTTTCCCCATCTGAAGAGGAGCCGGTTTAGAAGATCTTTAAGATGCTTTAAGATCTAAAGATGCTAAAGATCTTTAAGATCTTTAAGATGCTTCTCAGTCAGTTCTGAAAGACACACACACACAAAGAATAAAGAAAAAGAAAACTTTCAGTCCCTCCCCCCATCCCCAGTTGCTCAGTGAGGTCGGGCATGGCTGCGCCTTACATAGCCACCATTTGGTGAGGGGGCTATTGGCACCCCTCCCCACGGTAGGTGATCTCTTGCATCTGGGACACATGCATGTCCAGCGCAGCGTCTTCAGAAAGAGGCTTGTGGCTCCATTTATCAGTCAGGTGCAATGGAGATAGCCTTGGATTTCGGTCCAACCGCCAACCCCTTTGGGTAAGTGGATTCCGCACCACCACCTGCCCGCTGCCCACAGCTTTGGTTTCCCCATTGGCACTGGGGTGGAGGTGGAGGGGTAGCAGAAGGCTTCCTGTAGCATCTTCTGCAAGGTGATCATAGGAGTCCTGGCCAAGTAGGTATGAGAGATGCTGGCTTTAGCAGATTTCTTAACTGTGGGACTTATCAGAGGATTCATAGTGAAGAGGCTGAGGATAGAGAGTGGGACCTTTCCCAAACCAGTTACAGATTAGAAACCATTTTTCGTAAGACAGCTGCTTGGAAAATTGCACATGAGATCCCTGAGGGTCTTACCAGATTTGACATTCTGGTCTAACTTTGGCAGA